>NC_134876.1:83938673-83951173 GCF_041734735.1 Babylonia areolata
CCAGCCAAAGACGGGCAAGTGAGTGGAGGACAGAACGAGGTCAGGGCGGCTGACGCGGCCGCTGCTTCAGCACAAAACTTGACAGCCCGCTTTGTGTCCGCAAGCGTCAGGCGCTAAGGGAGCGGATGTAACCTTCTTCCCCGGTTATGCGTTGGGCATGAAAATCCTCGGGGGTCACGACCATCATCGTCATCATCATCATCATCGTCATCATCATCATCATCATCGTCTGGGGCCGCGTCGTCCTGGTGGTCACGGTGGAGATGAAGACGGCGGGTGCTGTGGGCCGCAGCGCGTGCTGGTTGTGTGCCGTGCTGGACGTGCTGTCCGCCCTCACCTTGTCCCCCGCCCCCTCCTCCTCCCCGCCCCTCGGACAGCTGTGGAGTAGATGGGTGCCCCATCCGGGAGGGGCGGGGGCTGGGGGCGGGGACGGGAGGAAGGAGAACATGGGCGGCAGCATCAGGACTCGCCTGGCCCGGGAGGTGCCCCGAGCCCCGTCCTTCCTGCCCTACATCGCCCTGGATCACGGGGTGTCACCCCTCAGCCAGGACGCCCGCGACACGGAGGTGCTGCGCTTCATCAACCACTCCCTCAAGGCCCGGCCCTCCAACTGCTCCCCCAAGAACCGCAACATCATGCTGGACTACCAGTTCCGCCCGCGCCACTTCCAGCAGCCCTTCCAGGAGCAGGTGAAGAAGGCCGTGCAGATCGCCAACGTCCTCAACAGCCTCTTCCTCTACAACCGCCAGCCCCAGGACCTGTACAACAACGTCACCTACTTCGCCCTCACCCACAGCCTCGTGCAGGGCGACCCCAAGGTCAAGGGCTGCGGCATTGCATTCCAGCTGGGCCAGTACCGACCCGTGCCCCCCAACGCCCGGGCCTACTTCTTCCCTTACTCCTATCGAGCCGCCAACGGGGCCATGGTGGTGTCGGACCTCACCAGCTACTACGAGCCCTTCAACACGTCCTGGTTCTTCAACCAGAGCAGCAGAGACCCGGCCAAGCTGGCCAAGGCTGCCGAGACCGTGTTCACCAACGCCAGCGACGTTGGGGCCTACGTGCGGAAGATCGAGTCCCGCTGGACCAAGACTGTGAGGGTGTCGGCGGGTGACGGGTTCTGGGCAGACCCTTACTATGACTGTCTCCTGGAGGCCTGGATACTGCAGTTCTCCGCGCCCTTCTTCGAGATGGTCAACGGGACGGCTGTGTTCAAGTGAGTTCTGTTGCAATGTGCTTTGTCATGTGTGTGTGTGTGTGTGTGTGTGTGTGTGTGTGTGTAAAAATGGATCGGGGGGTGGGGGAGTGGGAGAAGGATTGGGTGTGTATGTGTGTGTGTGTGTGTGTGTGTATGTGTGTGTGTGTGTGTGTGTGTGTGTGTGTGTGTGTGTGTGTTGGGGGTGATGGTGTGTGGGGGTGAGGGTGGGATGGGGTGTGGATGGTGGATGAGTGTGTGTGTGTGTGTGTGCGTGCGTGCGTGCATGTGTGTGTGTGTGTGTGGGGGGGGGGGGGGGAGGGGGGTGCGTGCGTGCGTGCGTGCGTGCGTGCGTGTGTGTGTGTATCTGTTTCTGTGTGTCTGTCTGTGTCTCTGTCTGTCTCCCTCCGTATGTTTTTGTTTCTGTCTCTGTCTTTCGCGTGGCGTGGGTGTTTCAGAATACGCATCTCCACCATTTCCGTGTGTGTGTGTGTGTGTGTGTGTGTGTGTGTGTGTGTGTGTGTGTGATGGGCCTGAGTCCTAGTCTCTCTGTCAGCCAGCCTGACAACTGTCCTGTCTGTCTGTCTGTCTGTGTTCAGTAATGATATGTGTGGGGAAAAAAAGATACTAAAAGGGAATACATCAACGTTGTTTCAAAAAGTCGCCAACCTGTCAGTGTATTTGATCATTCGCTGTATGTCTGTCTGTCTGTCCGTCTCTCTGTCTGTTAATCTCTTTCTCACTCTCTCCTTTTCCTCTCACTCTCTGTCTTTTGTCTGCCTGCATACATGCCTTCACTCTCTTTCTCTCTTTTCCACCTTTCCCTCAATTTAATGTACTGTATGTAAGTCTTTAGATACCACCAGTTCGTTGTGGAAGCCTTTCTTCATCATAGGAAATCGAATTGTCTGTGTTGCAGTAACCTTTGATCAAAATAGTATCTACATCTCTGTTTAAACTGTAATTTATGGTATGTCCTTTCTGTGCACACCACCTTAATATTTTTAGAACCATAAATTCGTGTAAGAAGTTTCTTTCTATCTTTTTATTCATTACTTCATTCTGTTTTCCAGTACACTCCTCGTGGACGCCTTTTACACTCTACAGGCTTACGTGTTTTTTTTTTCTATCCTTCCTTCCTCCCTTCCTTCATTCCTAACCTTTTTCATTCCTTCCTCTCTTGCCACCTTTCTCTCAGCTGTCCATTCTGACCCCTCTCTCTGTGTGTCTGTATGTCTTTCTGCTTGTCCGTCTGTCTCTCTCTTTGCATCTTTCTGTTCCTCTTATCTCCATTTTCTTTCTTCCTTACCTTTATTTCTTTTGTTCGTGGTCTTGTTGGCGTTTACCTTGTCTTTTTTTCTTTTTTTTTTCTTCTTTTTTTTCCTTTTTTATCACAACAGATTTCTCTGTGTGAAATTCGGGCTGCTCTCCCCAGGGAGAGCGCGTCGCTACACTACAGCGCCACCCATTTTTTTGGTATTTTTCCTGCGTGCAGTTTTATTTGTTTTTCCTATCGAAGTGGATTTTTTTAACAGAATTTTGCCAGGAACAACCCTTTTGTTGCCGTGGGTTCTTTTACGTGCGCTAAGTGCATGCTGCACACGGGACCTCGGTTTATCGTCTCATCCGAATGACTAGCGTCCAGACCACCACTCAAGGTCTAGTGGAGGGGGAGAAAATATCGGCGGCTGAGCCGTGATTCGAACCAGCGCGCTCAGATTCTCTCGCTTCCTAGGCAGACGCCTTACCTCTAGGCCATCACTCCACACATGTCACCTTTTGTTCTCGATTCTTTTCTAGTTCATTTCATTTTTCTTCTGCCTCTTCGTTCGTGGTCTGCAACTCCCACGTTCACTCGTTTAGTGCACGAGTGGGCTTTTACGTGTATGACTTTCATACTCCTTTTCGGAGTGGGGTGGGGGGGGGGGAGGGTGTGTGTGGGGGGTGGGGGAGGGTGCATGCCGGGTATGTTCTTGTTTCCTCCACGCCACCGAACACTGATTATAGGATTTTTAACGTGCGTGTTTGATCTTCTGCATGTGTATACACACGTTTTCAGGGAGTCTGCACATCTGTTGACCCGGGAGATCGGAAAGAAAATCTCCACCCTTAATTAACCCACCAAACGCCGTGACCGGGAGTCGACACTCACTTGAAATTACGTCCAACGCTTTAACCCCACGGCTGTTCGGCCCGTCTAATTTAAATTCTATTGTTTTTTTTTTTTTTTTTTTTTTTTTCAAGATTTCTTCTTCTTTTTCATCTTTTTCTGCTCCCATTTATTTTCCATTCAGGTATGAAAAGGAAAACTTTTTTTGACATTTCCGTCAAGATTTATTTTATCTTGGAAAATCGCTTTTGTCATTAAAATTTTTCCTTTCCTTCATGTCCCCTATTTTCTCTTCTATTTCGTGTGGTTGTTCTACATGTTTTTCTTGTTCTTCTTTCAATTGTTCTTGTACTTATTGTTCTACATGTTTTTTTTTCTTTCTTGTTCTTGTTTTACTTGTTCTTGCTCTGCTTGTTCTACATGTTTTTCTTGTCCTTGTTTCACTTGTTCTTTTATTATTGTTCTACATGTTTTTCTTGTTCTTGTTTTTCATGTTCTTCTTCTTCTTGCTCTACATGTTTTTCTTGTTCTTGTTTTTCATGTTCTTCTTCTTCTTCATGCCCCTGTTCATGTCATTATTCTTGTTCTTCTCCCTTACTCCCTACCCGATCTCTCTGTCAGTCTGTCTGTCTGTCTGTCTGTCTCCCGTTCTCCCATTCTGTTTATCTGTCTGTCCGTATTGTTTTTTTTTTCTTCTGTCTGTCAGTTTGCATCTCTGTCTATGTCTCTGTCTGTCTCTCTCCACATGTTTTCTTAATATTCTTTGCTTACCTATCACTCTGGAGGGATCCCCCTCTCTTTCATCTTTCTGGAAAATAATCCACATTTCCAGTTTCATTTAAACGATAGTATTGAGCTAATCACTGTGAAATGACGGAGTGTTCAAAGAGCTGTACCAAATACGTCCCATAGTCGTTCGACAATACTATATATTGCGGAAGAGTTCGTCGTGGCGTGACTATCAGGTGGTCCAGCAATAGCTTCTGACTGTTCCGATGCAAGTCGAAACAAGTTTGTTGTGGTGGTGGAAGTGCTGTTTGTGTGCGTGCGTGCGCGCGCGCGTGTGTGTGTGTTTCAGTGAATGTATGTGTGTGTATATTGTTGCGTGTGTAGGTTGTGTGTATATATGTGTATATCTTTTATTGTGTGTGCACATATGTGTACGTGTGTATGTATACATATGAGCGTGCGTCTTTGCGTGCGTACGTGCGTGCATGCCAGTGCGAGTGTGTGTGTGTGTGTGTGTGTGTGTGTGTGTGTGTGTGTGCGTGGTGCGTGCGCGCGCTTGTGTGTGTCTGTTTTTGTGCATGTCCTCAGTAGGCTATACTTGGCATCCTCTTAATGAACCGACAAGGTCGTGCAGCTGGCAGGTGGTTGATTAATCAATTAATTATTTCCCGATCTGATGAAAGCAGCGACCGTAGGAAGAAAAGAACACGATCAGACAAGTCTTCTCCCCTGACTTACCTTCCCGTGGGAACCTGCATGGGGTCGCCCCCAGTTAACTATTCTTCATCCCTGTGCCCTTTTGTTGTGGATAAGGGAAATTCGTGTGTGTGTGTGTGTGTGTGTGTGTGTGTGTGTGTGTGTGTGTGTGTGTGTGTGTGTGTGTGTGTGTGTGTGTGTGTGTGTGTGTGTGTGTGTGTGTGTGAGAGAGAGAGAGACAGAGAGAGAGAGAGAGAGAGAGAGAGAGAGAGAATCACTCTCAGGCAGTTTTTTTTCGTCTTCATCTCAGTTCTCTGGCCATGAGGAACCGTCAGTCCATTTCGTACGGCTCCCCAGGGTTCCCCGCTACCTTTCACCCCATGAGGATGCACCGTGCAAGGCCAGTCTTTGCATCCCGGGATCTGAAAATGCAGACAGGATTGTAGGATATTGGCTCAGGTCTGATGATCTTCTTCATCTTTCCGTTCGTCAGATGGACACTCCAGTGTCTGCGATGAAGGCGGCTGTACGCTGCAGGTCCTCCACACAGTTTCAGTTTCTTCAGGAGGCATCACTGTGTTCGGACAAATCTATATACGCTACACCACATTTGCTCGGAAGATGCCTGACCAGCAGCTTAACCCAGCGTGTTTAGTCAGGCCTTGAGTGCATGCATTTATATTTGTGTAATTATCAGAGTGGATTTCTTCCACAGAATTTTGCCAGAGGACATCGCTTGTTGCTATGGGTTCTTTTTCAGTGCGCCAAGTGCATGCTGCACACGGGACCTCGGTTTATCATCTCATTCAAATGACTAGACGGGTTCAGTTTGATTTTCCAGTCAAACTTATGAGAAAGGCCGAAAGCAGATTCGAACCCACACCCTCACGGACTCTGTATTGACAATTGAGCGTCTTAACCACTTTACTGCCTTCCTCCACACAGTCATACAGCTTCCGGGTAAGTCTGAGGCATTGGTTTCCTGAGTCGGCGACGCCTTTAACCAGCAGAGATGGACATAGTGCTGGCATTGACCAGCCTGACAACGGGCACCTGTTGAGCTCTGTCCTGCTGATGAAGTGGTTCCTGCTCAGGTGTGGGAGGGATACGAGCTTTCAATGTAGATTTGGGTTAAAAGATTAAAGCTCCCGTAGCCTTTTACGGCCATCGGGGCAGTGAATTCATATCCACCGTATATAGGGTTCGGCATAGG
Organism: Babylonia areolata; assembly: GCF_041734735.1. Lineage (NCBI taxonomy): Eukaryota > Metazoa > Mollusca > Gastropoda > Neogastropoda > Buccinidae > Babylonia > Babylonia areolata. Next base: position 83,944,617 of record NC_134876.1, read on the forward strand.
AAGGCGGGGCCCAATCCTCCCTATCCACCGCTTTACGCTTTAACCTTTACCAAGCCAAGTCAGGTACCCATTCAAACCTGGGTCGAGTGAGGAAAAACAGAGTAAAGTGCCTTTCACAAAGAAACACCATGCCGAGACGGGGCCTTGAATGTGTATGAATGTAGCTATATATATATATATATATATATATATATATATATATATATATATTGTTGTTCCATGAAACAGATTTCATCCCCTCACATTACTCATAGTACAGAGCTTGTTCATTTTGTTCACTGTCTGTCTTCGAGAGTGTGTTGGCTTCTTCATCAACCAGTTTACCACAACTAGTCTGAATCCATTCCATGGAGGCTTCAGATCACTTGATGGATAGTTCTTGCGTTATGCTCTGCGGTTCTTGCGTGATGTTCTGCAGGTTTTTTTGTTTTTGTTTTTTTGTGTTTTTTCCCCACTTGATCTGGAGGCATTTCGGGTAAAGATGTGTGGTCCCAGATGACAGCTGTGGTAGCTGATTGATTCTGTGTTGTGTTCAGCGTCTGTGCTGCTGGAAGCAAGGCACGTGTTTTTGCTCGTTAACTTGCTGAAAACGTGTGCCTTTAAGTTGATGAGTTCGTGCGTCTGCCAACTGCGAATGTAGCATGAACATCATCTCTCCTCCCTCCCCCATATTTCTCACATCATTTCCCACTGGTCTGTCTATGCATACTGAGGGTGCAGGTGGCTGTATAGTAGTCCTTGTCCTTGCCCTGTGCTTCAGTGGTGAGAGATTGGAGGTCTGTTTCAATGTGGTCGTCCTTTGTATAGATTGGTGAGAGATTGGAGGTCTGTTTCAATGTGGTCGTCCTTTGTATAGATTGGTGAGAGATTGGAGGTCTGTTTCAATGTGGTCGTCCTTTGTATAGATTGGTGAGAGATTGGAGGTCTGTTTCAGTGTGGTCGTCCTTTGTATAGATTAGTGAGAGATTGGAGGTCTGTTTCAGTGTGGTCGTCCTTTGTATAGATTAGTGAGAGATTGGAGGTCTGTTTCAGTGTGGTCGTCCTTTGTATAGATTGGTGAGAGATTGGAGGTCTTTTTCAGTGTCGTCGTCCTTTGTATAGATTGGTGAGAGATTGGAGGTCTGTTTCAGTGTGGTCGTCCTTTGTATAGACTGGTGAGAGATTGGAGGTCTGTTTCAATGTGGTCGTCCTTTGTATAGATTGGTGAGAGATTTGAGGTCTTTTTCAATGTGGTCGTCCTTTGTATAGATTGGTGAGAGATTGGAGGTCTGTTTCAACGTGGTCGTCCTTTGTATAGATTGGTGAGAGATTGGAGGTCTGTTTCAGTGTGGTCGTCCTTTGTATAGACTGGTGAGTGATTGGAGGTCTGTTTCAACGTGGTCGTCCTTTGTATAGACTGGTGAGTGATTGGAGGTCTGTTTCAGTGTGGTCGTCCTTTGTATAGACTGGTGAGAGATTGGAGGTCTTTTTCAGTGTCGTCGTCCTTTGTATAGACTGGTGAGAGATTGGAGGTCTGTTTCAGTGTGGTCGTCCTTTGTATAGACTGGTGAGTGATTGGAGGTCTTTTTCAGTGTCGTCGTCCTTTGTATAGATTGGTGAGAGATTGGAGGTCTGTTTCAGTGTGGTCGTCCTTTGTATAGATTGGTGAGAGATTGGAGGTCTTTTTCAGTGTCGTCGTCCTTTGTATAGATTGGTGAGAGATTGGAGGTCTTTTTCAGTGTGGTCGTCCTTTGTATAGATTGGTGAGAGATTGGAGGTCTGTTTCAATGTGGTCGTCCTTTGTATAGATTGGTGAGAGATTGGAGGTCTGTTTCAATGTGGTCGTCCTTTGTATAGATTGGTGAGAGATTGGAGGTCTGTTTCAGTGTCGTCGTCCTTTGTATAGACTGGTGAGAGATTGGAGGTCTGTTTCAATGTGGTCGTCCTTTGTATAGATTGGTGAGAGATTGGAGGTCTGTTTCAATGTGGTCGTCCTTTGTATAGATTGGTGAGAGATTGGAGGTCTGTTTCAACGTGGTCGTCCTTTGTATAGATTGGTGAGAGATTGGAGGTCTGTTTCAACGTGGTCGTCCTTTGTATAGATTGGTGAGAGATTGGAGGTCTGTTTCAGTGTCGTCGTCCTTTGTATAGATTGGTGAGAGATTGGAGGTCTGTTTCAATGTCGTCGTCCTTTGTATAGATTGGTGAGAGATTGGAGGTCTGTTTCAATGTCGTCGTCCTTTGTATAGATTGGTGAGAGATTGGAGGTCTGTTTCAATGTCGTCGTCCTTTGTATAGGTTAGTGAGAGATTGGAGGTCTGTTTCAATGTCGTCGTCCTTTGTAGAGATTGGTGAGATATTGGAGGTCTGTTTCAATGTGGTCGTCCTTTGTATAGATTGGTGAGAGATTGGAGGTCTGTTTCAGTGTGGTCGTCCTTTGTATAGATTGGTGAGAGATTGGAGGTCTGTTTCAGTGTGGTCGTCCTTTGTATAGATTGGTGAGAGATTGGAGGTCTGTTTCAGTGTGGTCGTCCTTTGTATAGATTGGTGAGAGATTGGAGGTCTGTTTCAACGTGGTCGTCCTTTGTACCGATTCTAGGGATGTCGAGGATAACCGCTCTGGCAGGATGCTCAAGCCCGCTTTTGATCATTTCCTATAATAATTTTATTGGCCTGAAGGTTGAAGATGTTTTTTGTTTCCTTTGGAGCACTTTTATGATAGGACATAGTTTTGGTGTTTTTAGGTGCCTTCATTTTGTGGTTGGGGCTCTGCTCTTTTAGTAGGTGTATGGCTGGGACTTGAAGTTTTCACTGCAAAAGGTGGGATAGGAGCTTTTCCGTTTTATTTTGCCCAGCAATTTTCATTTTCTTTCAAAAAACCTTATCTGAATGAAAGAAGGCCAGCCATCTTCTTTCCATCAATAGAGGTGAAGTCACTGTCCTCTCGACGAATCTCTAATGCTTTTCCAGTTATAGGGCTCGGCAACACTCTCCTTCCGCTATTGATGTGCCCCAACCAAAATCAAAAGACACCCATTCGCAACGTTTTGGTCGTTCTCATCAGGTTGTTGTTTTCCTTTTGATGTTATTTATTCTGATCACTGCGTGTTTGACCTAATGTTAAAGCCATGCCATCCCGTTGAGGTTCTATCTATCTGTCTATATAAGTTGTCGTTGTGGTAAAGTTAATGCAGTAGTAATGGTAGATTTGTTGCTGTAACATTGATTCTGTCACAACGAATCTGTGTTTGTTGTTATGATAGTCTTCAAAGTGCCCCGGTTGTTTGTGAAAATATGGGAATTTTACTGTGAACACGGTTGTTATTTTTGTAATGGTATAATGTTTGGAATGAATATGATGTTCTTCTAAGAAGGTTACTGAGGAAATGAACCAAAAATAACAGTGACGTAACAAATCGTTGTCATGATGTGGTTGCTGCCATGAAGCCTGTATGATTTCCCCTGTAAGTTGGCACTGAGAGATGCTGGTGATAGGTCTTCTGGGATCCTCTGGCACTTCTCACACCCAGCAAAGTCGGGGTAGAGGATTGGTGGGGTGGGGTGGGATAGCGGAGAGGGTGTGTGGCGTGGTGGGGTTTGGGGAGAAGAGCTGTTGTGTAAAGGTCTATGCAGTTCTGGAACAATGCGGAGATTGATTGATTGCTGCTGCTCGGCTTTCCTGATTCTGTCCTTTGCTGCTCTGTGGAAGAAAGGGGGAGAGTGGTTGAGGTCGAAGGAGGTTTGTCTCGGTATGTGTGGGATGGTGGTGATTTGTGCGAATGTAGGTGATGCTCTCTCTGTTCCGTGATCTCTGTTACAGCTCTGTGCCTCTGTATGTATCTGTCGCTGTGTTATGTATATATATATATATATATATATATATATATATATATATATATATATATATACTAATAATGATACAGCTCCCCCACCCCCCTTATCCCCCTTTATCCCCCTCTTCTCTTGTCTCAATCTTCCTGTTTGAGCTCATAGAGCATTAGACTTGTAATAATGAGTCAGACCTGCGGATGTGTGGTTTGTATGACATGTGATTTCCAGGCCTTCTAGGGACTGACCAGTCTAGTATGAACAGCATACAAGGTAGTCTTCCACTATTGCCATTGAATAGGGGGAGGAGGAGAAAAAGAAGAAGAATGAGAAGAAGAAAAATGAGAAGTAGTAGTAGTAGTAGTAGAAGCTTCAGCAGCAGTGGTAGTTGTAAAAAAAAACAAAAACAAAACAAAAACAAAAAACAACAGCAGCAGTAGCAACAACAAAACCGACGACATCAGCAACAGCAACAATCGCATAAAAAAAAGAAAAAAGAACAGCAATAACAAACAAACAAACAAAAACAAATGACGCTTGACTGAAAAAATAGTAAAAGGACTTGTGGCTGAAACTGGACGGAATTTTACTTCACCACCATCAAATGCTCTGAACAGGAATCCCCAAGAAAAGCTGAAGCCACGATGTCCCAAACAGACCCGAGGACGTGTTGCTCATAAAGAGTATGTGTATTTGTATTTCTTTTTATCACAACAGATTTCTCTGTGTGAAATTCGGGCTGCGCGTCGCTACACTACAGCGCCACCCATTTTTTTGTATTTTTTCCTGCGTGCAGTTTTATTTGTTTTTCCTATCACAGTGGATTTTTCTACAGAATTTTGCCAGGAACAACCCTTTTGTTGCCGTGGGTTCTTTTACGTGCGCTAAGTGCATGCTGCACACGGGACCTCGGTTTATCGTCTCATCCGAATGACTAGCGTCCAGACTACCACTCAAGGTCTAGTGGAGGGGGAGAAAACATCGGCGGCTGAGCCGTGATTCGAACCAGCGCGCTCAGATTCTCTCGCTTCCTAGGCGGACGCGTTACCTCTAGGCCATCACTCCACATAAAGCCAAGAGAACTCATCTGAGACACTGCAAAGAAGACCATCACAAACGGCAGGCGATAAAGGGCGAGTATACTACCTTATGCTCTACAGGGAACGGAAAGCGAAATCACAACGACCTTAAAGGTTCAAAGTACGGGCTGCGGTGTCGACGTGGTTAACTTTAAGGCCTGGTGACTTGGAGGTTGTGGGATTAAACCCCATTAGAAGTATATCACGGCCCCTGAACGGTTTCTAAGCAGAACTGTGAACCACACAGGGTGAAATGGGAAAATTGGAGCCTCTCACAATCGAATCGGGGCCTCACAATCATCATCGATCACGAACGCGGGTTGTTGTTGTTGTTTTTTCATCTTGCATGTGTATTTAAGTCAGAACCGGATCCTCTGAACACAGCAAAAGTGACTCGCCAGCAGTGCCGGGTCTCCATAGGTATGTGTCCTTATGGCGATCTAATACTATTGGTGGTACTGGGACAGTGACAGCGAATTCTGGCTGCACTAGTGAATGGAGGACCATGAGACAGGAACAGGAAATGGGTGCAGGAAAAAAAAACCCACGACAAATTCAAGTGAAACAGATTTAAAGAAAAGGCATAGAAATATCCGAGGAAAGAAGCTCAAAGTATTGTTAATGGAAAACAAAACAACAACAACAGAAAAAAAAAAAAAAATCACAGGTATAGCAAGGACCCGGCAGACTGGCTTTACCGCCAGAAAAAAGGAAAGCTATGGAGGGGGGGGGGGGGGGGAAGGCTGAGGGGATGGGAGTAGTGGTGGGGGGCGCGGGGGGGGGGGGGGGGGTCTGGCTGCTGTCCCGGACTGGGGATGTGTGTGTGATGTGGGGGAGGGGTGGCTTGGGATGGGAGGGGGGGGGGGTTATGGGGGGGGGGGAGGGGGGGGGGGGGAGAGGAGCGAGGAAGCTGACTGTGCAGGGTAGTCGATACGATTGTAGAGGGAAGGAATTGTTCCACTGCGTTGTTCGATAAATGGTTTTGATTGTGCTTCTCTCTCGCCAGGGGCTGGATCGATCTCCTTTCTTTTTCTCTCTCGCTGTATGTGTCTGTCTCTGTGGTGCGTCTCTGTCTCTGTGTGTGTGTGTGTGTGTGTGTGTGTGTGTGTGTGTGTGTCGCTGTCTCCGTGTTTGTGCCTGTATTTCTGTGAAAATCTCTGTGTTTTCTGTGTCTTTGTCTGTGTGTATATATATATATATATATATATATATATATATATATATATATATATATATCTATATATCTGTGCCTGTCTGTCTGTCTCTTGTGTTTGTCTTTGTGCCTCTGTGTGTCTCCGTCTCTGTGTGTTTGTGTATCTGTGTCAATGTGTGTGTGTGTGTGTGTGTGTGTGTGTGTGTGTGTGTGTGTGTGTGTGTGTGTGTTTCTCTCTTGGAGACTCCGTCCGAGGATGTGTCTGTCTCTGAATGTATCTGTCTCCCTGTGCCTTTTGTTTATCTCTGCCTGGTTGGCTGGCTGGTTTGTTTGTTTGTTTGTGTCTGTCTCTGTTCGTGTCTCTCTGTCTCTGTCCTTTTCCGCCCCTGTCTCTGTCCCTATCTCTGTACGTGTGTCTCATTGTGTCTCTGTCTCTGTACGTGTGTCTCATTGTGTCTCTGTCTCTGTACGTGTGTCTCATTGTGTCTCTGTCTCTGTACGTGTGTCTCATTGTGTCT
>NC_134876.1:83961173-83986173 GCF_041734735.1 Babylonia areolata
CAGCATGGTCAAGTTTGCCGATGATACTACTCTAGAAGGGCTGATTACGAACAGTGATGAGTCAAAATATAGGGAAGAAGTACTAGAACTTGTCTGCTGGTGTGATCAAACAACATAGAACCCAACGTATCAAAAACAAAAGAATTAATTTCAGATTTCAGGAAGACCAGATCTGACCCCTCACCACTTGTCATTAAAGACAAGCAAGTAGAAATCCTCAGCGAATTTAAATTTCTAGGACTGATCATTTCCAACGATTTGAAATGGGAGAAAAATACGAAAAAAATGTCAAGAAAGCATAACAGCGCCTGTACTTTCTTCGGCGCCTCAGAAAGTTCGGAATTAGAAAAGAAATCATGGTTGATTTATACAGAGCAGTTATTGAAAGTGTGTTAACCTACGCTATTACTGTTTGGTACGGAGACATTTCCAAGGCAGAAGTCGCAGCCCTGAACAGAATCGCAAAAAAAATGCCAACAAGAATACCGGGGCTGATCTACCTTATCTAGACGACATACATTACACGCGGCTACTCAAAAAAGCAAAATCAATCGGCCAAGGCAAACCACATCCAGCTTTGGGGATTTTCGAGATGCTCCGCTCTGGACGTCGGTACAGACGTATAAGGACGAAAACCAATCGCTTCGCCAATAGCTTTTCCCCCAAAGCAGTCAATGCCCTGTCTCCCGAACAGATCCATTATGATTAAAGAGAGTTGTGCAATCAACAACCACTTACCTGAAGATCTAGTCATCAGCCTCATCCACATGTGATATGCAGCTTATGTTCAAATGTGTGTGTGTGTGTGTGTGTGTGTGTGTGTGTGTGTGTGTGTGTGTGTGTGTGTTCTTAATATTGATATACACATGTATGTGTCCTAAATTCTACTGTATCTGTGTTTGTGTATGATTTTCGGTTTATGTTTGTACCTTTTTATGTACTGTCCCCCCCCCCCCCTCGCCCCCCCCCCCCCCATCAGTATTCCTTGTGACCCCGGTACACTTGGTAATAAAGACATATACTATTCTGTTCTATTCTATAATACTTACCTTTCTTCAGGGCAAAAAAAGATCTCGGAGTACATTTCTTCAAACTAAAAATGAATTGGACATGATTTTAAGAATTCGCTACATGTGCACACTGCAGATCAAAAGACATACCCAGACATTTCGTCACAGTCATCCAACATCAACACGTACAGGATTATGCTCATGTTTAATGTAGCTTCCACACAGATAATGTTATTTGGAAAATTGAATTCTTTTTCTTCTTTTTTGTTCGTGGGCTGCAACTCCCACGTTTAGTCCATCAGGCAGAAGGTTAATTGGTACCACTCATAGTGGCAAGTGTTACATATTTTTGGAATCGTCTTTGTCCCTAGATGTCAGAAAATCATGATAATGTTGTGAACGTGGCAGCTTTCTGCCTGTTATCACGTGATTTCTAACCCCACCCCACCGCGTCGAGAACGCGCACCGTGATCAAGCTCTGTACTCCCAGAGCCTACACCATTGAAGACAGAAAAACCATTATTGAACAAAAAAGAACTGGGAGACAGGGACAACAATTTCCACCGCTGTCGGGAATCGAACTAAGGACACGTGGGGTGGAAACCCAACGCCCTGTCCACTCAACCATTGTTCAGGTGATGATGATGATGACGATGTTCGTCCTTCGGATTCGAAGATGACCGTGGTTTCAAGAATCAGACGGAAGATCGGTGACTGTGAGTCCGGAGGTGACTTGTGAGGACAGTTCTGAGGCAGCAGATGTATTTGAGGAATGAGTGCATCTTTTCTTTTTTCTTTGTAGCCAAGTGCTCAAGTGGCTACTAACCGTAGTTCAACTCACAGCACATGCCGTAAAGCGGACGACAGTTTCACTGCAGTGACGGTGTCCAACCAGTGACATGAGGAGGTAACTCTTGCGGCGCAATGCTATTGAAACTCGAATTTGAACTGTAAGCTGTTTTAAGTGTCCGCCGGTCATTTTCGGAGGTGCCGCTCTGAAGCATCATCGAACGTGTCGCACACACAGTCAGCTGCCTGATATTATACTGCATTGTCTTCTCTTTTCTCCTCCTCTCTTCTTCTTCTCTTCTCATAACTATTGTACATAAAACTAGAAAAAACCCTTTTGTGACTGGCCTGCTATATGCCCCTGGCCTGCGCGTGTATCTTTTCTATCCTTTAATACAGTAAATCATCAGTGATTCTATTGTACCGTCCCCTTTTATACACCGCTCGGTTTATAATAAACACGGCCACGAAAGTGGCGTCGCCGACAGGATAAAGATCCACAACAACATGTAATATGCGGCTTCTGTTCAAACGCGCGCGCGCGCGTGTGTGTGTGTGCAGTGCGTACATGTGTGAGTATGCACAAGCTTTTATATTGATATGCACTTGTATGTATCCTAATTTCTACTGTATCTGTGTGTGTATGATTTACGATTTATGTTCGTACCTTGTTATGTACTATCCCCCCCCCCCCCCCCCCCCCAAATATTCCTTGTGACCCCGGTACACTTGGTAATAAAGACATATTCTGTTCTATTCTAACATAGATAAAAAAAAATCCCATTTAATGTTTTCATCCTTTAATCCATTTATTCCAAACTGAACAACCCCTACCACTCAAGTTGCCTATCACAACTTCAAAATATAAACTCCTTACCACCAAGTGTACTTTATCGCATCTTTTTTTTTGCGCGAGAGACTGTGATGGGGTATGGAAAAGGTGGTGGAATCAGTAGCCACTGTTGGACTTCTCTTTAACACGTGCAGGGATATCTTACTTGAGACAGAATTGTATTGTATAGTATTGTCTTGTATTTCACGTGTATTACGTGCATGGCTGCAACATGACTTACTCACTTATTGAGGCCCTTTGCTCCCTGTGAAGCATAGGCCATCAACAACGTTTTTCCACCGAACTCGACTCTGGGCTGTCCTTTCTGCATCCCTCCAGCTGGATCCCAGCCTCTTTAGCTCTGCTTCATTGTCCCGCTTCCAGCTGTTCTTGGACCGTCCTCTCTTCCTTTTCCCCTGGGGGTTCCAGGTCAGGGCCTGGCGTGTAGTGCTGGATAGCGATTTCCTTAAGGTATGGCCAATTAATCCCCACTTTCGTCTCGGTCTGTTTCTCCACTGGCTCCTGTCCCCTGTCTTTGCAACATGAAGCATGGGTTTATTATCACATCATCCCGAAAGACCACCACGATGACTGAGATTCCACAGCCCCTCATTCCGGCTCTGCAGCAGACTGGGCTTTCCTCTCCACTGTCTTTCCCGGTGCCTTCCTGCAGTCACCTTCACCTTCACCTATCCCATAACCCGGTGGAGGGTTGTCGGGACACCGCAGCTGATTTCTACACCAGTTCTCTCTGTCGGTTCCTGTCTCTCGTAGCTCTCTCTGAATCTGGGAAATTCAGGTCTGTCTATTCTTTGAAGTTGTCCTGCCGCATTTTCTTTTGCCTCCCTCTCTTCCTACTGCCTGATTCTGTGCCATGCAGAATGGTCTTTGCAAGCCCGTCGGATCTTATGACGTGTCCGTACTCATGATGACGGTAAGGATGTCATCGTGGGGTGCAAGGGCTTGGGTGATGGTGATCTTCTGTCGGACCTCAGTATTCGTGACGTGCTCAGTGTAGGAGATGCCTAGTAGCTTTCGGAAGCATTCTCTTTCCATGGCTTGGATCTTCTTCTGGGGGTCGGCATGCAATGGGTAGGAGTTAACCGCATACCACAGCTAGACAACAGTTCGGATGAAAAAAAAATTGTGAGATGAACTGAAGCTGAGGCGTTGAGTTCCAGCAAGCGAGTTCCCATGGTCAGTCAGCTATCATTGCAAATGTTGCGAACTCTTCATGATAACGATGTACTGAATGCACAACTGCTATGTTTAATAGGACATTTCTTCTTCTGCTTCCTCGTTCGCCTCCCATTAGATAAGCAGCCCAGTGTCCTCGATGAAGGCTGCCGTCCGTCGCAGCTCCTCCAGGGTGCCGTACAGTTTGGTTTCCACTGCATGGGGACATTTTAGTCACATTATCACACCAGTTCAAAAACTGGTCCGCTTCTTCATTTTTTGTACTCTAGTCCTTTTTGCTTTTCATGTTGATATGATTTTTTTTAAAAATAGACAAGTGCTTTTTTCTGTTCTATTAACACATTTTTCCCTCTATACGTTCTTTTTTCTCTCATTAAGAAACGGTTCGAGGAATAATTCAAGCGATGACGTCTGTCCATTAACTTAGCGTTCATCGATCGCAGCACGATTAGGGGAAAAATGCGACGCGATTATTTCTCCCCTGTGTTTCTTCCTTCAGTTTTTCTTTAGTTTTTTCGTGTTTCTTCTCTCTCTCTCTCTCTCTCTCTCTCTCTCTCTCTCTCTCTCTCTCTCTCTTCCTCCGGAAAGAAAAAAAAAACACAAAGAAAAAGACCGATTATTCAGTGAAAGATATGATTATGACGTCATCTTCCCTCCTTCTCCACCTTTTTCCCACGCGCGCTTTCCCCTCTTTTTCTTCTTCTCAGTTAACTCTGCAGAGTCACTGGTGTGCCGCGCAGAAGAACTGCTCACCAGTTTCTCCCAGGTCTTTCTGGGAAAAAAAGGTTTTCCCGTGGTTTTTTCCCCCAGTTGTCTGTCCATCGTCTTTTCTGTCTCCCCCCTCCATTTTCCCTTCCTCAACAGTTCCGACTTCTTCCGCCCATCATGAGACAGCGAGGAAACATATATCATGCAGAGACAGCGGAGGACGAGACGGAATGACACTCAACATGGCTTGACCTTTTCCGTCCGTTCCCCTCCCCCCCCCCCCCCCCACGCCCCGCGCCCCCCCCCACCCTCTGTCTCCACCCCCACTACTACCATTTTCAATGAAGTGGATGGAAACTTGGGCTCCAGCTGTCGTGTTTCTGGGAGATGTCGCGCGCGGCGTGTGACACGTTGCTGACCAGCTTTGGCTCGCTCCTCTAGCCCCTTCCTCCCGTCCTTCCTTCCACCGCCCCTCTACCCCCCCCCTCCCCCCTCTTCTTTCCTTCCTTCCTTTCAAAGCACTGGCATATACCGCTTCTTGACGTCACCACCGTTTGTTACCATGGCAACCACGCCCTCCCCCTCCCGACCCCCCCCCCCACCCCCCCATCCCCTTCTCCATTCCTGCCAGTCACTCTTCTTTCGTCTTCTTCGTGCGAGTCTGTGGATGTGCCGCTTGGGGGTGGGGGAGGGGGCGGGGAGGAGGGAAAGAGGGACAGAGTGGGGGTGACAGGGAGGGAGGGGGGAGGGGGTTAGTGATTGGGGACTAGGAGGATTGGAGCGCGGGGGGTTGTCTTGGGGGTGGGGGGGGGGGTCTATTGGCGCTGACACTCTTCTCCCCCCCCCTCTCTCTCTCTCTCCCCCCCCCCCCCCCAAACACCTCGTGTTTTTCGCAAAAAATAACTCCGGAGCCAGAAATAGTCTGCCGTCGAGCACGGAAAAGATTTGACGGTCTTTCGCAAACATCAGTGCTCAAGTGTCCTTTCCAGTTTGATGTGATTGGATTAGTTTGTTGATTGCGAGTGACGAAAATATTCGTCTCTACATCATCACCATCAGCATCGTCATCATGATGATCACGTCATCATCATCATGTTTGACAGAACTCTGTCCTTCAGAGACAATGCTTAGCCTATGCGTCCCGCTACAGAGTCAGTTTTTAGAAATCACGAGATATCTTTTATGTTTTAATTAAAGACGATATCTGCATAATGACCTTCACACTGTTGAGGCACAAATAATGATTATTGCTGTCCGGACGGATTTGATACGCTAAAAATATACTGGCCACCAAACGACAGCAACACAATAGAAATGATTTTGTTCCTTGGTAAATCTTGTGACACAACAGAACATGATTTGGAACAGAGGATCAGCCCCCCCCCCTCCCCCAAAAAAAAGAGAGAGAGAGAGAGAGAAAGAGAGATACGAATACAACATGAATATCATACGACACGACACAATACAACACAACACATTGCAAAAACAAAAAAAACAAAAAGCAACCACCTCCCTAAACTCCTCCAAAAGCAACAGCAAAACACACACACACACACAAAAACAAACAAAAAAACCCCCTCCCCCCACACCCCCCAAAAAACCCCCCAAACAAACAACAACAAAAAACAACAACAAAAAACAGTCAGCAACAATAAACTGCGCCACACAACGTAAGGCAACACAACACGGCACAGCACGACACGACACGACATGACACATCAGTTAACTTGAGAGAGACTGTTTATAAGATGTTTTCTGGTTTATAATTGATTATCACACACACACACACACACACACACACACACACACACACACTGACTGTTGGTAGGCGACAGGACGTACTTTTAATGGAATAGTGAGCAACAAGAGAAGAGCGGTTTACTTTCCTCCACATCAATGGCACTCGTCTACCCCCCCCCCCCCCACCCCCCGTATCCCCCGCCCCCGCACCCCGTCCATCCACTGATGATGGTCTGGCTGCTAATCTTCCAGAGAAACGACGAACCGAGGTCCTCAGTGTATCACACACTTCAGTCGCGGAGCGTGAACCCTTTACAGAGAAGGGTCTGACCCTGGTTGAAGTGGGTGCGGGTCACTACCGCGAGCGTCACTACCGCGTGTAACACTGCCGCGTGTAACACTAACGCGAGTGTAACCCTACCGCGAGTGACACTTCCGCGAGTAACATTTCCGCGTGTGCAACAGTAACGCGAGTGTAACCCTACCGCGAGTAACTCTTCCGCGAGTAACACTTCCGCGCGTGCAGCATTGTCGCACGTTTTGTCTCCCTCTCTTTCCCTCTCTCCTTATCAAGTGTTTAGTATATTTGTACCAAAAGCAATACTGAATAAAAAGCAATGACATTGAGCACATAGTATATCTGGTAGTAAAAGCAATACTGAATGACATAAACACACACGGACACACAGAGAATGCATAGACTGTTTGATGATTTTTTATTTATTGAGCACATAGTCAGCTCAAAGAAAAAATGAATGCACTCATATCTGGAAACACTTTTAAGATGACGGGGAAACAGACTGCTTAGAAATGGCTTGGAAAATAATTATCACATGCGGACCGAGATTTTTTATTCCATTCCCACCTCCCACCCGCCAACCTCCACTGCACCTTGAGTGCTCGGTCTGTGTGCTAGTCTTTCGGATGAGACGATACAGCGCACGTGAATGGAGACCAAAGGATTTGTCCCTGGCCAAATTCTGCAGAAATGCCCACTTTGATTCTTTTACAAATACACTTGCAGACATGAAAAAATCAAAACTTCTGGACAGAACACATACAGTGACACTAACTGCTCCATCGACGTGTTTACTGCATATTAATACTTTAAAGTGGATACTGAATTAACTAGAATGAACATGAAAGAGAAACTGAATGGACCGCGTTGTAGTGTCTGTAACCCTGTCGAACCACAGATCTGGAGAAAACGGTTACATGTTGCGTTGTGCCTGAGGCGATGGCAACGTTTCTTTTGATTGATTGATTGATATGGATATTTATATAGCGCCTATCCTCAGTCGGAGACCAAGCTCTAAGCGCTTTACACACACGGAGTCATTTACACAACAGGCTGCCTACCTGGGTAGAGCCGACTGACGGCTGCCATTGGGCGCTCATCATTCGTTTCCTGTGTCATTCAATCAGATTTCAGGCACGCACACCTACACACTGAGACAAACATGTAACATTTAACATTTTACATGCATGACCGTTTTTGTTTATTTACCCCGCCATGTAGGCAGCCATACTCCGTTTTCGGGGGTGTGCATGCTGGGCATGTTCTTGTTTCCATAACCCACAGAATGCTGACATGGAATACAGGATCTTTAACGTGCGTATTTGATATAATAATTTTTGAGCGCCATTGGTTGGGGCACTTTAGGGGTGTGGGTGAGATTACTTATTCTCGAACCGAATGCGCTTGGTTTGAACCTGCTAACATACTTCCACCCCACCCCCCACCCGCCCCCCGAAGCTTCATATTATTAAATACAGAACACGTTTTAACATTTTTATACACGGATAAAGTGTCTATCACAAGTGTCTTGAAGACCCCACCTCAATCTTAATCAGCGGATGATCCACTGTTAAACCATGCAGTAATACTCGCATGTTCAACCACCCAATCGCGAAACACATCACTCTGGGGTCAAGGTCGGTCGAACTCTGACCTGAACGATTTCATTAGCCATTCGTTATATATATCGCGGCTTCAGCTGCTCTGAATCAATGTCGAGAGTCATCCGACTTCTACATTTTCCGCGCAAACCAAATGTGTGTTCTACGCATGCTTTCCGGTAAAGCTAGGTCAGGTGCTGATATACGACTTTAGTATAATATATATATATATATATATATATATATATATATATATATATATATATATATATATATATACACATATGTGTGTGTGTGTGTGTGTGTGTGTGTGTGTGTGTGTGTGATCAGTGAGGCACGTGGAGAGGCACGTAAATTTCAGTAATCTGTATATTTGTATATAGCTATCTCCATTTGGTGCCATTTATCTTTTTTTTCTAATCATTTTATTTGTTTGTTGTTTTCTTCTTATGTTGGACACGTGCTGCTGCCAAAAAGAAAATCTCTGTACCAAAGTATAGACAATAAAATTTGTGTATTGTGTATTGTGAAACTTTTATAGCTTTAGCCACGGGGACAGAGAAGGAGGAGAGAGAAAAGTGTATTAGGACACCACGCCACGCCACTTAAAGAGACAGACTCCCAGAGAATGAGACAGAGAAATACTCAGAGAATGAGATACAATAACACAGAGTAAACGAGACGACAGAGAAGCAGACATGAGAATGACACAGAAGAAAACCAACAGGAGGTGTGTGTATGTACAAAGTTGGACACCACACAGAACGCACTCAACGAAGTTGACTTTTAGTGGCTTTGACAGTGAGTGCAGAGAGAAAGCACCAGTACGCGGTTCAGTCGGTTCTCTGCACGTGAGTGAATACTGACATCCGTGATCCAGAGACTGAGGACAGAAAAACAAAGAGAGAACGGGACACAAAAACACAGACGATAACGAGAGAAACAAACAGAGAACGAGACAGAACTGAATTTTGAACTCTGAATTGGTTTACTGAATTTGTGAGGCCACCGACCTGAACGGAAATTGAGTGGTATTATTATATAAAGGGGACGGTACAAAAGAATTACTGATTTACTGTATTAAAGGATAGAAAATATCCACGCGCAGGCCCAGTGACATATAGACGGCTAGTCACAAAAGGGTTTTTCTATTGTTTTATTTACAATAGTTATGAGAAAATAAGAAGAGAAGAAGAAGAGTTAAGAAAACGATGCAGAGATATGGCGACGACGCTGGCTGTTGCAACACACACTCTGTGTACGACACAGCAAGAGAGAGAGAGAGAGAGAACACGCTCTAGACAGTGACTAGTCAGGTGGAAAGTGACCAGTCATCACCCGCTGTGGCTATTTATGCAAGTTAAGCGAACTGCAATGACGGGGATATGTGCTGCGAAGCAAATCGGGCCTATGGCGCTAAAAGTTTGAGTAATCTGTGTTTGTTACAAGGTGTTCAGTAACAGATTTCCAAATGATTCCTGAACCGACCTACGTCCGATTGGTCGCAAAAGAAACAGCTCAACACATACTTTCTAATGAGTATAAAATGAAATATTGATTATTTAAGATGAATTTATAATCTTAATTTAAGTCACCTGAAAAGGGTCAGTTTTAGCGAGCTTGTCGCTGAACATTACAAACTGCGTTAAACTGCGTTAAATCAGTTTAACGTAAGCAAACGCAAATGGAATAGATTGAAAGCTGGAACTACCGGTATATGATACTTGCATTTTACTGATCCGATGAAAGAGATATTTAATTAAATACAGTGTGTTAGAAACACAGTTTTCACCTCAGTCAAAGCCGTCAAGCGATGCTAGTTGTGCAGTGAATGTCGTTAAGTGTCGACAATGAAAATCAGCTTTATAATTTCTAAATGCCTGATCTATTCTCATCCAAACACTATAACGGTGTGGTTTTAGTTTCCAACAGCAGTTACATCCAGAATTGTAACTGTAAGCATTATGTGTGACGAGAAAGACAAAATGTCGTAAGCTTAGCGTCAGTTGAAATCTTTACACTGACGAACGCTTGAACTGAAACCAAATATGCTTCTAACTGATTAAAGTGTGTGTGTGTGTGTGTGTGTGTGTGTGTGTGTGTGTGTGTAAGCACAACAGATATGGTCTGGCAGTGATCGATACATAAATTTGAATCAATACATGTTTGGAGCACTTATGGGCACTGATTATTCAGATTTGGAATAGCGTCGTGCCTTATGTCACTGAAAACCGTCGTGTTAGTTTCGAAAAATGCGTCTGATATACAGCTCTCTTGCGTGAAACAATTTTTGAAGCCAACCCCACCATTCATCCAGGCGAGAACGAGACATAGGAGAACGAGACAGAGTAACACAGAGAGATAATGAGAGAAACAAAGGGAGAACGAGACAGAGTAACACAGAGAGATAATGACAGAAACAAAGGGAGAACGAGACAGAGTAACACAGAGAGATAATGAGAGAAACAAAGGGAGAACGAGACAGAGTAACACAGAGAGATAATGAGAGAAACAAAGGGAGAACGAGACTGATTAACATGGAGATATAATGACAGAAACAAAGGGAGAATGAGACAGAGTAACACAGAGAGATAATGAGAGAAACAAAGGGAGAACGAGACTGATTAACATGGAGATATAATGACAGAAACAAAGGGAGAATGAGACAGAGTAACACAGAGAGATAATGAGAGAAACAAAGAGAGAACGAGACTGACTAAAGAAAGAGAGAGAGAATGAGAGAGAAGAGAAACACAGAGAGACTGAGACAGTAGAGAAATACAGAGAGAATGAGACAGTAGAAAAACACAGACAGAATAAAACAGTAGAGAATCACATGAGACAGCAGAGAAACACAGAGAGAATGAGACAGCAGAGAAACACAGAGAATGAGACAGCAGAGAAACACAGAGAATGAGACAGCAGAGAAACACAGAGAATGAGACAGAAAAGAAACACAGAGAGAATGAGACAGCAGAGAAACACAGAGAATGAGACAGAAAAGAAACACAGAGAATGAAACAGCAGAGAAACACAGAGATAATGAAACAGCAGAGAAACACAGAGAATGAGACAGCAGAGAAACACAGGAGAGAATGAGACAGCAGAGAAACACAGAGAATGAGACAGCAGAGAAACACAGGAGAGAATGAGACAGAAAAGAAACACAGAGAATGAGACAGCAGAGAAACACAGAGATAATGAAACAGCAGAGAAACACAGAGAATGAGACAGAAAAGAAACACAGGAGAGAATGAAACAGCAGAGAAACACAGAGAATGAGACAGCAGAGAAACACAGAGAATGAGACAGAAAAGAAACACAGAGATAATGAAACAAAGAAACACAGAGAATGAGACAGCAGAGAAACACAGAGAATGAGACAGCAGAGAAACACAGAGATAATGAAACAGCAGAGAAACACAGAGAATGAGACAGTGAAACACAAAAAGAATGAAACAAAGAAACACACACAGAATCAGACAGAGAAACAGAGAAAACGAGGCAGAAAAACAGACAGAATCAGAGTAACATAGACAGAATCAGACAGAGAAACACGGAATGAGACAGAGAAACACAGACAGAATTAGACAGAAGCGAAACACAGAGAGAATGAGACAGAGAAACATAGACAGAATCAGACAGAGTAACTTAGACAGAACCAGAGAAACACAGAACGAGACAGACAGTAACAGAGAAAGAGAAAACAACAGAATCAGACAGAGAAACAGACAGAATCAGACAGAAGAAACCCAGACAGAATCAGACAGAGAAACACAGACAGACAGACAGACAGAATAACACACTCCAGAGAGAATGAGACAGAAGCAAGCACTACTGACATGTTCGCACAGGAGTAAAATACCAGGCCACGAAGTTGACCTTTGTAGCGTGCTTTGACAGTGGAGTGAGGCCAGCAGTGCACCAATCAATGGGCTCTGCACGTGAGCAAATAACTGACGTTCGTGATCCCGTGACGCACGTGCCCGCTGCAGCTACTGCTACTACTGCTGCTGCTACTGCTGCTGCTGTGAGTGAAAAAGAAATGATGACGGCTGCGCTCTTTTCTGTGTTTTGTGTATAATACATGAAGTGTGTGTGAATGTACTTGTGTGTGAGTGTGTTCCCTTTCTCTCTGTCTCTGTCCATGTCTCTCTCTCTCTCCCTCTCGCTCTCTCTCTCTCAGAATGCGTGCGTGCATGTGATGTGTGTGTGTGTGTGTGTGTGTGTGCGCGCGCGCGCGCGCGAATGAGTGAGTGAGTGAGCGTGCGTGCCTGTGTGTGTGTGTGTGTGTGTGTGTGTGCGCGCGCACGCGCGAATGAGTGAGTGTGCGTGCCTGTGTGTGTGTGTGTGTGTGTTTGTGAAATGTTAGAATTGATATCATGTTCAGTCTGTCTCTGGCATTTTCATTACTATTAGGTGTCCGAAGGTCAGATATGAATGATATTGGCCTGTATCTATTACTTTGTTTTTGTTGAATGTTGGTAATCGGTCATTATTATTCAGAATTGTTTCTTCTGTACGTGACCCCTCTGTGTGTGTGTGTGTGTGTGTGTGTGTGTGTGTGTTTGCGTACGTGCGTGCGTGCGTTCAAGCGAATCAAATTCGTGATTTCAGTGTCAAGGGTGTGTTAAATTGTGTGGAGTGATCTATATGTTTTCGTTATTATTATTATTATTATTATTCTATAGCGATGAATCTTGTGCAGAGACAAATCGAAGCGCTTTCGCACGTCATTCACACGAATGCATAACTCTAAAACTGAAAAAAACCCAACAACTGAAGACAAGGAAGAGGCAGGGAAGGGAGGCTATTTTGGGAAGAGGTGGGTTTTAAGACCAGACTTGAAAGAGCTGAGTGCGGAGACCTGACGAAGAGAAAGCGGAAGTTCATTCCAATTGCAAAGTCCAGAGACAGAGAAAGAAAGGCGGTCAACAGTTTGAATCTGGGTATGCGTAAACACTTCACTACACCTGCCTTAAAAAAAAGAAAAGAACAACAAAAACAAACCAAAATACAAAACCCCAAAATAAGCAACTAACAAACAAAAACAAGAAACGAGAAATAAAAGAAAAACAAAAGTCGTTGGCAGACGCTCTAGAACTAACAGGGGGATGTCTGGAACCAAGGTGTCAGCACTCGCACAGCATGGTTCCCCTAGTAACCTCTGAGCGCCAGATGATGAATCGGTGCATGAACTGTCTGGCACGGGAAAGCAAAGTAAGTAAGAGGTGGTGGGGGTGGGGGTGGGGGGAGGGTGGGGGAGAGGGGGGCACAGGGGGTGGGGGTGGGGGGTGGTGGTGCGTGATGGGTGTAAGGGAAAGGTAAGACAAATAGTTGGATGGGGGGTGGGTTGGTGGATGATGGTATCAGGGACAGGTGGAAGGGGGTGGGGAGTATGGAATGGAGGATGAGGAGGATATGAAAACAGGAGGGAGGCGATGCACTTGCTGACGTTATGAGTGATGATGATGATGAAATGATATGTCTCCATCGTGTTGAGCACTGTCTCTCTAGCTCTGTCTGTCTCTTGACTCCGTCTGTATATATCTGTCTGTCAGCCTGTCTGTCCTTGTCGGTATACCGGTCTGTCTCTTTGTTTCTGTCTGTCTGTCTTCCTTTCACACACACACACACACACACACACACACACACACACACACACACACACACACACACACACTCGCGCAACAAAACACATATCACAAATAGCACATAGCACACATGTACTTAAAACGTGACCACTGTTAGCTGGCAGACTGGGACAACAGTGGAGTGGTTAGAGCGTTGGACTTTCAATCCGAGGGTCTTGGGTTCCAACCTCGTATGGGCGACTGGTAGGTAAAGGGAAGGGTGGAAATTGAGAATTTCCGATTTCTCAGTTCAACCTTTGTAGAGCTCTGCAAGTGCTTTAATCCCACCGTTCGTGTATATACGCATACAGATGCCCACTCTTCGCGTGCATACGCATACAGAAGATAAAAATATACATGTTAAAGACCCTACGATCAATTTCAGTGCTTGGCGGGTTATGGAAACACAAAAATATTCAGCACTTGATGCACGACCAGAAAACGGAGTATTGCTGCCAAAACAGCCGGGTAAACAACTGTCATGAATACACATGAAAACCCACTCCAAGTGAACGCTCGAGTTGCAGCTCATGAACGCAGAAGAAGGAAAAAACACTGGCAGGGCAACAGGGCAGAAAGAAATGATAGGAATAAGACTCTCTGAAATAGATGTAATATCGTTTGAACACGTAAGCCTCGAGTACTGTATAAGAAAAAAAAAAGAAAAAAAGAAACGAAAGGAAAAGAAACAAAAGGCTAGTATATATGCATGTATGTAGTATATATGCTGTATATATGCATGACAGTTTTCGTGGGGAAGAAGAACCCAGATTGTGGGACGTGCAAAACAAAAGAAACATAGTGGGATTTACGTCTGATCTGATGGGTATAGCCTGGCCGGGGATACGGGAGAGAGAGAGAGAGAGAGAGAGAGAGAGAGAGCTGGGTGGCGGATTGGGGGGTGACCTTACAGTTGCCCGCAAGGAACAGGACTCTCGTCACTCCACAATCCTCTTGGGTTCTGCGTCACTAATTCGTAGTTATACCTACATTCTTTACATTATACCCACATTCTTTAATTGATACAAAAATTGTTGTCATTCATACATAACCTTACCTCTGACACTTACGAGTTTAGTTTGAACACCCTTGTATTTATCTACTTCTTACTCAGTTCAGCCGTATAGCGACAAATAAATTAACGGAAAAACTCATTCAGTCTGAGCCGCGAGTAAAGAATGATTAGTGTTGCCGTTAGTTAGTAAGGAGGGACGGGGGAGGGGGGTTAGATGGGTGGTGGTGTGGTGCGTGACTATCTGCTGACTCAGAACAGACACGACTGCACACCGGCCACACAAGTGACTCAGCAAGGGGGGAGACTAGTGTACACGATTCTGTTGTTACACAGTTTATGAAATATTGGAATATACGCTCCCCGCACGATCTCAGCTGAGACGGGAGATTTTTAAAAGTCATAATGCAATAAATAATACAGGCATGCAGTATGATTTTTTTTTCTGATATGGAAATACTTCCCACAATGAATCTCATCCGTACATTTTGTTTATCACATAGGAGATACACAATCCATTGAAATGTGCGTAAGGCCACGGCCAAATCAGTAAACCATTCAGCCTCATACTCAGACATGGGCAATATCTCAATCAGAAAAAAACAACAACAAACAAACAAGAAACGAACAAAAACAGAAAAAAATAACAACAGCGACAACAAGCCAGATAACACACATTGCATAAAACAGGGACTGATTAGGTATAAAACGCTCCGTTCTTATGAGTGAGCAACCTTCGACAGAAGCCAGGAGATGCTCTAAATACTACTACACTCAAAAGATCTAATGTACTTAGGGTCTTTTCCACACGGCGTAAGTATTCTGACGTGGGGAAAGAAAGTGGGTGATGCATATTATGGGCAGACATTGACGAGGGTGGCAAAGGAAAAGAACGAACGTACGTGCGGCTTAACTGTCTTCTTTTATTAATTGCCGACTCGGCAGGGAGGCGATGAGTGGCATGTGATTAGGACTGGGGGTGAGTGGGGGGGGGGGGGGGGGGGGGGGGGGGGGGGGGGGAGGGAGGGTCACGCAGGTACGTCTGGAGGGATGAGGGGAAAGGAAGTGGGTAATGGGGCGATGGGGTGGATGAGGGGGTGGAAGAGAAGGATTAGCACGTGCAACACAGACAACAGTCAAAAGACAGACGTAGGCCTATGTTCGCAACGCTGAAAGCTAAACATTTGAGCTTGCATTAAAAGAAATAACTTGTGTTCTGTATGTCTGTCTTTCTAGCCTGTTCCTATTCAAGAGAGAGAGAGAGAGAGAGAGAGAGACGCTTCAGACGCTTTTTATTGACATTGGCCTAACTACAGCCCTTATGTCAAGGGGGTCAATTCTGAGTTGCAGCGTAAAATGTATTGGATGGAAGAAAACAAACTCAACAATAAATAAAACAAATGTCAATAAATCAATTAAAAAACAAATTACTTAATCGTACACTTGTGTATGTGCCCAATACAAGTACGCACACCATAATAAAGAAACGACATACAATAGACTTAGATATACAATGCGACCATCAAGTGTATACAGCTGTAACAGGCTAATCATATAACTAATGATGATTACGTGTTATTACCATCTACTTTCCTTTCCCTGATATCAACAGCTTCTGCTATGTATTTGGCAAGCAAAATTATAATTTCATCATTTTCAGAGGATAACAGACTAAACACGTCTTGCCTTTTCTCAGCAGCAATATGGAAAAGTCGTGTCTTCGCTCTAATGTCTTCATAAGTTTTACAGTGAAATAAAAATGATCTTCATCCTCTCTCACATCCTCCATACACACTGTACACATACAATCAGCTAAACCCTCAAGATCAAACCATCTTTTGTTAGCTATTAAACGAGAGAGAGAGAGAGAGAGAGAGAGAGAGAGAGAGATTTTAAAACATATAATACATGCCCTACTGGACTACGAAGTAAATTTTTTAAATCAAATTTCAAACAAAACAATTAACGACAAGACCTTCACTGGAGGTTTCAAAATAAAAGACAGACAAGGATATAGGTCTCATGATTTAGAATGGATTGAATGTTTGAACGTTTTTGTCGACAACACTGCGCATTGCCATTGCTACATTTAGTTGAGCAGGCTTTGCAGTCTTCGCTTTGCAACAGACTTCTTTAGAAAGAAGAAGACAAAGAAGAACATCAACAGGAACAACGACGACAACGACGACGACGACAGCAACATGGACAGTAACACAACAGAAAGGAAACATCGTGTGGAAGAAGGAAGCACACACGCGCGCGCACACACACACACACACACACACACGCGCGCGCGCACACACACACACACACCAGCCACATAGCCCCTCACCCTCCACACACACACCAGAGACCTTGCTCTCGATTTCGTCATCACTGTAAGAATTTCCGTGAAAGTGGAAATTCCTCTGAACTGACGTCCGACTCCCACACACTCAGGATATCGATTGGCTATTGCGCTCCCAGCAATGTCAGCGCGCAAACAAACTTTGGACCAAGGGATTTCAACTTCCGAAACCGACAACAAACGACGTGGAGGCCCTGATTTAATTGTAGAGGAAGTTCCCACATGTTGTACATGCGCAGTAAGCTGACTGGGACATGAACGTCACATCGCCCTGGATTTTCAGCTGGTGATTGGTATACGAAAGAGCTGACCGAGATTTATCGTCATGTGACCCCGAGTTTTAATTGGATTAATAGTTTGCGACCTATAAGCCGTGATTAGTGATTGGTTATGGGATGTAGGATAATTAGTTTTCTTCTGTGACTAATTGAAAATGACGCCTATACGGCTCTAGGATATATATATATATATATATATATATGTGTGTGTGTGTGTGTGTGTGTGTGTGTGTGTGTGTGTGTGCCTGACAAAGGAAGCGGCAGTGTTTTATTACTTTCATGGGCAGTATATTGATAGCTTAAAATCCTTTACTTTTTGACATTTTTATCAACATTTATCATGTTTTTGTGTGCATCAGAATCAGGTGAGAGATTGTGTGGTGTGAACGACGAGCCAGCACTTATATGCTGAAATCATTTCCGATCGGACTAATAAAGATGTATTCCATAATGATTTATTGTTAATGTCTACTCGTATGTGCCTTTGTAAACTAGTGCGATATTTAACAAACATATGGGTGCGCGCGTGCACACACAGACACAGACACAAACACAGACACACACAGACATAGACACACACAGACATAGACACACACACACACACACACACACACACACACACACACATACAGAGAGAGAGAGGAGGGGGGAGGGGGGGGGCAAAAGACAAGTCTCATTCTCGATTTTATTGTCGTTACTCGGGTTTCAGACAGTGGAAATCCCAGAAAACAATTTCACCACACCACCCACACTTTCATCACAGCAGCAGCTTGAACTTTCCGTGTCAGCTGAATCTTATTTATCTGAATTATTGTTTGGGGTTTTTGTTCTGTTTTGTTTTATTTCGACACCGACATTGCCATGACACCAGTGCAGTTATTTCTGCGAACGTTTCGTTTGTCACACATTCGTTTAACTGGTCGCCACAACTTCAGAGATTATCCATAAAACGCTAGTTTTCATTAGTCTGACGATTTTGCAGCAGTGGGTGATGGCTGGTCTAGTTTGATGTTTTGTAATATAACTGGTATAGTGGTATGGAATAAAACTGGTTTCTGGTATGTAATACGACGATCTGGGTAATATGAAAGTTTGGAATATTCTTAGTGAGGCGGTATGTTATATTAATGTGTTCTTTTTATGTGACAAACATAGTAAGCCTGATAGGTTACGATAGCCATAATGGTTATCTGAAGAGTATTAATGCATTGCTCTTCAATTTAGAAGGCCCAAAGTTCGAATCATCGCAGTAATGACTGACGTTATGACATGGTTTTCCCCCAGAGTTGGTTTTTCCCCAACTCCAGTATGTGCAGACCCGCTAGTGCATAGGATCAAAATACATCGAGACCTCGAGATCTATATCAGCATTGCGGACAATTTGAAAGCACGAAAATACACACCTTGTACAATGGACTGCCGCAAGCTTAAAAACGTGGGAAAAAAAACAGAAGAAAAAAAGGACGTAAAAACCCATGTGCTGGGAGGAATATATTCGGGACTTACTGTCTATGAACAGAAGAAGGAGCAGAACGCTCGGTTTGGTGGTATACCTACTGGATACGTTCGTTCATTTATTTATAGTCTTTTCACCTAAGATGATGATATTGGATTGAAAATAAATGATGTTATTATTATCATTATTATTTGTATTGTTATTATTTCTATCATAATGATGATTATTATTATCATTGATTAGAAATCATCATTTGTGAAAATCAATGGCAGGGGAAGAAATATTCAACTAAAAAGGGGGCAGTTGAGGTGGAGAAGGGGGTGGGGGAGGAGGGGGAGGGGACTGGGAAGGAAAATACTCCCCCACTAACAGCCTCGGCAACACTGGGGCCATGCAGTGATGAATCCAGCTCCGCACGTCTTTTAGCAAACCAAGCCTGGGTGAGACAAAAGCCATTTATGCAGACACAGAAAGGATTTTCAGTTTCTCTTGATAACTGACCCACAGCAGCGGCGTTCCACGAAAGCTGTGATTGTAGGTTGGCAAGGCAAGGCAAGAAGTTTATTTCATGGTACATGGTACAGGGGGTACCCCTGGGGGCATAGAAACAGTATATCAGGGTGGTCCTGATGTGTCACAGATCTGCCCGGACTGGGTTAGTGTCGGGTGTGGACAACAATTTGTTGTTGTTTCATGTCGTGTTTGATATGATTCATCTGCTGGATGGGAATTGCCCATCGGTTTGCTGGTGGGTCAGGTCAGTGTTTGAGGGACTTTGTCTGTGACTGATTGCTTGAAGGACTTGTTACAGGTGAGCGTTTCTTCAGGGCCTCTCTCCTCCACTCCCCCCCCTCTCTCTCTTTTGTGTAGACTCAGACAACACACACACACACACACACACACACACACACACACACACACACACACACACACACACAAACAACAGCAACAACAACAACAACAACAACAACAACACACACACACACACACACACACATACACACACACACACACACACTACAACACACACTACAACACACATGCACAGACACTACAACACACATGTACACTTTTACACATTCACAAAACACAGACACACACAGACACACAGACACACACACACAGACACACACACACACACACACACACACACACACAGACACACACACACACACACACACACACACACACACACAATTTATTACATAACCTATCTTCCCGTTCCTCTATTCTGGGCTTTAGGACACACGCAGTAACAACAATGATAATGTGGATTTTTGTCATTATGACGCGCGCACCAATCCCAAGATAACAGGCCCAAAGCGCTTGCTGCATATGTATACATCTGTCATTTGTCAAACTTTAGTGGCGTTGCTGATCGTGTAATAGCTGGTGTTTAACATCAGAGGCCATTGTGATGCAAGTCACAGCGTTGTTAGCCCGAACCTTTTTTTATGACTGCCCATATCATCTGCACCGTTTCAGTTGCATTACTCATACGACGCTCATTTCGAGTTCCCCATACACATCCACACCCGGGGTCTTCTGTTGCAGTCATGGCGCCGGCAATCTACAGGGAACTTTCGATGTTTGTCGCCAGTAGGTCACACAGAAAAGGAGACCTTGCACATGTTGAGTCACTTCGATGGTTGTCAGTTGTGTCTGTTGTGGCCTAACATACGCGGGGCATCAACTACTAAGCTCCCTGCTGACGACAATACTTGCTTAGTCGTGGAGCCAGACTGATAAAATTGTCTCTCCCAGAGTGGAGACCACAATCACGTCCCTCCAAAGACAGCCCCCCCCCCCCCTTCGCCCCCCCCCAACATGAATCTGCCGACACTGAACACCTTGACAGGACTCACCCTAAGCATGGATATGGAGGACGTCAAAGATGAGGTCACTACGATAGCAGGCAATGCAAACTTTCAGCCTGAATCTTAACTTACAGACAAAGCAAACTCCATTTCGAGACTAAGTGCTGCTGCTGCTGATAATGATGTTGCCGATGATAATCATTTCGACGGTGATGATATTGATGATATTACTGAAGAGGATGAAATTTCTGTTGATGTTTGCTTCCCTGCTGTGTTTCGTTTCTTTGTTTCAGTGTAGAAAGCAAGCGTTGCAAGCCAGTCATGTGCCATCATTGACCAAAACTGCACGTTTCTATGTCTATAATTTACATGATGAAAAGAAAGAAAAACTGCATAAAGGAAATGACCTGATTTGTTTCCAAAAGAAGAAGAAGAAGAAGCTGTCAAAAAGGAAGGCGAGAAGCAGGAGGAGGAGGAGGAAGAAGAGAAAGAAAAGGAGGAGGAGGAGAAGAAGAAGAAGAATAGTGGAGAGAGAGAGAGAGAGAGAGAGAGAGAGAGAGAGAGAGAGAGAGTTTTTAACCGATTCAGGGCATTAAATCACCACAAAATGAAGAGAGAGAGAGAGAGAGAGAGAGAGAGAGAGAGAGCCAAAAATACAAAAAAAACAAAACCTAAAAACCTTGGTCTCGATTTCGTCCTTCATGCCACGATCATAAACAATGGAAAGCACGCGAATTCAGTCCAGCTGTCCACACACCCACAGACCACACTAGTGCTTCCTGCTATTGGGAAGTCCAGCATTTAACAACTCGGGGGCTCGGGGAGTCTAATGTCCTAAGGAGCGTCGGGAAATTTTCCAAAGCTAGATAACAAAAAGAAAAGAAAAAAAAAATGTTCGCTTCATCTTCATACAGCGTTCACCACTATTTCCGTGAATCGGCGTCAGCCTGGATTTGTTTACCTCTGGGTTTTTCCATCCCGGTTTTTATTGTTGTTATAACCTCAAAGTATAGATGAATTAATAGATAAATGAATGAATGAATACACACACACTCACACACACGCAACACACACATACTCATGTTCCCCTTTCCTTTTTTTCTGTCTTTTTTATATATATTTTTTTAATTCTTTCTTTCTTTTTTAATGAAGGAAGGAAGTTTGACTGTATTTTATTTCCCTCCACTGTCATTTAGTTCTAAATAATATATTGAACAATTCAGTTTTGAGAAACTGGCAGGAGCATATGGACTGAGGATGCAGTCAACACTGAGGCACCAGATGCTACCAGTCATCATAGTTTTCCATGTTGCCAAATTTTCAACCTTTTTAGGCCCCCTCACTCCCCCCAACCTCCCCCATGGCACTCAATTTCTTGCAGTTCACACACACACACACACACACACACACACACACACACACACACACAGAGTATGAGAGCAGATCCTATACTCCGCTCATTAAAACAAGGGCGTGTACTACAAAGACAAGGGCGCACATATGCAAGTCAATGATGATTAGCGGTGTTTTTTTGTTTTGTTTTTTTTCTTCAGCGTGTTCCCGGTGTCCGCCCTTTGTGCGATATTATGCAACAGGTCATAGGGTGCGGTGTGTCACAACACAACACACACACACACACACACACACACACACACACACACACACACACACACACACACAATTACATGTCTTGAACATTACTGTGCCATGTGGGGTTTAACAGTAAATATGGACAAAAGCAAAGTAGTGGTTTTTAAAAATGGTAGTTTCTTGAAAAAAATATGAAAAATGGTATTATGCAGGCAAACAAATCACAGCTGAAGCTGGTTACAATTATCTGTGAGTTATTTTTGGGTCTACTCTGAAGTGGTCACGGAGTGTCGAAAATTTGTCATGTGAAGCACTGCGAGCTGTCGCAGGCATCAGAAGACTGAAGAATATGCCTGTCAGTACTGTGTTAAAATATGTGATGCCAAAGTGAAACCAATTTTGATGTATGGGTCTGAAATATGGGGAGAGTTACCACTTTTTACTATTTGTTAATCATTTCATACTATTTGTTAATCATTTCATCTCCTGGCCTCATTATTTGTTAATTTCCAGTTGAAAAACCACCGAGGCAACCATGTGTTTGTTCTGTATTGTTCATGTGTTCTGTGTGGCTTGTTCAGGATTAAAGAGGCTATGCCAGTCTTGAATAAAAAGCCAATTTGTGTTTGCACATTTCTTCTGTCTTTGCTGCTGTGTGCACATGTCAAATGATCGGTATAAGGACAGGCCCGGCGCTTCCTTTTTTGAGGAAGAATCTGGGTTTGTTCCAATGTACCTTTAAATTACCTGCGTGCTAGCAGAATCGGTAGCGTAAGCAGCACTGACCTGAAGTTGTGTACCTTGTGAATGGACAGAGTTACCACTCTTTACTATTTGAAATATGGGGATTTGAAAAAAAATTGATGTTATTGAGAGAGATTTGTAGGTGTCGGAAAAGATGTTGAAAACTGTGTTGCTTTGGGTGAATGCAGTAGATTCCCGGTATACATTGATACCTTTATCACAGTAATTAAATACTGGACCAGACGTTTTGCCATGCCTGAGTACGGGTACCCCAAACAGTGGTATTTGATGCTGCTCCAACATGACTTAGCAGGTAGAAGAAACTGGGTGACTCATGTTAGATCTATTTTATGTTCACATGGATTTGATTGTGAATGGGACATGCAAAATGTTGGTGACATTTCACAATTCATCAATGCATTCAAAACACGTCTTTGTGATTCTTGCCGTCAGAACTCGCATGACTCGCTCGTTTCCCACCCAGATTATCTGAACTTTCATCCCGACATTTGTAGGGCAAATTATGTTGAACTTTTGACGTCTTATGAACATCGTCGTGTACTTCGCCTTTTATGGTGCAACAAAATGATTACCCTTAAACGGCATTTCTCCTTTTCGGAAACCATTCTTGACCCCATTCTGTGTCCAGTGTGACAGATACCAAATTGAAGACTCATGCCATTTTTTGCCTTTATGCCCAAGATATGAATCCTTGCGTAAAAAACAACAACAACATCCCCCTCTATTTTTACAGTCTCCTTTCAAATTTTAAAGTCCAGATGCTCTGCTCAAACTTGTCGAATGATAGGATCATCAAATTAGGAATTTACATAAACGAATGACAAAAGATCAGATCTGTATGTTCCTTCCAGTAATATTGCAAAAAGGATACTTGTATGTGTTGTGTGTGCAGGAATACCAAATCACTTGGAATGTCCCATTGTTGTTACAATCTACCCCTTTGTTCGTATGGGTCTAATGGCCTGTAAAAACTGAATTAATATTCTTGTATTTTGTACACACACACACACACACACACACACACACACCATTCAACACATTCACAGACACCATTGGTTAGTTGGGATAGGTGATTGGAGGGGTGTGTGGGGTGGGAGTGGGGGGGTAGGGGCTCTGTCGGTGATTCACTTATTTTAGCCTCCACCATGGTCTGTCCTGGCCATAATGACTGTGATACCTGCCCGCAGCAAACATTGGTCCTCTGTGGAGGAAAACGAAAAAGAAGACAATGAATGATCTGATATCTGAAATGTTACCAGGAAAACAAGAACAGACAGGGAATCAATTCCAACGTATAGAAAACTGACAACTTAACAACAACAAACCTTTGGACTGCTGAACCTTGGTGACATGAGAACAGTGTGGCATGTGTTTGGAAGACTGTAACCACTTTTGTGTGTACTCGTCAGTGTTGGAACTGATTTGCTGAACAAAATAAAGTAATGCAACCCTAAGTGGAAGAAGTCCAAATATAGAATGGTGACTGGCATCCTGACCTCTCAGCTCTGCCTTTCATAATATGTCAGTGAGGTGACAGCCAGCCCTTCACTGAAGAGCACGTTCTATCAGCAGCTGCAGCCACGGGGGTTTAAAGCCTTAGTGTAATCTACAGAACAGACGGAAGAGGAGAGAAAGTAACGAAGGAAAGATCCAAAACCTTCATGGGCAGCCCTCAGGAAACATCGAATTTCTTTCTTGGGTCTCAACCATACAGTTCTGACAGAGATGACCTGCGAAAGGGAAGTGGTTTGGGGGTGGGGGTAGGGGGACGGGGGAATGTGTGGTGGTGGTGGTAGGGGACACATTCGTAGACTGAGAAAGTCTTTCCCTGTAGGAAACCATTGGTTGATATCTGCGAGCAGAGCAAAGTTCCTTCCTCCAGGCTCTTTCTGGCGTGCAGGACATCTCCAGTAAAGTTTTCCCTTGG
>NC_134876.1:83996173-83998673 GCF_041734735.1 Babylonia areolata
ATTTCCGACTGGGATTCCAGAAGAGAGACTGCTTGTGATGGGATGGAATCTGCATCTGGAATCCGCACCTGTTACACCCAGCGCCCGCTGTTGCAGGTGATGATTGTGTCTGTGTCTGGGGCGGCACTGTTCATGGACATCAATCAGTCTGTGGAGAACATGGTCCCAGTTCTGAAGGTGTTTCATTTTTTTTTTTTAAATTTTTTTTACGCGGTCCTGTTTTTTTTTGGGTTTTAACAGGTTAACTATATTATTTTGCTCTGTTTGTCATTCGCCTAAACTCAAGAACCATGCAGTGAGGCTGAAGGATGAGTTAAACCCTTGACTGCTGCTATAAACCTTGGTGAACTGAAATCAGTGTGATCTGAGGGAGATGAATTTTGTTGAATGTTCCGTCACAATTAACTGACATCCTGACCTGTTTTCTCTATTACTCGTCAACAGCAATGAAATGGCTCGCTTTAATTTGGTTTTGGTGCTGTAGTTTGCTGATCTACTTACTGCTTTATTCTATTTTATTTATTTATTATACTTGAAGGTATTTCTTGTGTTGCTCAGTTTCCTATAAATGCCCCTGCTGTATTCTTGTTCTGCTTCGAGTGACAATACGTGGAACGAAGGAGCCGTGGAGGGTCTGTTCATTCACGAACATGCGTATCAATGCCTTGATAATCGATTGGGTTATCCATATATTATTATATCCCTTGTCTTCCCCTGGGCAGTTGTGCAGTCATATTCACATTGTGTCCATTAACTGGTTACTGGTGTTCACTCTTCTTCTTCTCCTCCTCTCTTCCTCCTCTCCTCCTCCTCCTCCATCTTCTTCTCCTCCTCTCTTCCTCCTCTCCTCCTCCTCCTTCTTCTTCGTTTATTGTGTATTCACAGCAAAGTGATTTAGACTCGTACACATCCATTCATTTCAACACACTTTTAAACATGTCAGAGATGTGATGTCATATATACGTTCACCATCATTCTGATTCTGATTCTCAGGTGATGTCAATGTAATTTTATGTAATGTCTTTAAGTTTTCAAACCAGTGCACGTTTCTGAAGAGTTGATATTGTTGAATGATCTTAATACCTGAGGTATTCACTGATGGGTCAAAGCAAACTGGAACGTAACTTTTTGATTTTATGTGATCTCTCGATTACTTTAACACATACATGTCCTTTAAATGCATATATTACGTTTGAATGGTGAGCACGAGGAACATACGAATTTCTCTTTGGAGATAATACAGTTGACTTGACTTGGGTTCATATGACTGGACTTTGAGAAATCTGCCCCCCCCCTCCCATCCCACGAAACCACCCCTGCGTCACCACCACTACCGCACTCACCACAACTGTCATCACCACCAATAACACCACCACAACCACCACCACCACCACCACCACCAACAACACAGCAACAAGAACAAAGAACACGAGATGAAGGATCGACTGGAGTTGCGACGTGCACAGATGCTGATCAGAAGTTGTCAAACAGCAGCCCCAGCCATCAGCGTGCATCGATTTCATCTTCCTCCCCCCCCCCCGCCCCCCACCGTCCCCCACCACCACCTCCTTCACGCCTACACCCTACCGTCTATCAGCCTCACCCCCCTCCCCCTCAGCCCCCCGCCACGCATCCTTCCCACACTTACCTTCCCCACCCATCAGCTTCCGTCTCCGAAACTCGTCT
Organism: Babylonia areolata; assembly: GCF_041734735.1. Lineage (NCBI taxonomy): Eukaryota > Metazoa > Mollusca > Gastropoda > Neogastropoda > Buccinidae > Babylonia > Babylonia areolata. The sequence continues at coordinate 83,997,860 of NC_134876.1, forward strand.
CCGCCTAATTTTATCGAGCCCTGATCCCTCCCTGGATGGGAAGTCCAAAGTCCAGAGAGAGAGAGAGAGAGAGAGAAGAGGGGACGCCATTCAAGTGGCCTGTGCGCAGTCGCAGCGCGCAGTTCCGGCAAGCATCTAAAGGGAGAGAAGTGTCATGGAGGAACTGGACAAATGGCTGCTTCACGTGCGTGAGCTCGTTATGGAGAGAGAGAGAGAGAGAGAGAGAGAGAGAGAGAGGTCTGTGTCTGTCTCTTTTATTCTGTTTCTATATTTATCTGAAACCTCTCTCTCTCTCTCTCTCTCTCTCTTTTGCTGCCTGCCTGCTTGTCTGCCTGCCTCTCTCTCTCTCTTGCCATTCACTTCTGTTGAGTGCAAAATACGTGTATATGAACATAAGCACATCTAAAGCGTCGGAATTCAATCTGAGGGTCCCGGGTTCGAATCTCGGTAATGGCAACTGGTGGGTAAAGTGTGGATATTTTTCCGATCTCCCAGGCCAAAATATGTGCAGACCTGCTAGTGCCTGAACCCCGTTCATGTGTATACGCACGCAGAAGATCAAAAACGCACGTTAAAGATCCTGTAATCCATGTCAGCGTTCGGCGGGTTATGGAAACAACATACCCAGCATGCACACCACCGAAAACGGAGTATGGCTGCCTACATGGCGGGGTAAAAACGGTCATACACGTAAAAGCCCACTCTTCTGTACATACGAGTGAACGTGAGAGTTACAGCCCACGGAGAAGAAGAAGAAGAAGAAGAACAAAAAGAAGAAGAAGAAGAACAAAAAGAAGAAGATGATGATGATGAT
>NC_134876.1:84003673-84021173 GCF_041734735.1 Babylonia areolata
TGCTCCTATGACCGTAACACGCTTTGGGGCCTTTCACTTTCAACAAATACACAACACTTTTTAAACAAACAGTCTGGTAACTTGCACAAACTCATTCCAGTAATTCCCACCAGTTATCAATCCCAGAATCTTTTCAGCCACCCGAAACCAAGGAGTGAAAAAAAAGCAATGAAAGAGTTTCAGTTTCAGTTTCAGTAGCTCAAGGAGGGGTCACTGCGTTCGGACAAATCCATATACGCTACACCACATCTGCCAAGCAGATGCCTGACCAGCAGCGTAACCCAACGCGCTTAGTAAAAATTCTTCCCAAGCGGGGAATCGAACCCCGGCCGTCGCGGTGAGAGCGCGAAATCCTAACCACTAGACCACTTGGGACTTGCAAATGAAAGAATGAAGGAGGACTTGGGAAGAAAAGTGAAGCTGAACAAAGGAGACCCCCAAAGGAAACGCCGTGACGGAATCGCTTCAGGAGTTGGACTCCTGTTCCAGTGTTCACCAGTGATCAGGTTTCCAGACCACCACACACCACATGGTGTTGTGTCCATCCAGGGTACTCCGATTTTCCTTAAGTGAGAAAGGTGGTAGAATGGTTAAGACGCCCAGATTCAAATATAGAGTCCGTGAGGGTTCGAATCCCGCTCTCGCCCTTTTCCCAAGTTTGACTGGAAAATCAAACAGCGTCTAGTCGTTCGGATGAGACGATAAACTGAGGTCCCGTGTGAATTAGCGCACTGAAAAAGAGCCCATGACAACGAGAGTGTTGTCCTCTGGCAAAATTCTGTAGAAGAAATCCACTCTGATAGGTACACAAATATATAAGCATGCACTCAAGGCCTGACTAAGCGGATCAGGTTATGCTGCTGGTCAGGCATCTGCTTACAGATGTGGTGTAGCAAACATGGATTTGTCCGAACAAATTAAAAACCCGATATAAAATCGAAGAATATAATGCATACATTAACTATGATACTTTCTCTGCCAGATGGCTGCCTTACAAAATTATTGATCATAAAGGATTAGTAACCGGTTCATGATTAACGAAAATTAACCACCCATACTTATTTTTCTGGTTGATATTCATAAGAAATGAGTGTTCACTTATTGTGAACATACTTTAAGATACTTGACAGTTTGTATTCCCTAACAGCTTGCATAAGATCTTAAGAAATGAATATTTATACTCCATGATGATAACCAACCTATGTATAATCCAGCTGCTTGGCTCTTTTTGTCTGTCAGTCTGTTTACACTTTTTTTCTTTCTTTATAAATATTTGTAAGATGTTGTTGTTGTCAAAATGGAATAAAAAAAATGTTTAAGAAAAAGAAGGAAGAATTCATGCTCCGATGGCCGCTGAATGCTACGGGGACCTTCAACCTTTGATTCAAAGGGTTTTCACCTTCTCTCTGCATGAGAGAACGAATGGGGGCGGGGGGCGGGGGTCGGGGGGTGGGGGGTGGGGTGGGAGAGGGATGCAGGGGGAGGGGGAGGGGGGTGAATTGTTCGATGTCAACCAAAAACGAGATTGGCCAAATTATGATTCTGTCGGGGGACTCATCCAGGCTCGGGGCCAGTGCCAGGTTGCCAGCAGCAGGGAACGTGTCCAGTCTCTGTGGCTGGCACAAACAGTTGGCAACCAAACCTGCATGGATCGAAAAAGCCTTATGAGCCACCACCACCCCCCACTCTCCCTCCTCCCCCATCCCCCAAAAGAAGGAAATGGTCGTAACTTGTTGTGGTGGCTGCAGACACTGTTACCTCCTTTCTGGTGAACGTAGGGTGAGCTGGAGCATTTAAAAATGTTTTTTTTCATAGCTTCGTTTTATCTTTCTTCTCTGATATTGTTACAGTGTCCTTACACGGTAGTTTTGTTTTACCCACTTTCACTCTTAAAAAAAACCCCACACACAGGTACACAATGCATACACAAAACACACACATACACAACACACACGCGTGCTCCATACACACACACACACACACATACACACACACACACACACACACACACACACACACACACACACACACACACACACACACACACACACACATTTCTCAAAAAGCCTGAAACAGACTGTGATGAATGAGAGACATGGTCGATAGCATTTATCAGTTAGCCGTGCTATTACCACGCAGATATAAAAAGATTGTCGAATGGGCTATTTTGGTTCTTAAAAAAGAAAAGAAAAGAAGTATTTGCAGTCAGCTCAATGAATGGAATTCATTTTGATACTTAGTAATTAAAACTATATGTTTTGAGCCTTGTTCATGTTGTGAATTCAATATGCGGTAGATATATGTGTCCTTTCAATTGCCGTGTTACTATATGTCGCTTTAAGTAACACTTGAATGCTGAAAAGTTGATGTGTTCGGACAGACACAGAGACAGAGACAGAGACAGAGAGAGAGGGGGTGAAAGAGAGAAAGGAGGGGTGGGAGGAAGGGAGCGAGCAAGCGAGCGAGCGAGAGAGCGGGAGAGAGAGAGAGAGAGAGAGAGAGAGAGAGAGAGAGAGAGAGAGAGAGAGAGAGAGAGAGAGCAATGCATACGTGTGACAGCAAGTTGGCAACACTACCACAGAAATATTGTGCAGCAGGCTTTTGTCAGATAAACTGATCGTTTCCTTCATTTTGACCCGTCTTTTCTTGTCTTCCTCTGCTTGTTCTTTCATTCTTTCTTCCTTTCATTCTTCCTTTCTTTATTTCTTTCATTCTTCCCTTCTTTCTTTCTTTCTTTCATTCATTCTTTCTTTCATTCTTCCACTCTTTCTTCCTTCCTTTCTTTCTTTCATTCTTTCTTTCTTTCTTTCATTCATTCTTTCTTTCATTCTTCCACTCTTTCTTCCTTCCTTTCTTTCTTTCATTCTTTCATTCTGTCTTTCATTCATTCATTCTTCCTTTCATTCTTCCACTCTTTCTTCCTTCCTTTCTTTCTTTCATTCATTCATTCATTCATTCATTCATTCATTCTTTCTTTCATTAATTCTTTCTTTCATTCTTCCACTCTTTCTTCCTTCCTTTCTTTCTTTCATTCTTCCTTCCTTCCTTTCTTTCTTTCTTGCATTCTTTCATTCTTCCCTTCTTTCTTTCTTTCTTTCATTCTTCCACTCTTTCTTTCTTTCATTCATTCATTCTTTTTCTTTCCTCCCTTTCTTTTCATCTTTCTTCTCTCTTTTTTTTCATTTTTCTGAATGCAAGGCAGTTTTAATTTCTTTATTCTTTCGTTATCCGTTATTCCCTTTCTCTCTCTCTCTCTCCCCCCCCCCTTCTTTCCTTTCTTTTCTTCTTCTCCCTCTCTTTTCCCACTTAATGCAAGGTGCAGTTTTCTGGTTTTCTTTCTTCTTTCTTTCCCGTCTTCCTTCTTTCTTTCTTCGTTTTGTGTGTTTCTTGATGTCGTTTTATTTTTATTTATTTTATTTATTTTATTTATTTTTAAACAAGACACTTTCTTCCTTCCTTCCTTTCATTTCTCTTTTTTTTTCTTCCTTTCGTTTTTCGTTGTTTCTATGTTTGTTTTATTCTTTTTCCTTTCTTTAATCTCTCTCTCGTTTGTCTCTCTCTCTCTCTCTCTCTCTCTCTCTCTCTCTCTCTCTCTCTCTCTCTCTCTCTGTGTCTCTCTGATTCTTTCCTTTTTCTTTCTTTCTTTCTTTCTTTCTTTCTTTCTTTCTGTGTGTCCTTTCGTTCTTTATTCAACTGTTCTTATTCTTCTCTGTCTGTCTTTTTGTCAATCAATCAATCAATCAATCAATCAATCAAGCTACCCATTCTTTCTTTCTTTCTTGGTTCATTTTCTTTCTTTCTTTTATTTTCTTTCTTAATTTCTTTCTTTCTTTCTGCCCTATCTGTTTTTTTTTTTTTGTTTTTTTTTTTTGTTGTTTTTTTTTGTGCTGCCCCATCATCTGCACCGTTTCAGTGGCATTACTCCCACGCCGCTCATTTAGATTCCCCCATACACAGCCACACCCGGGTTCGTCCGTCGCAGTTCCAGCGTCGGCAGTCTGCCCTATCTGTTCATCGTCATGTCTTTTAGCATTGACTCAGCCCTTCTTCTGCCCATCCACAGCACAGGTGTTTGCCAATACCAAGTGGGTGATGTGCCGTGCGCTTGTCTGGTCCATTTGTCATACTCCTATATATATATATCTCTCTCCTTCTGTTTGTCTGTCTTTCTATCTCTCCCTGTCCCCCTGTCCCTATTCTGTCTATTCTGTTTCTGTCTGTCTGTCTGTCTGTCCCTGTCTGTCTATCTGTCTCTGTCTCTCTCTATCTCTGTCTATATCTCTCCCTGTCCTACTGTCTCTGTTTGTCTATGTCTCCGTCTGTCTGTCCCTGTCTGTCTATCTGTCTCTGTGTCAAAATCTCTCCTTGTCCTACTGCCTGTTTGTCTATCTGTCTATGTCTCCGTCTGTCTGTCTGTCTCTACCCGCCTCTCTCTCTGTTTTTCTCAAGCGTTTCAAATACGTAGTAATGTATATTCACTGATACATAGAGAAGAATGTTTGAAGCTGAAACCTTGGAATTTGTGAATCTCTCTCTCTTGACTCTCTCTTTCTTTGTCTCTATCTCTGTCTTTCTCTGTGGTGTGATATGGGGATGTATGTATGTATGTATGTATGTATGTATGTATGTATATATGAATGTATGTGCGTATAATTTGCATGGTGCCTTTTCCATGTAAACTATGCTCCACTGCGCTGTGCAATGTAAAAGAACCAACGTGTAAAACATGCATCCAAGCACTAAAAACGACAGCTTACTTGCATTACCCAACACAGACATCCCACCAAACGCTCAAACAGTAATTACCCTACGTACGATACATACACAATGTGGAGTGATGGCCTAGAGGTAACGCGTCCGCATGGGAAGCGAGAGAATCTGAGCGCGCTGGTTCGAATCACAGCTCAGCCGCCGATATTTTCTCCCCCTCCACTTGACCTTGAGTAGTGGTCTGGACGCTAGTCATTCGGATGAGACAATTCTCGTGTGCAGCATGCACTTAGCGCACGTAAAAGAACCCACGGCAACAAAAGGGTTGTTCCTGGCAAAATTCTGTAGAAAAATCCACTTCCATAGGAAAAACAAATAAAACTGCACGCAGGAAGAAATACAAAAAAGGGCGGCTCTGCAGTATAGTGACACGCTCTCCCTGGGGAGAGCAGCCCGAATTTCACACAGAGAAATCTGTTATGATAAAAAGAGAAATACAATACAATACACAAACAAAACGAACGTCACACATCACGACAATTCATTCCCCGTACATGGAAATCTGAACGACGATGGCGTATTTTGTTTTTGTTCCAGGGGGGTGGTTCTTCTGGACCTGGATTTCTCGGCCCTGGAAATCAACCAGTGCGACGAAGAGGAAAACCAGGGGGCGCTCTTCGCCAACACCCACAGATGTCGAGGGGAGAGCACCCAGGTCAGTAGAAATGATCTCCCCTTCCCCCCTCCCCCCCCCCCCACCCACCGCCCCCTGCTTCTCCTGATCTTTCTTTCTCTCGTAATATAAGACCGATGGGAATACACATGTAGCAACGCACACATCCAAAACTACAGCTCTTCTCCTCATTTCTTATATACTGCGTTCCACTTGTTCCAAGTTTTTTCCCCCCTTCTTTTGCTTGTTTACAAGATCTGATTGATGGTTTCAATCTATTTTGTTCACCTTGACCTGTACAACATGTGAATTAGAAAGAAAGAAAGAAAGAAAGAAAGAAAGAAAAGAAAAGAAAAGAAAAACATATATCAAAAAGATGACGAAAAGAAAGAAAAGGGAAAAATAGGGAAGATGGAGGATCCCTATTTTTTTTTTTATATATATTAATATATCTTGCTATAGCGCATATTCTTGAAGCTCTGAGGAAAATCCATTAAAAAACAAAAACACAAACAAGCAAAAAACAACAACAAACATCAACCAACAAAAAAAAAAAAGCAAAGAAAAAAGGAGAAAACAAACAAACGAACAACCACCACAACAACAACAGCTACGTCCTCTCTTCAAGCACACACCCTCCTACACACACTCTCTCTCTCTGTTCAGTGTGTGCACATACCAGGGAACCGTCTCCAGTGGGGAAGCTACGTGTGTGAGTGCAAGCCCGAGTTCTACTTCCCTAACCGCAACGCCACCACCGCCAACCGTAGCGGCTTTCCTGGGAGGGACGTGGAACTGGCCTACCTGGACATGATCCACAACAGGTCTCTCAACTACACGCAGGTTAGTTAGTAGCGTTGACCTCCTTTTGATATATATATATATAGTGTAGTCTGTGACCAAGCTGACGGGTGGTAACGAAAATTCAGATTTTATTTTTTTTGGTTTTACAAAATAGGTGTTGTTTTTCAGCTTTGTTTTATTATATATATATATATATATATATATATATATATATATATATATATTAGATCTCAGTGGTTTGTATAATTGGGAAATGTCAGTTTGTGTGTGTGTGTGTGTGGGGGGGGGGGGGCGTATATGTCTCAGTGTTTTTTTGTTTTTGTGTGTGTGTGTGTTTGTGTGTGTGTGTGTGTGTGTGTCTGCGTTTCTCTGTGTGTGTGTTTGCCCTAGAATTTGTTACACAATGTTATCTTTAATTCGGTGATGATGAATGATGAATCATGATGAGGGTGATGACTGACAATGATGCTATAATTATGGGGTCCATTCAGGTTTGGGTTTAGGCCGGGACTGTTTGACGAAGACTGTGTACTCTCACGATATAATCCCGGTGCCTCAACCAGGCTGAGAGTGTGTGTTGGTCAAGGAATTTTAAGCAACAATCCCAAAGACGCATCCTGTTAAGTGGATGACCCTTGACTGTGCGGTCCCAGTCGTCCCATCTTAGTGCCATGCCACACTCAATTCTGGGCAGGGACCGGCCACGGGCAGAGAAAAAAACCAACATTAACAACCCTCTGATGGGGATCGAAACCGCGTACTCCTAGTCGCCAGTATCCGGCCGTGCCGCATCTCAGTTTGTGTTGTAATCAAGTTACATGTTACATATCTGCCTGAGTGTGTATGTGTGCGTGCCTGACATCCAACTGAATGGCACAGGAAACGAATGATGAACGCCCAATATTAGCCGTCAGTCAGCTCTACCCAGGTAGTAGGCAGCCTGTAGAGCAAATGACTCCGTGTTTGTAAAGCGCTTAGAGCTTTGTCTCCGACCGAGGATAAGCGCTGTATAAGTATCCATAACGTATCAAGTTCGTTCTTCGTCGGTAAGGTGTGTAGTCCTACTCTCCTTTGCTTTTAATGAAAAAAAAATCTTTCTCTTTCGATTGCTGTCAACGTTTGGTTTTCCTTTTCATTCACCTGTCGTACTATAAGTGATTGATGACGTCATTTTCAGGACTTCATGTGTCTGCCATGTCGGAAGGGGTGTGAGAAGTGCGAGGGGGACGAGCCGTGCATTGTGGAGTTCAATGTATTCCTACGCGGCATTCCACTGGGTATCCAGAGCTACTGCATGACCATCGCTGTTGTCGTCGCCTTCGTCATCGCTCGACTGAGGAAAACCAAGGTAACTAGTGTCCAAAGTATATATATATACGTATAAATAGTAAGATATAGATAGATATATAGATAGATATAGATAGACGGATAGATATATAGTTGGATACAGATATAGAGTTAAAGTCCCACAGCCTTTTACAGCCATCGGAACAGTGAATTCATATCCACTGTGTCCTGGAGCCAGTTGCATTGCTCGGACGGAAGAGCCTAGTATGGTCGTAACCCGCTACTAACTCTGTGTAGTATGGAACTGACCAATGGACGTAGTTCGGTCAACGTAAGCATTTAGTCACGTGTAACTGTCAAAAAGTTCGAACCAAGCAATGCAACTGGCTCCAGGGCTCGGCATTAGACTGCGAGAGCCAATCCTCTCTTTCCGCCGCTGTTGATCTTCCCCGACCGATGTCAGGTGCCCATTCACAGCTGGGTGGGGTGAGGACGATCGGACTAAAGTGCCTTTCCCAGGGACACCACACCATGCCGAAAGGAGTCCTCGAACCCTGATCACTGGTGAACACTGGATCAGAGGTCCAACTGCCACGGCGCCCCCTAGCTACAATATGGGGAACTATTTAAGCGGCAATTTACGTGCGTTTTGCAATGGATCCTTGATCCTTGCGAGAACAGACGCGTAGAATGTAATCCACCATTGTGATCAAGTGTTTCGCACGAAATTTTAACGATTCGAAATGACACACGTTATGAAATTTCCACGCCTACACACCGAAACCGTGGCTTACACATTTGGCCTAAGGAAGACCAGGGTGAACATGACTAAAGCTTTACTTATCAAGGGAATGTCTTTGTGTTTTGAAGAATACATTCATGCAAAATGCTATGCTGTTCTGTTTTTTTTTTTTTAAACGTCTGTTCAATTCTCGTGATTTCCGAGGCGAAATAAAACAAACAAATATAGAATCTACCCACCTAAGCACTCGAAAATAACTGTCCTATCGAAACACCCTTTCTTTGTGTTCGTGCTCCAGTTCTGTCAGTTTTGCTTTGACACATGCAGTGTTGTGAATGGTGTGCCGCGCCTCATATTGTCGCCTGTCCAAATTAGACAGAGAGAGACAGAGACAGAGAGAGACAGAGACAGAGAGAATATGGACCCTCTTCCCCAACCACCTTTCTTACACACACACACACACGCACACACACACACACGCACACACACACACCGAGTATTCCAATACTCGTGCTTTTTGAGAACAAGCTATCTATGACATCGCCTTTCGCAAGCAGATAAAGCATTTGAAGCAAATGGTTAACATCAATCGTCACTGGCGTCACATTTCCATTTCGCGACAATTATAGGAATGAAGCAGAGCAAATTTGTCGTCGGCGGCAAACTTTTGATTCTGGTTTTGACGGCAAATCAGGGAACGAGGCCAGCCCGTTTCACCGCCTGCGACAAATTGGTGTGTAACAATGGTGTGTTGGGTTCCTGAGTTCGATCCCATTTTCGGCGCACCTGGTCTGTTAAGAATGGACAGACGGGCGCAATAGCCGAGTGGTTAAAGCGTTGGACTTTTAATCTCGGTCACGGCGCCTGGTGGGTGAAGGGTGGAGATTTTTCCGATCTCCCGGGTCAACATATGTGCAGACCTGCTAGTGCCTGAACCCTCTTCGTGTGTATGCGCAAGCAGAATATCAAATACACACGTTAAAGATCCTGTAATCCATGTCAGCGTTCGGTGGGTAATGGAAACAAGAACATACCCAGCATGCACATCCCCGAAAACGGAGTATGGCTGCCTGCGTGGCGGGGTAAAAACGGTCATACACGTAAAAGCCCGTCAGTGTACATGTATACGAGTGAACTTGGGAGTTGCAGCCCACGGAAGAAGAAGAATGGAGATTTTTCCGGTCTCCCAGGTCAACAGATGTGCAGACCTGTCAGTGCCAGAACCCCCTTCGTGTTTATGCGCATGCAGAAAATCAAATCCGCGCGTTAAAAAGCATGTAATCCATGTCAGCGTTAGGTGGGTTAAGGAAACCAGAATGCATATTTAGTATGCACTCCTCCGAACACGGGGAAAAAAACAAACAAATAATAAACAAAAGGTCATACACGTAAAGTGCTACATGTGTGTGTTTGTGTGTGTGTGTGTGTGTGTGTGTGTGTGTGTGTGTGTGTGTGTGTGTGTGTGTGTGTCTGAAACCTGACTGAATGACACAGGAAACGAATGATAAGCGCCCCAAAGGCAGCTCACAGTCGGCTCTATCATGCAGGGCAGCCTGTTGTGTTTTAACTGACTCCATGTTCGCTTCGAGCTTGTCTGCCCGAGGACAGGCGCTATAATTTAGTCATTCGGATGAGACGATAAACCGGGATCCCGTGTGCAGCATGGACTTAGCGCACGTAAAAGAACCTACGGCAACAAAAGGGTTGTTACTGGCAAAATTCTGTAGAAAAATCCACTTCGATATAAAACAAATAAAACTACACGCAGGAAAAATTATAACAAAAAAATCACACAGAGAAATCTGTTGTGATAAAAAGAAATACAAAAATACAAATAAATACATATATATCATTCTTCATCTTTTGCTGACCCTTGCTAACAACCCCCCACCCCCCCACACCCCTCCCCTCCATCAAAGCCTGACTAAGCACGTGATATATGTCATGTTACAGGTGATGAGATCCAGTGTGTGGCTATTGCTGGAGATGATTGTTCTGGGGGCTCTGCTGCTCTACGCTACTGTGAGTCACTGCACTGCAACTATGTGTCTTTGTTAATTGTGGATTTTTATTTGTTTATTTATTTATTTATTTATTTATTTTTACTGTTCGTCACAATCGGTCTGTAGATTTGGTATTGTTTTGTTTTGAGTCAGGTGTGTGTGTGTGTGTGTGTGTGTGTGTGTGTGTGTGTTAGTGTGTGAATGTGTTTTTGTTTGTGTTTGTGTGCGTTCGTGCGTCTGTGTGTTAGTGCGTGTGTGTGTGTGCGCGCGTGCATGTGAGTGTGTGTTAGTCTTAGTGTGTGTTAGTGTGTGTGTGTATGTATGTTAGTGTGTGTGTGTGTGTGTGTGTGTGTGCACTGTCTGCTTCTCTCCTCTATCACTCTTTCCCCGTCCCCATATCTATACCTATTTCTCTTTCCCGTCCCCTACACCCGATCTCTGTCTCTCTGTGTCTGTCTGTCTGTCTGTTACATGATCTGTGTGCACGTGACCACTTCTTCTCCCCATCATCTCCTTTGCCTACGTGTTTGTGTACGTGTTTGAAAAAAAATCTTCTTTTTTTTACGCAAGCACTACAAATCATTTATGATAATCCGTGGTGGGTGTGTGTGTGTGTGTGTGCACTGGCGCGCGCGCGTTCATTCCTGCTTGTGTGTGTGTGTGTGTGTGTGTCACAGGTGGTGATTCAGTACTTTGAACCCACGGCCATCAACTGTCTGCTGCTGCCTTGGTTCCGGGAGGTGGGCTTTGCCATCATGTACGGGACTCTGGTGCTGAAGATATACAGGTAAAAAAATAACGCACCTTGTCTGTTCATTTTTTTCTCTCTTTGCTTCTCTTCGGCTATGTCTCTCTCCCCCCCCCCCCCCCCCCTGCCACTTACCTCAGTGTTTTCTTCTTTTCTTTTCTTTGTTCATTCATTAACCCTTCTCCTGTGTTCTTTGTTCTTTGGTGTTTTTGAAGATGTACAGGTATAATTATTATGACGCAGCGTGAATATCTTACTCTCCCCCATGCTTCTTGTTTGGCTAACAGTCATCTTATGTGTTTTCATCTTCATTTTTTGGGGGGGTATTTTTTGCCATTCGTTGAACTTTCTTCTGTATCGTCTGTAGCATTGGTGTTGAAGATATACATGTAAATAACGCACCGTGTATAGTTTTATTCTTCCCCTTGCAATAGCCGAGTGGTTTTTAAGCGTTGGACTTTCAATCTGAGGGGTACGGCTTCGAATCTAGCTCGGTAACGGCGCCTGGTGGGTAAAGGGTGGAGATTTTTCCGATCTTCCAGGTCAACATATGTGCGGACCTGCTAGTGCCTGAACCCCCCTTTGTGTGTATACACACGCAGAAGATCTAATACGCAGGTTAAAGATCCTGTAATTCATGTCAGCGTTCGGTGGGTTATGGAAACAAGAACATACCCAGCATGGATACCCCGAAAACGGAGTATAGGCTGCCTACATGGCGGGGTAAATAAACAAAACGGTCATACACGTAAAATGTTACAGTGTTACTGTCTGAGTGCGTATGTGCGCTTGCCTGAAATCTGATTGAATGAAACAGGAAACGAATGATGAGCGCCCAATGGTAGCCATCAGTCGGCTCTACCCATGGAGGCAGCCTGTTGTGCAAATAGCTCCGAGTCTGCAAAGCACTTAGAGCTTAGTCTCCGACTGAAGATAAGTGTTATATTAGTATCCATATCATTCATCATCTTTTGCTAACCCTTGCTAACCCCCCGTCCCCTTCCCCCCCCCCACAAGGCCTGACTAACCTGGTTGGGTTATGCTGCTGGTCAGGCATATGCTTAGCAGATGTGGTGTGGCGTATATGGATTTATCCGAACGGTGTGATGACTCCTTGAGTAAATGAACTGAACTAACCCTATCCCACTCCTCTGTGTTTTTCTTTTTTTCCCTTTTTCTTCCTTCATTCTTCCGTTTTTCTTCATCCTCTGCGATTACTGGCGTTGAAGATATACAGTTAAGCACCATGTGCATTTTTTTCCTCCGTGATTCTTCTTCTTCTTCTTCTTTTGTAACCCCTTCCACATCTGTGTTTTGTTTTCCACTCTTTTTATATCATCATTCACTGACTCTTCTTCTGCATCCTCTGCAAACAGCAGAAAAAATCGAATTATTAACAACTTGAGATCGCTAACGACGTGAATGACGATGATGATGACGACGCTACACAAATCTTTGCCTTTTAAGAAGAACGCTGGTGATAAGAATGGCAATAATCCCACGAAAATCCTGTTTACTGATTTATTATCATTTCATATATATATATATATATATATATATATATATATATATATATATATATATATATATATATATATATATATATGAAGTGCAATTATAATGAGAATCACAGCGACAGTGCGGCAGGAGATCCAATTTGGTTTCAGTCCGCTTGTCGGTGGTCTGTGTTCCATTACGCTCCCTCCCGTCCGTGATATATGTTGACGTCAGCCAGGTCTGAGACAGACAGACAGACAGACAGACAGAGAGAGAGGCAGAGAGAGACAGAGAGAAAGATTACAGTGCATTCTACTACGAAATCTTGCCAGGGACAACTCTCCTGTTGCCTGGGGGTTCTTTTAACCATTTCATCGCCAGTCAATTTAGAGTGCAAAATTCCCTTGTGCCATAAACACAGAAAATACGGTGTCAAAAAAATAGCTGTGATGTGTAGAAAATATGGCCTATCCTGCCACCGAACATTAGGAACAGTAGGTTCATGGATAACAGACCTGTGATCTGGTCGCCTTTTCAGTGACATGGGTCCTCTACCTAGCTGCTGCATAAATGCGAGTTTGGCAGTGAAAGGGTGCTAAGTGCATGCTACACACGGGACCTCGGTTTATCGCCTCATCCGTGTGACTAACGTATGAAAACAACAGCAACAAAAACAAAACAAAACAAACAACCCCACAGTAATTAGCGTTGACCACGTCACGGGAGAACCTTGGCCCAAGAGTGCACGGCAGTCTGTAAGCCTCTATACAGTCTGTCTCGCCTAGAGTTGAATGTCCCACCAAGTACCAAGCGGCAAATATACTCTGCTATGGTGATCGATACATGTCAAACAACTACTTTCTGCAATACCAAGTGGAAACGAGTTGTACCAATCAATTTGAAGGTCTTTTTTTCTGGCTGCGCGGAGAAAAAAAAAGGAAGAGAGAGAGAAATAGAGAAAGAGAGATAGAGAGAGAGAGAGAGAGAGAGAGAGAGAGAGAGAGAGAAGGGGGAGGGAGGGAGGCAGAGAGAGAGAGAGAGAGAGAGAGAGAGAGAGAGAGCACAACCATTCATTGTTATGAAACAACAAACTGAAAAATATTTCATTTCTTCTCTTCTCTGCTCTTCAGTTCTTTCTGCTGCCTTACCTGTGTGTGTGTGTGTGTGCGTGCGTGCGTGCGTGCGTGCGTGCGTGTGTGTGTGTGTGTGTGTGTGTGTGTGTGTGTGTGTTCTGTTACAACATGGTAGTGGAGGTTAGAACTAAACTCTCTCTCTCTCTGTACACACACACACACACACACACACACACACACACACACACACACACACACACACACACACACATATATATATATATATATATATATCGCCAACACGCGCACTAGTGACGATGGTCTGAACTATTATCATACTGTTTGAAGTCATGCATTTATAATGCTGCCTATTATTGTCCGCCTGTCAACAGTTAGATAAGTCTTTCTATTCCTGTCAATGTGCGTGCGTGCGTGCGTGCACGGACTTGTTTACGACAGTCCGCTCTTATACGGCGCAAACTTTTCCATTCATACATTTGTAAGAAAAAAAAAAGCAGTGGCGGGGGCTAGGGGGTGGGGTGGGGGGTGGGGGGGTGGGGGGAAGGAATGAAGAAAAAGGAAGGAAGGAACAAAATGATAAAAACAGAAACACACGCACCATCCCTCCTCACCCCCCATCCCCCTTTTCTCTATCCTTCCATTATTCTGATGCTGATTTCATAATATCGGCAGCAGCAGCAGCAGCAGCAGCAGTAGTAGTAGCAGTAACAATAACAGCATAAAAAACAGCAGTATCAGTAGCAGCTGTAACATCAGAAACAGTAACAGCAGCAGTAACACCAGAAACAGTGACAACAGCAGCAGCATCAGTATAAGCAGAAACAGTACAGACAGCAGCAGTAACAGCAGCAACAGAACGGATATAGTAGCAGAAAAGACAGCAACTTTATCAGCAGCAGCAGCAGCATTAACAGCAATAGCACCAATTGAAATAATAGCAGCAGCATAAGAAACGGTAACAGCAGCAGTAGAAACAGCAACAGCAGCAGTAAAAAACAACAACCCCAAAACAGCCGCTACAGTAGAAACAGTGACAGCAGCAGGAGCAGAAATTACAGCAGCATTAACTAGACCAGCAGCAGTAACAGCACCAGCTGCAGCAGAAACAGTAACAACAACAGTAACCGCAGAAACAGTACCGACAGCAGCAGTATAAGCAGTTGCAGGATCAGTAAACAGTAACAGCAACAACAGTAGGTAGCATTGTCAGCAGCATCAGTATCAGCAACAGCAGAAACGTAACGGAAGCAGCGGCAACAAAAGCAGCAGCAGCAGCATTGACAACAACAGCAGCAGAAGCATTGACAGCAACAGCAGCAACAATGACAGCAACAGCAGCAGAAGCATTGACAGCAACAGCAGCAACAATGACAGCAACAGCAGCAACAATGACAGCAACAGCAGCAGCAACAATAACAGCAACAGCAGCAGCAATATTGACAACAACAACAACAGCAGCAGCATTGACAACAGCAGCAGCAGAACAACAATGACAGCAACAGCAGCAACAATGACAGCAACAGCAGCAACAATGACAGCAACAGCAGCAGAAGCATTGACAGCAACAGCAGCAGCGCAATAACAATGACAGCAACAGCAGCAACAATGACAGCAACAGCAGCAGAAGCATTGACAGCAACAGCAGCAACAATGACAGCATCAGCAGCAACACTGACAGCAACAGCAGCAGAAGCATTGACAGCAACAGCAGCAACAATGACAGCAACAGCAGCAGAAGCATTGACAGCAACAGCAGCAACAATGACAGCAACAGCAGCAGAAGCATTGACAGCAACAGCAGCAACAATGACAGCAACAGCAGCAACATTGACAGCAACAGCAACAACAATAACAGTAACAGCAGCAGAAGCACTTAGAACAGCAGCAGCAACAACAATGACAGCAACAACAACATAGCAACAATGACAGCAACAGCAGCAGAAGCATTGACAGCAACAGCAGCAACAATAACAGCAACAGCAGCAACAGCAACATTAGCAGCAACAGCAACATTGACAGCAACAACAGCAACATTGACAGCAACAGCAGCAGCAACATTGACAACAACAACAACAGCAGAAGCATTGACAACAGCAGCAGCAGAACAACAATGACAGCAACAGCAGCAGAAGCATTGACAACAGCAGCAACAACAATAACAGCAACAGTAGCAGAAGCATTGACAGCAACAGCAGCAGCAACATTGACAACAGCAGCAACAACAATGACAGCAACGGCAGCAGAAGCATTGACAGCAACAGCAGCAACAATAGCAGCAATAGTAGAAGACGCATTGACAACAGCAGCAGCAGCAGCAGCAACATTGACAGCAACAGCAGCAACAATGACAGCATTGACAACAGCAGCTGCAGCAGCAGCAGCAGCAACAGAATCCCGCCACTGCACAGATATGTTGCATTGCACTGCATGGCTCTTCACTCCACACAAGTCCACCAGAACCTGCAGCAAGGCTCAGCTATTGTGGACCGTTCAGCTCCATCCAGCCAGAGCTACCAATACAGCCAGCCAGCATTGCTAGCAAGCTTGCAAGCCAGCAAGCAACCAATCGATCGATCTGGTGGTGGTTGTGACAGCAGCCAAGGCCCAGCCAAGGATTGTGTGCTTCCCTTCCCTTCCCTTCCCCCCCCCCCCCCCCCGCACCCCCACCCCTCCGCGCGCTTCCCTCCCCCCCCCCACACCCCCCGCCCAGCCCCCTCCAGAGTTGCCCTGGCCAGTGGTGTTGTGTTTTGTCAGCGATGCGCAAGCGAATCGTGCTGTCCCAAAATAGCTGTGGCTATTTGTGGAAGCAATCAGCACGGGAGAGCTGACGGCTTTCGCACTGTGGGGCAGTGTAACCACGCCTCTCGTTGTTGCTGTTGCTTTTTTTGCCTTGCTTGTTGATTATGATTATTATTGTTTGGCTGGGTGTTTTGTTGTGGATTATCGTGTGTGTGTGTGTGTGTGTGTGTGTGTGTGTGTGTGTGTGTGTGTGTGTGTGTGTGTGCCAACGTGTTTGTTTGTTTGTTTGTTGTGTGTGTGTGTGTGTGTGTGTGTGTGTGTGTGTGCGTATGCGCGCGCGCGCGCACGCGTCTGTATATTTACAATTGTGCACATTTTTATCTGGCTTAAATCTAGACGAAGCAGGTGGACAGTCACTATTCCCAAAAATAACTTTCAACATGTTATATGTTATATTTTTTGGTAAACTAAAATGTGTATCATAACAGAGTTACTCGCATGTTTTTGCCAATGCTTTGAGTTTGTGAATGGTTATGTTTTGGGGTGGTGGTGGTGGTGGTGGAGATGGGGTATGAGATGGGGTGTATGTGGGGGGTGGCAGGGGGGGGGGGGGGGGCGTGGGGGGGGCAGGGGGGGAGGGGTGGGAGCGCGGGGGATGGAGGTGGGTGGAGGGGAGGCATTGTGATGTGACACCCTGGACATTCTAGTTAGGCAGTCCGCAGCCCAACACGTCGTACGAAAAGAAAGTAGCCTCGTCACCAGAGGTGATTATATGTAGACTTGCTAATAATAACTGAAGATGTTTTAACCCCGGCGGAAGCTGATGTTTGCTTGTTTGGTTTTTCTAGTTTGGTGGTGGTTATTTTTATGTGTTTGCGTTTCAGTTTAGGTATTGTTTTGTGGTTTTATTTTCGTTTGTGGTTTGACGTCAGATGGTCACTGCGCTTATTAAGTGGTCAAAGGCTGTCGTTTGTTATTTTCGTGTGGAAGTATGAACGTGCGTGGGTGAGAGCATGCCGTGTGTGTGTGTGTGTGTGTGTGTGTGTGTGTGTGTGTGTGTTTGTGTTCGGGTTATTGTTTGGTGGTTTTATTTTTGTTTGTTTGTCAGTTTGGTGGTTTTATTTTTGTTTGTTTGTCAGTGGTCAAGCTGACGTCAGATAATCACCGTGAAAAATATGGTGAATGCTATTGTTTGTTATTTTC
>NC_134876.1:84031173-84046173 GCF_041734735.1 Babylonia areolata
TATTTTTTTTTTTATTCTTTGACATGCATCCTAATAATATTCAGTTGAGTATGTTATTGTTCCATTGAAATGGACCCTGAAAAAACCTGGATGGAAGTTCTAAATAAATCTTTAAGTTTTAGCCAGATATATTCTGGTTGGTGCATTCAGTTGCTTCATTGAAGTGGACCCCGAAGAGGTCTGGATGCGGGTGTGTAATTTTGTGGAGTATAATGCAAACTCCTCCTATTGATATGAACCTTTAAGTAATTATGCCATTGATTTGGAGTCTGAAGAAAAACAGATGAGCATGCTGAATTATGTCCACTGTCTTTTGCGGGTATGCCTGGGCCGCTCATTAGTAATTAATAGTACACCAGTTTTCTGGTAAAAATGCTTTTGAAAATGTCATTTTCCATTCTCGCTCTCTTGTTTTTCTTCCTTTTGCGTTTTCGTTTCTGCCGTCTCCCCCTTCATTCTGCTTTCCTGATCCTTTATAGATTTCAGAAACGTTTTCTCCTTGTGTTTTGTCCGATATGCTTTCTGAGCCGCGGGTGATGATGATGGGGCCTATCAATGATTTCATTCATTTTAAGCATTGCAATCGTTGATCGTTTCTTTTGTGTTAAAAGGCGTAAAAATTAATGCTGGTTTTGAAACGGAATTTTCTTTACAACAATAACAGCTACTGCTATCTACTGATGCAGAGTTCTTTTAATACCAGTGACAGCTACTGACAGTTATTGCTTCGATGTTAGTAACAGCATCTGCTTGTTATTGCTTGAACAACTGTTACATCAAGATCCTGGGGTATTACTTCGATGACAGTAACTGCTACTGCTAGTTACTGATTTTGATAACAGTAACTGATAACTGCTAAGTATTGCTTCAATTACAGCAACAGCAATTGCTAGGTATTACTTCGATGACAAGCAACAGCGACGTCCAAAGTTTTGAAACCTAACCTGTTCCATCTCTTTCGCAGGCGGAACTGAAGAGGCTGTACACACAGCTGCAGATCTACAAGACCAAGACGATGCGCAAGGACAACCCACACATATCCAAGCGCCGCGGGGGCCGCAAGCAGACTCACCGCCGCTTCTCTCTGCAGGCCTTCCACCACAAGCACCGCCACCACCACGAGCACGAGACGGAGCACGAGATGAGCAAGACCCCCGAGGAGTCCACCAACTCGGCGGAGGCCATGACCTTCGCCATAGAGCCCAGCGTCAAGGAGGAGCCCAACGAAGGGGGCAGCACCGGGGGTAGGAACCCCCCTTCCGTGTCCTTCCGCCCCGGTCACACCTGATCAGGCGTTCAGGTTTTGCATCACGCTGATTGGCTGGCTGGCTGGCTGGCTGGGTTGGTGGTGTCGGCTACTTCCGGTTGTGTTGATGGATTCTTATGATGACCCATTCTTGTGATTGTTGTTGACTTTAGAGAGGCTGTCTTCATATAACCTTGGTGTTTACGGACAGCAACTGTTTCATTAACAGAGAGAGAAAAAAATAAAACAAACACAGATGTACTCAAGACTATGAAATCAAAGTCTGTTGACTGATCTCACAGAGAGTTGTAAATGTTTCTTCTCCATGTTCTGAATACATTCACTGACCGGATCGGCAGAAGCCATGACTCATGACACTTGATCAGCTGATAGACTTGCAAGGCAGAGACTAACTAGCCTTCAAAAGCAACTGAAAGAAAAAAACAACAAAGACTATTTTGTGGCCATAGAATCATCGTGACTTCAGCCTTTGTATCTCATTTTATTTCCAATGCCACTGTTGAGTCCCGTTGAAGTCCAAAACTTCACGTTGATGTTGATTAGCATATCCTGGTGATGCTGACTCCTAAATAGGTGTTACTGTACTTTTATTTTGAAGTGGATTAGGGACATTATTTTGTTTATTGTCCTTTCGACAGTATTCGCTTTAGATATTCATTGGTGCAGATCCGTAACGTTTTAACAAAGCTTTGCGGCGGCGTTACAAGACAGGGGAAACAATCACCCACGAAAACCAGAAAGCAAATTTAAAAAAAATAAGTTTTAAGATTTAGTTTCCAGCTAGCGCGAGAAGATGCTGGCATACACAATTTTCCATTAAAAAAACAAAACAAAACAAAACCAAAAAACTGCTGTGGTTTGAAGGAGGATGGTCAGGACAGGAAATTCAATCTGAATTCTGTTTTTTGCCCCATACCATCCCTGCATACCTGAACTAAATATCAAAGAACACCAAAACTGCTGGTCGAGTCACCCATCCTTTTTGCATTGTATCTTTTACTGACGTCATTTCAACACCAAAAAAATGTAGCCCTTGATGGGAGGGAAATATCACTTGGAATGTCTCTCTGACCGATCAGTAAAAAAAAAAAGAAAAAAAAAAGAAAGAAAAGAAATCTGCAGCAGACAATAAATGCTTGATTTTTTGCTGTAGTAAACCATAGCCAAGCATCAAAGAATATTACAAGTTGATGTTGACTCATTATTTTTGACTGGGAATATGATTTTGATAACTAGCCTGTGGCAAATCGTTTTTACTTGTGATAAATCGTTGTAAATACACGGTTTGTGATGAGTCACACAATAGACTTTGTCACACCTGTAGTGAAATAACGGCAAAGATGTTGATGGAAAATAACCTGAGGGGAAAAGCAGGTCAATACACTAAGCAGTTGATTACCCCCTCAAATTAGCAATTTCCTCATAGTCGTGAACGTTTTGGGAGTGAGTGAACATGTCAATAATTGCAAAATATTTCTACTGCTGGTTTTACGAATGTGCGCTAGAGAAGATCACATTCGTTTTTTTTTGTTTTTTTTCCGTTTTCTTCTTTTTTGTTTTGTTTTAACTAATTGTATAAAAAGAACAAGAGGAGAGTGATTCGGGTTAACTTGTGGTGGTGCGTGCTTGTATTTCTAACTGTGGTTTGGTCTTAATTAAGCATTGTCATTTTTTTCACATTCATTTTGGATCGGCTCATTTAGTAGTCATTCGATTTTTGCAGTCTAAAATGTGTGTGTGTGTGTGTGTGTGTGTGTGTGTGTGTGTGTGTGTGTGTGAATCATCCTGATGTGTGCTCATTATCTTGTTTCATGTAAGGTTCACATTAAAGGAAAGTGTTATTTATCACGTGCCACAAGAGGAGAAACGATCAGCAAAGTCTTATTCCGATTTCTCTAACCCCAAGTTCTAGCCTGCAGTTCATTGCAAAAGACCTTGTATTTCGGGTTATCAATCCCAACGGCATTGTAAATCTAGTTTCAGTGATACAGAGAACTCCCCAATGCTAACTTCCAGTGCACTGAAGTTACTATTTTATCTTGTTGCTATCTGTTATTTTTATGTTTTTACCTGCTTCTCTCCTTCTATTTGTTGTTGCTGGTGGTGAATCTCTTCTTCTTCTTCTTCCCTTCCTTCTCCTCCTCTTTCTTCTTCATCATCTTCTTCTGTTCTTTCTTGTGTGTGGCATGCTGTCTCCATCTGTCTGTCCGTCTGTCTCTCTTCCTTTATGGCTCTCTGTCTTTATGTGTCCATCCTTGTATCATGTCTGTTTGTCCTTGTGTCTGTCTGTCTCTTCACTCTCTCTCTTTCCCTCTCTCTCTGTCACCCACCACCAGCTGTCGTTTTAGTTTATCACATTCCTCTTAACTCACTCAGTACGGCCAGTCCTCTCTTCTCCTCTACACAGACTCCTCGGATGTCCAGTGGGTGTCTGAATGACCCAACCTTTAGCTTCCGTCGTCAGAATTGTGGTATTCTTTGTCAACATTCACCTCTTCAGTATAAGAGCCTTCCGCTTGCACTATTTTGATGATGGTAATTGGGCTGAAACGCTGTTAACGTCGTCTCTTTCGCCGTTCGTATGGAGAGAGTTAACTCTCCATATCCTTTACACCAGGATGGGAGGGGGAAAATATTAAGCCGGGATAGCGTTTCATAGACCAGAAGTGGAAAAGTGATTGTGAGCTCTGAAACAGTGGTCATTGTCCTCTTCCTAGTCAATGTGTCTTTGAAGAAGGAAAAAACCAAACAAACCAATAATGGAGAAGGATGAGGAATGGAGGTATCTGAAGAAGAGAGGGTGGTTGAAAAACAGGTGTGTTAGCGGTAGAATTTCAGATCTTTCTCTCTGTCTCTCTATCTCTCTGTCTCTGTCTGTCTCTCTCTCTCTTGCGCGAGTGTAGTGTAGTGTAGTGTAGTGTAGTGTAGTGTAGTGTGTGTATGTGTGTGTGTGTGTGTGTGTGTGTGTGTGTGTGTGTGTGAGAGAGAGAGAGAGAGAGAGAGAGAGAGAGCAAGTGTGCATATTTAGAAGAGTGCTTGCTCGCATACCCGCGAATGTATGTAAGTGTGCGTTTGGGTGGGTGAGGAGATGCGCGACAATATGTACATGTAAGCCTGTGTGACAACTATGGCATAAAACGATTTTTTTTCCGTTGTTGCTTATGAATTCATGTTCACCATAAACTGGGTGTTCTGACCAGTTTTACGTCACCCCTCTCCAGTAGCGTGAGTAGTCACAGAAATACAAGCATCCGGCCACACAGAACAGTCAGGCGAAAGCTCGCACAAAGATCCACGGCACACCGAAAACATTCGCTGAGAGGAATGGTGATAACCCCTTGACTGGTGAACTTTGATGAAATGAGATAAGTATGGCGTCATTTTTGAAGTGCAGTTCAAAACTTTTATGTGGTGTCATTGATTTTGCTGATGAGATAAGTATGGCGTCATTTTTGAAGTGCAGTTCTAAACTTTTATGTGGTGTCATTGATTTTGCTAATGAGATAAGTATGGCGTCATTTTTGAAGTGCAGTTCTAAACTTTTATGTGGTGTCATTGATTTTGCTGATCAGAAAAGAAATGCATTCCCAAAGAGGAAGAAAGAGGCCAAATAGATCGTGTCCACTGACATCCTGACCTGTATGGTAGTTTTACAGTAGTCAGTCGTGTCCAACTATGACCATCGGAACAGCAGAGGAAGCAACTGCTGAGCCAACTATCTGTTCTAGAATCTGATTATAATGAAGAGTGTCTTGCTTAAGTAAACATCCTCACTCTCTCGGCCTTGAGGGTTTTTTTTTAGGAGAGTCGGCATTGGGATGGTTCGTAAAGGCCAACTACCCCCCCCCCCCCCGTCCCCCCGCCACCCCCAAGGCTGCACTAACAGATAGTGTAATATTGCCTCCAAGTTTGAGAGACATAGTCCTTCAGAAAAGACAAAGCTGTAAATGACTTCCCATTGCAATAGAGAATTAATTGATCATTCAGCTCTCACTTTGCTGTTGGCCCAGCTGTCAGCTTTTATCTCAGTGGGATGACAGTCCATACACGTCAGCGGCAGTCAAGGGGTTAAAATCATGAACTCTCCATTTTCGGACAATTTATGATGTTTAATGTTGGAGTGATAATATTTTATTTTTTATTCTATTTTGAGTTGTTTTGAAGCAAAAGCAAATGGAACGCCGTCTCAGAAGCGTTCTGTGTTGTAATATGGTTCACCAATTTAAACCATGGTAAATGGTAAACCTTGCGGTGCATTCCCACCCCCCTCTCCTCTCCATCTCTCCT
Source organism: Babylonia areolata (assembly GCF_041734735.1). Lineage (NCBI taxonomy): Eukaryota > Metazoa > Mollusca > Gastropoda > Neogastropoda > Buccinidae > Babylonia > Babylonia areolata. The sequence goes on from NC_134876.1 coordinate 84,036,728, forward strand.
TGTTTGTCTGTCTGTCTGTCGTTTTTTTCTTCTTCTCTCTCCATCTCTTTTTCTTTCTTCCTTTAACAGGGTGTGGATATGATCATATTCAAATCATTTCTCCACTTTTTGTTTTGTTTTATCATAGCATAAGATAATGTAGAGCCGAAACACATGTTTATAATGCTGTTGACAACTCCTGAAGACTCCATATAGCACATGACATTTTTCTCAGTTTTCTAGATCTGCCGTCTGCTTATATTTCTTAGTATTATTCAATTAACTACCCTCTAGCTCTTCGAAAATTCAATCAGAACCATTAAGAAATGGTTTTGTGTATTTTTCTCAGATTGCTTGAATTGTTTTCATATACCGTACATTCTATAACTGTCTTACAAAATTTAACATTGTTAAATCATGAATTGGAGTATATGTCAATATAATGGTTACGTGCTTTCTGCTTTTGATATATACAGTTTTTAGATTATTTGCAGGACCGCTAGAAAATAGAAACTACGCAAGTTGTCCTGTGCAGGTGTATAAATAGATTGGCTCTAGCTTTTAATTGGCAGCATCAAACGACCTTAAATCAATTACTACAAGTTCCCCTTATTTAGTTGTTTTAATCATACAATGCAGATGAGTGCTGATTTGCCGTCATAACAAATGTTTGCTCATAAGTCACGGGGATAGGGAAAATCATAGATTTAAGAAAATCGAACATTCAGATTAAATTTGCATTCTAATTATCGAATATCGGAGTTCTCTCTCTGAGATCGTTTTATATTCAACAATCATCTCTTTCTGTGTGCTAAAGATCTTTGTAGCATGCAGCGAGACGGTATTTCCATGAAAAATGTGTGTTTAGTTTTATTTGGTTGATTACTTAACTGTTCTTTATTTGATGCACTGGGGTTGTTATTGTTCAGCAATTGTTTCATGTATGACTTGTATTGTTACTGCTCTTTATTTATTTCTCTTCAGAATTATATTCTTATTGGTCTGAGTTTTGTGTCATGTGCAATCTTTATTGTTGATGTTTTTTTTACATTCGCTTCGCTTAAAACGTGCACTGCTACTTTTCATTTGTTTCAGTTAAGAATTATTAATGTTTTTTTTAATTTGTTTCACGTGAAACTTATATTGTTGCGGCTTATATATTTTATATAAGAATTATATTGTTGCTGTTTTATCATTCGTTTAATTTAAAACATGCATCGTTACTCTTATTTGTTTTCTTAAAAAATAATACAGTACTGTTCTTTATTTATTTGAATTAAGCATTTTTTGTGTTTTTTTTAACTTGGTGATTATATAGTTATTCATCATCATTTATTTCATTTCAGAATTTTACTGTAATTGTTCCGCCAGTGTTTCACTAAAGAATGTTATTGTTTCTGTTCTACATCTGTTTTACTTTAAAATTGGAATGATTGTCACTGGGTTGTTTTTGTTTGTTTGTTTGTTTCACTAAAGAATTATATTGTTATAGTTCTCCATTTGCTTCATTAAGAATTGTATTATTTTTTGTTCGTCCTTTATTTCACTTAACAATTGTACTGTCACCTACGGACCGGCTCAGTGCAGGCGCCCACATCGAAAGATGACAAAGATCATCCACTCTGATGCCTAATTATGAGTTAGAATATGATTTTGTTTCTGTGTGGTATGTTGCATTGTAAACACATCATCCAGCATCATTTATCAAGTTATTGTAGGCATAGTCGTTAAAGGACTTTGTTTTTAACATAAGGAGAAAGACAAAATATCTTTGTTCGCATTGTCAACGCTCGAACCTCCAATTATCATTCTGATGTCAAATAGTTCCTGCTTTTCTGAAATACGTCTGGAATACCGATCTTAACGTAAAAGGTTATGCCATTGTTACGAAACTGACAGATGGCGAGAATTATTATCACTGAACTCAACAGTTTCTCCAAATGCATAGATGGGCATGTCAACCTGAAAAAGTCTAACACTGTTAAGAAGAAGAAAAAATCTCCGAATAATGCAGTTTCATATTCCAAGCCACTGGCCTTCGTATTATTTCTGTTGATGCCAAGAATTTCACAGATTTGATATATTTAACAAGAAAGAACTGGCTTTTATTTCGATAATATATATATATATATGTATATATGTATTTTTCTTCATGAGAAGATGGAGGGAGGCTGGAGCTGTGAATTCTTATTGAAAACCCGGTTCGTTTCGCTTCCGGTGTGGGCAAGCGACATTCTGCTCTGGAAAACATATCGATAAAAAGTCCTGTTATTTAAAAAAAAAAAAAAATCAAAACATCCGATGTTTTAGAAATTGTGCCACGGAAAGTTGTAAGCCACTGTTGTTCATTCCCCTGGCCAGAAAAGGGGCATAACTAGGGTCATTTTGAAGATATGGTCGTGAAGAAGGTGATGATTTGTTTCGTAACATTTTATTTATTGATTTTTTAAGCTTTCAGATTTTGATTACGTCCATGCTAAGATGTACTACTTGACAACAAAACAACAAGAAAAAAAAGGGCACAGACATGTGTTTAGCGACCACTGTGTAGACATTAGGTAAACCGGACCTCAAGGCATCTTCGACACACACCACCACTTCCACCACTACCGATATCACCACCAAAAACAGCAACAAACATGCTTGTAGGATGTAATGCATAATTTCCGCCCGCACAGTATCTGTAAAACAAGACAACAAAAAGAATAAACATAATGCATGAAGCCTTAATTTTGGTTGCTAAAAAGTGAAAAGAACAAAATCAGTGTGAACAAAATTGTTTTCCAAATTTTCGCATGTTCAATGAAGGTTTCATCTGGAAAATGACTATACCTTCGTACTACTACAACAAATATCTTTTGTGAGTCTGTAACACGGAACAGCCACCAACAACAGTGTGTGCAAAACACATGTCTACGTCAGTTGTTTTTTTCTAGACGGTTTTATTTCGAAGATCTTTCTGTCTTCACACTCTGAGTAGTGGGTGACAGGATAAGAATGAATATATTTATTGCAAACCAATTCAATTATCAGATACAAGCACATGACATGACAATAAATGGCGAACAGTAGGCTGCATTGCTCATATTGTAAGAAATGGAGCTTTGAATTGTCAGACATTTTCGGGAGAGAAAAACAAAACAAAACAAACACAACTAAAGCAAACTAACATGCATTTTGAATTAACTTGGCACACTGTGTGTTTTTTAGACAAGGGTTTGGATTGAGGTATTCCGATACGATCCTCTTTTTTCCCATGCTAAACTTTGTTTCAACTTCTTGAAGTATTTGATAACTCGGTCTTTGAGAAATGCACGCACGTTTCAGAGTGTTCGAGGTTGATTATTTGAACAAAAATGTTTTTCCATAATTATGTTTATTTAAATTAGTGATGAGTGTGAATCTGGTACTGTTTAGTCGCCTCTCTGGCTGGTACTAATATTTGCGTGGCCCTTATTTTACTCTCGTCCATGCAGTTGTCAGATATTCTTTGTTTGGTGATCAGTCGTCCCTTCAGTTCTTGCTGATCTGCACAGTTTTCTTATCGCATTATATGTACAGTTTTGACAGTTCATTGACTGCGAGATTAAAGCCTGACAAATACTTATTTCCATGGCATAGCATCATATTATATTTGTCATTTTTACATAGTGTGTCATCTGTATTACAAAAAGGTTTGCAGATTAGTTGCTATTTTGTCAGACGAAGAATGATTGTTGTTATATTCGTCAGATATGATCTGATTGGCTCCCCCACCCACTCCCCTAACTAAGAGCAAAGCTGATTGGCTGCTTTCTCTTCACGAACTCTCCGCGGAATGCTATACTTGCTTTTTGATTGACACGCTAGAATAATATGTTGAACACACCTTTTTTTTCCTCGATGTAGCGCATTTTTTTTCATCTAGTTGTTTTTTTTTCTTTCATTATTTTTTGTCTTTGCCGTGGCATGGTTGAAACAGATGTGACCTTGATGACAATGATGATGATGATGATGATGATGTACAGTACTTTTATGTATATATTATCTCTTTCTCTATACGGGTCAATTTGAGAACAGACAGCGCCTCCTGAGTTTGGAGGTCTCCCATATTTGGTTATTCACGTTCAAACTATCAGATGGAAGGAGCGGCTGCGCAAGTTAACGAACTCTGTGGTAGTGGTGTTTGCTTTGTGAGAACCGATGGTCCTCCTATGTCGTGCACTTGTCTGTGTTGATTGGGCTCTTCTCATCACTTTAGTCGGTATGCATCCACGTGAGATGACGTCACTGCGTTCATTTAGTAGAGGCTTTCTGAGGAGACGGGTGTTCATTGTTTGTTTGTTTGTTTGTGTAGTTTATGCCTCCAGGGTATTTTATTCATTTACTTATTTATTTATTTGTTAATTTATTCATTATTCCATTCACTCATTCATTCGTTTAATTATTCATTCATTTATTTAGTTATTTGTCTATCCATCTGTTTGTTCTTTTTCGGCATAAAATTTTGTTTGTATTTTTTTTTTTTCTCATTCTGGTATTTCATGTCATGCGTTGAGTCCATGAGTGATATGTGTATAGATCAATGAAACAGTATAATTGTTTCTTTTTTGGAGAACCAAGGAAATGTTGAAAACAAGTGAATTTGTTGCGGTTTTTCGTGTTTTATTTTTGTTTTTTTGTTTGTTTTGTTTGTTGTTTGTTGTTTTTTGCTTTCGTTCTTTCTTTCTGACAGTATCCAGCTCTTCCTTTCTTTCTTGTCGTCGTTTTTTTTCCTTCCTTTGTTTCCATCCTTTTTCCTCCTATCCTACCGTTCTTTTTTTGCTTCGCCATTCCCTCTTTTCTTTATTTCTGTCTCTATAATTTATTTTATCTACAACCATAGTTGGAATAAAGATGTTTTTTGATGTTAAAGACGCTAACTTTACAAGCTGAAAACATGATTAATCAGCGCAAAAGATAACAGTTCCGAAAGGAATGACAAAGTTGTCAGATAAAAATGATACACATTTTTGACACCTGTATATTTCCTCTGACTTGAGGCAACAAGAACATAACGTATCACCAGCAACAACAGGAAAGACGACGGGAATGGAAATGATAAAACGCGTCACAGCAACAATGCGATAATGATGATGATGGTAATGATACTGCGTAACAACAACAGCGACAACAACAACAATATCAAGAACAAAAATGATAACGATAATGATAATCAAAATCATAATAGTCATAATCATGATAATAATGATAATGTTTGTACACTTCTTCCATTAAGAACAATACTGCTCAAGGCATATCACATAACTATTTAACATTTTTTCGAAAACACACACAGTGATCCCAGCAGGCCGGTTCATGAAGCCAAGATCAGTGTCACGCGAACTACAATCGTAATGTTCATGGAAATGGTGTTCTACAAACTAAACCTTAACCAAGGTTAAAGTTATAACTAAAGTCCAAAACAAAAATAACAGAAGAAGAAGAAAATTTTTTTCGAAAACACACAGTGATCCCAGCAGGCCGGTTCATGAAGCCAAGATCAGTGTCACGCGAACTACAATCGTAATGTTCATGGAAATGGTGTTCTACAAACTAAACCTTAACCAAGGTTTCAAGTTATAACTAAAGCCCAAAACAAAAATAACAGAAGAAGAAGAAGAAGAAGAAGAAGAAGAAGATTTTTTCGAAAACACACACAGTGATCCCAGCAGGCCGGTTCATGAAGCCAAGATCAGTGTCACGCGAACTACAATCGTAATGTTCATGGAAATGGTGTTCTACAAACTAAACCTTAACCAAGGTTTCAAGTTATAACTAAAGCCCAAAACAAAAATAACAGAAGAAGAAGAAGATTTTTTCGAAAACACACAGTGATCCCAGCAGGCCGGTTCATGAAGCCAAGATCAGTGTCACGCGAACTACAATCGTAATGTTCATGGAAATGGTGTTCTACAAACTAAACCTTAACCAAGGTTTCAAGTTATAACTAAAGCCCAAAACAAAAGTAACAGAAGAAGAAGAAGAAGAAGAAGAAGATTTTTTCGAAAAAACACACAGTGATCCCAGCAGGCCGGTTCATGAAGCCAAGATCAGTGTCACGCGAACTACAATCGTAATGTTCATGGAAATTGTGTTCTACAAACTAAACCTTAACCAAGGTTAAAGTTATAACTAAAGTCCAAAACAAAAATAACAGAAGAAGAAGAAGATTTTTTCGAAAACACACAGTGATCCCAGCAGGCCGGTTCATGAAGCCAAGATCAATGTCACGCGAACTACAACCGTAATGTTCATGGAAATGGTGTTCTACAAACTAAACCTTAACCAAGGTTTAAAGTTATAACTAAAGCCCAAAACAAAAGTAACAGAAGAAGAAGAAGAAGAAGAAGAAGAAGAAGATTTTTTCGAAAAAACACACAGTGATCCCAGCAGGCCGGTTCATGAAGCCAAGATCAGTGTCACGCGAACTACAATCGTAATGTTCATGGAAATGGTTTTCTACAAACTAAACCTTAACCAAGGTTTAAAGTTATAACTAAAGTCCAAAACAAAAATAACAGAAGAAGAAGAAAAATTTTTTCGAAAACACACAGTGATCCCAGCAGGCCGGTTCATGAAGCCAAGATCAGTGTCACGCGAACTACAATCGTAATGTTCATGGAAATGGTGTTCTACAAACTAAACCTTAACCAAGGTTTCAAGTTATAACTAAAGCCCAAAACAAAAATAACAGAAGAAGAAGAAAAAGAAAAAGAAGAAGAAGAAGAAGAAGAAGAAACGAACCATTTTTACCCTGCAGTATCTGATGCAACGATTCCTGTCAGCTGTCAATTCCCCATCTCAAAGTCGTACTTGCCACCTGAAACCAAGGAGTGAAACAACAGCCAAGCGAAGCCCTGAAGAACCTGACGGTCACCGGGCGGTCACCCAGCGGGTCGTTAATTAAACTCAACTTTACAAGGAGTCAAAGTGAACGATGCTGTGAAATGAAAAGGCTCGATCTGGAAGAAAACTGAAGCAACAACAACCCCCTCCAAAAAACAAACAAACAAACAACAAAACAACAACAACAACAAAAAACCCAAAAAACAAAAAAACAATAAAAAAACAATAAAAAAGTAAAAAAGATGAATAAATAAATAACTGAATCAATCAATCAATAAATAAAAACGAGAGTGGCAAGACAATATCAAAATCATTCAAAATGGTGTCCAGCTCCGCACTCCATAAAGCAAGGGCTGTGTTTAGTTGTATCCAAAGGACAGTGTTTGACTGTAACCAAAGAATAATATTTGTAACTAAAGGACAGTGTCTGAATAAGGAACGCCCTCGTTTAAAGAGAACGCTCCCCCCCCCCCTCGCCCCTGCTCCCCCCCCCCCCCCCATCTAAAATCTGTCCTGGACACCAAACGGACAGGGTGGTTAAAGGAACAATAAACGACGAAACATTGTCATTGTCACGTCATGAAATGCTGAAAAAAAACAACAACAAAAAAACAAACCAAAAAACGGTTTTGATCCTTGTTGAGGGCACATTTCAAGAAACAATGAAACACGAAATATTATAATTTTCATGTCCTTAAATATTGATGAAAACAAAAGTTGTTATAGTTTTGTTCCTTGGTTTGAGTTGCCCGAGTGTCTCTAGAGATGGAAATGACAGGTGGTGAGAATAGTTTGCAACAGACCCTCCGGGGGATAAATTTGTTTCTTTTCTTGTACTTAGTTCTTTTCATATATTTTGCTGAGTCAGAAACATTGATACCTCCCTCGACCCCACTTAGTTTATAAAGTACTCCCGTCTCCAAGACGTCTTTTGAGTGTTACGCTTGATTTTCTTATGCGTTGACTGTTTTTGTTTGTTTGTTTGTTTGTTGTTTGTTTTTGTTTTGTTTTTCTTTCAAATACATAGTTTATAGGCTGTTCCGTGTTTTCTAAAACGAAATTTTCACGAGACGAGATTTCCATATGTGTCTCCCCATATCTGCAAAATACTCGGTGCCCAGTAAGTTAGTTGATGACAGATGTTAACATAAATGCCATATAGTTTTCTAGCGAATCTTTGGCCCCTGCAAACGCAACCGGTTCCCGAAGGATCAGGGAAAACACGTGCTATAATTTACAGTGCCATCCTCCATTTTTTCCTTCTCGTTTTTCTCCTCTTACCATTTCTCCTCATCTCTGTGTGTCCTGTTGTGGGCAACAACTCACATAAATATTCCAATACGATCTCTTTTGACTTGAGGTATAGAAGAGTTAGCTTCCAGTGTCAGTATACTTCTTGTGTCGGTTTAAAGATGTCACTCAGGACCGAGAGTAGCGGCACCTGCAGGGATGGCGCGTCAGACCGCTCATGATTTCACATTCAGATTCAGCAATACGCAGCGGATGAGATGATGCATACTTTCCGTTTGAATCCGCAAAAAGCGGCGATTATCATGCAATGACTTTGACATGAGCTGGGCATGTGGATCTCTCTCTCTCTCTCTCTCTCTCTCTCTCTCTCCCTCTCTCTCTGTGTCGAAATACTCAGCTCAGATGAAAGCGTGAAATGTTTAGGCCACCTCCGTCTTGTGGAGTTAAATTAAACATAATGTTTCAGATGAATAGAAACATATTCAAAAATCAAACAAATGAGTGGTTACAGAGAAGACAGTCAGGCAAACAGAAACAATCGTTCGAACTTGAACCTCAACCTCAATCAGAAACACTTCATCCAGACGCCCCCCCCCCTCCACTTCCCTCCGTGCCTCCCCTCACAACTCTTCCCCTCTCCCCCCTCCACCCCCCATGCCCCCCCCCACCCCCCCGCACCCCTTCTTTTTTCGGCCGTGTGGCTATTCTCTTACTTCACGCCCGTGCAGTAAACATCCCATCAGACATGCAGGGATTCAGCAGCTGCATCGCCTCGTGTGCATGGAGGAGTGCACACGTGCCCAATCGTTCGATGCTAGTTTCCCCATCTACATAGAGCTCGGTGTACAGTCTATGTAAGTTCCTACAGGCGCATAAATATCAGCGTGCACAGGCATGTGTTCACCCATTCAACCTACAGGAAACCGAGAAAAAATTTCCAAGTCTTGTTTCGAGTTGATGAACCGACACTTTTGCGACACGAGTCCATACCAAATGCGACCGTTCTCCCTCCCCGGGGTGGTTGTTGGTGGGGGCGATTCTGAGACATCCCCCGAAATCCACAAATTCCGCGGAAAAGTTTTCGTGCTGATTCAACTGATCTGAACTACATGCCATTTCACTGCACGATGTCCAACATAGAATGATAATTTGTGTGGTAATATATCTGAGGTTCAAATCACCATGGACAGGACCTGAGTGCCGTTTCATCTGTCCATTGTCCGTCATTAGAAACGGGTAGTGTTCTGGATACTGCGCTTTCCGATGACCCGAGCCATCGTTCTTTAGGTTGCTGTCACGCAAGCCGTTATAGTCGTTCGGCATATTTTTAGTTATTTATATATTCCACA
>NC_134876.1:84053673-84061173 GCF_041734735.1 Babylonia areolata
GTAAAAAAAAAAAAAAATCGTTGAAAAGTGCTCTGTATTAAATATGATATGTAAGATAAACTTGGGGATAAAAAAAGAAGAAGATGAAAAAAAGCATGCCAGCGGGATCGAATCATGCACGTTCAGTTCTGATGCAAGCAGATTATTCCCCAAGGTTGCGGCACATCTGACGTCAATTGACTAAATTAAAAACTTAAAGCAGTGTTGACGTTTTCTTCTTCCTGCGATGAAGAGATATGATTGTAGTAGACGTAATAACGCCGTTTAAACCATGCTTTTTGTGTGTTTTATTATATCTCTATTATTCTTTTATTTCGGTGGTAAAGACGATGTTGCCATCTCCTTCAAACACATTGCAATACATAGTAGATATCTAGCCTACATCTGCAGATACCAGTCTACAACGGGCTGAAAGAAACGATCGATTCAATTTTTCTTTTATGTTCATTCCAGTTACTTCAGTGTCCACTTTAAAATATTTATATCCAGTAAACACGTCGATGGTATAGTTAGTATCACTGTAAGTGTTCTGTCCAGAATTTGTGTTTCTTTCCTTTTATTTGTGAACAAGAAACACGAGGTCATGTCGTCTTCGAAAACAACCTACCTTCCAGTCGGCCAAACTCAGTGGAAAGCGGTTTTCAGAATTTTCGGATTTCGGAACACATCTCAACGAAATAAACTGTTAATAATTCGGAAGACTTAAACCTGTTATTGGTATGACTGTGAAGATTTTTTTTTTTTTTTTTTTGCATACCATGTTTAAGCCAATTTTGGTACTGGCAAAGTATTTCCAGAGAAAATGGCAATGTTAAAGTTTACCACGGACACACAGACACACAGACACAGACAGACAGACAGACAGACACACACACACACACACACACACACACACACACACACACACACAGACGCCTCGTTACCAGAGGCGTGCCCATGTAACAGGCATGGTCCGCTTGGACCTTGTAACGCGCAGTGAACTGATCGAAGAGTTGCTATCATTTTTCAGCCTACTTGAAATAACTATCGACACCTTTCTTGAATGCCTCACGTTTGACACAAATCGCCTACCATACTCTGTGTGAATAACTATGACGGGCGGACGGACGGACGAACGGACGGAGTGAATGAAGAGGTGGATGACGAGGGACTGGTTCTACGAGCGCTTTCCTCCCCCCCACAAATAGGACGTTCATGGACACATTGAAACTGTCTTGGCTGCTATAGTACTAACTCCACCACTGACCCCACCCACCCACCCACCTACACACCTCTCATCGCCCTCGATCCTCACATCCTTTCATGACAGATCACCTGTAGCCTCCCTCCCGCCTCCTCCTAACCTCTACCTCCGCTACGCACCTCCCCCCCCCCTTCACACAACTCCTTCCACTATCCCTCCTTAGTCGCCCCCCCCTCCCTCCCCCCCCACCTTCGTTCTTCCCGTCTTCTTGGCCGGTACTGTCCTCCCTCATCCTTCATTCATTCCCCCTCCCCCCATCCCCTCCATCCCCCCCTCCCCCCTCCTCATGTCTCCATTCTTTTCTCTGCTCAGCCTCTCACCTTTTTTTTTAAGACAACAAAATCGTATAATAATGTAGGTTTTAACGTGTTCTTCTTTGCACAGAGTAAGAAGTAATAAGTAAGAAGTAATATTTCACCAGGGTAAGAAGATAAGTGCAGTACATGTACATGCTCACAGTTCGTTCGTTTTCTCTATCTCTGTCTCTCTCTCTCTGTATTGCCACGATGACTCAAATTTATATATCATACTCTGAACTCACATAAAATGATGCGGTGAGGCCCTCAAACCGTTTTATCTCTCATATCTGCTGTCAGTACTCTTGACCAATAAAACTCGGATGGGTCGAGCGCTGTCACTCTCATGTCTGTTAGAAACTCAAACATTTCGACCACTCGCACTCACTTCTTCTGAGATAAAGAATAAACAGGAAGTTATAATGTGATCAACCGAATCGGCTACACAAGGAAAGATCCTGTATCAATGATTCCCCTGGTCAATAATTCATATTCAGCAGATCCCATTGTCAATAATTCGATTTGTCAACAGATCCCATTGTCAACAAATCGATTTGTCAACAGATCCCATTGTCAACAAATCGATTTGTCAGCAGATCCCATCGTCAATAATTTGATTTGTCAACAGATCCCATCGTCAATAATTCGATTTGTCAACAGATCCCATCGTCAATAATTCGATTTGTCAACAGATCCCATCGTCAATAATTCGATTTGTCAACAGATCCCATCGTCAATGATATCCCTTGTCAACAGACCCCATCGTCAATAATTCGATTTGTCAGCAGATCCCATCGTCAATGATATCCCTCGTCAACAGACCCCATCGTCAATAATATCCCTTGTCAGCATATCCCATAGGCAGTAATTGCTCTGGTCGACAGATCCCAGTCAATAATTCGATTTGTCAACACATCCCATTTGTCAAAAACCCTCACTGGTCAATAGACCCGATGTCAGACAGACAGACAGACAGAACGAGAAACACACATATCTATCAAAGGAAAAAAAAACCCCATTAAAGCTCATTGTTTTCACCTTTTTTTTTTTCTAATTTCCTTGAATTTGTTCAGACACCCTTTCAAAAACATACAAAGTAAAACCAAATTTCAAGGTAACACCAGGGTCAAAACTCAATGTGGGATGGGGGGTGGGGGGTGGGGGTTGTGGGGGGGGGGGGGGGGTGGGGGGGGGGGGGGGGGGGGGGTAGAGGAGCGAAGGAAGGGAGTCCTTTCTGACTCGTGTATGAGGGATGATGACACACAGCACACAGCCAAGCTGGTTGCTTGCGTTGCGTCGCAGAGCCACAACAAACTACTATACCACACAGTTGAGTCTGTCAGGACAGACGGAGAAGGAGCAAGAAACGACGAGGAGGTTGGGGGTGGGGGGTAGGGGTTGGGGGGTAACGGGAGGGCAAGATAGGAGGAGGGCGGATATGGGTGGGCTGTCTTTGTGGTGGTGAGACGGAACCCCCCCCCCCCCCCACACTCCCTCTCCCCCCCCCTCCTCCCAACACCGCGTGGTGAATGAACAGCGAACAGAAAAAGCAAAGATCTTAGAAATCCTGTGTCCTCCTCCTTCTCCTCCTCCTCCTCTCTACTGTCCCCCTCCCCCCTCTCTCTCTCTCACTCACTCACACACACACCCACTCACTCACTCACACCTGTCTTGCCGTTCACTGGATCGCTTGTATGGTTAGTAGTACAAACGGCTTGTCTCATCAGGAGGTTTGGTTGGCTCCTCTGAACAGGGATAGTGTGGATGGTACAGTGGTAGTGGTGGTGGTGGTGGTGGTTAGTGGTGGAAGTGGTGATGTGTCATTCATCATTAATCGTTGACATCTTCTGAACACTTGTGACAAAGAAGAAGAAGAAGAAGAAGAAGAAGAAATATCAACTATCAAAATTCCATAATTCTATGGTTGATTGTGTTTGTGTTTCAGAAAGGTGGGACAAACTTATCGAAATAGATAAATAAATGAATGAATATTTCGGAATTGTGACGTAAATTTCTTTAAGCTAATAATCGAAAAAAACCAACAAAAAAAACCACCAACCAAACAAAAAGAACAAAAACAAAAACAAAACAAACAAACAAACAAACAAAAAAAAAAAAACAAAAAAAAAAAAGGAAAAAGAAAAAAAAGAAGAAGACAAAAACAGTCCAACTAACTAACAAAATATTTCAGTGTTGTGAGGTAGAATAGAAATGGTAGAGTAGAATGAAATGATTGAATAAATAAACAGATAAATAAATAAAAACAAAGAAATGATTAAATAAATAATAAATAAATAAATAAAAACAAACAAATAAATAAATAAATAAATAAATAAATAAATAAATAAATAAGAAGCTTCACTGCTGTATGGTGAATGCATAAATCTAACGTTTGTAGGTTCCATAAGAATATTCTTCAAAGCAATATATGATAGCGGGATAATGACTACAATGTCAGCTATGAAACTGGATTGAAATAAGAACAATTTCTTTCTGAATGATTTAGATAAAATCTCCCAGCCGACACTGGTTAAAATCAAGATGAAAATTTGGTAACATGTCATTCAGGTTGATGTCATGCACCAGATATCTCTTGAAATATTTTTAGAACTGAGATAAGCCCTTTCGAATAATTTTGATGTGACTCACCTTAAAAAAAAAAAAAAAAAAAAAGAAGAAGAAAAAAACAAGAAAAAAGAAGAAGAAGAAGAAAAAAAAGAAAACAGAAAAAAGCAAACACTGCAGAATGCTTACAGAATTGACGCCTTTTGCCCATTTTAGTTTCATTCATCCACTTTTTTTCTCCCTTATCTGTGATTCTTATCTGCGCATGACTCAGTTCTGAACAAACCTTAATACAATCAATCGTAGAATATACCGGAGCAGAAGAAATCATACATGTGGTTTGGGTGTGTGGGTGTGTGGGTCTTTGGCGTGGTGGGGTGTGTGTGTGTGTGTGTGTGTGGGGGGATTCCCCATGAATCTGAAGCAAAGGAAATCATGGTAATTCCCTTGTTCGGGTCTAAAATACGCAACACTGACGTAAACAGGTGTTCCAGTTTTGCATGCTGTGTTCGGAATCGTTGCACCAAACAACGGACAGTATGTGCACGTGTGATGTGACTGGACCAACGTGAAGAGTGAGAAAGCATTTCCGTTGGAGCAGAGATATCTGTTACGTGTGGGAGAACGAAAAGCTTTGTCAGAATCAACAAAGAACAGTGACTAGTAAAACTCCGGAGCAAATTACTAACCTAATTATTGCTCATCATACAAAGAGAAACCGTACCAGAAGAAAACCCAGCTCATTTTTTCCCTCTGGAATATTCGGTACCGGATGGAACTGTTATTCTGTGGTATACATAACAGCGCTCATTCGAGAAAGAAAAGGATATAATAAGAAACGATACGGACCCACTGAGTGAAAGAAAAAGAGAACAAATTCTTAAACAAGATCTTGGTCAATCTTTTTTTTCATTTTTTAAATGAAACAGTTATGTAGCGAAAACAGAAGACAAAACCAAGGAAATGTCGCTGAACACGTTGACAGCAAAAGACATGGAAATTTAGACAGGAGAAAAAAAAAAAATGTCACAAAAAACCCCCACCAAGACGTGAAAGAAGCGAATGTGTTGTGTAAAAGGTGTGCTACTGTCATTGAGAGCTGTTTCGCCATGACTGCTGACGTGACTGCTGATGACCAGCATGACTTCACTGGCTAGACAGAGACTGCATCGGCATCTCTTCTGTCTTCTCTGTCTCCTGCTCCTGTCCGACATCTCCGCCTTCTTTGGGTGAGTTGTTTGTTTGTCTGTCTGTCTGTCCGTCCGTCCGTTTGTCTATCTGTTTGTCTGTCTGTCTGTTCGTCTGTGTATGTATCTACAAACGCATGTGTGTGTGTGTGTGTGTGTGTGTGTGTGTGTGTGTGTGTGTGTTGATCACACACACACCCACACACACACATTCACACGCGTCCCCATTCACCCCCCGCCCCCCGTCCCCCGCCTACCCCCCCCCCCCCCCCCCCCCCCCACACGCACACAGTTCACAGATTCAAACACAAATGAATCTTTTATGTGCATGACATCTTTCTATTGTTGTTGTTGTTGTTGTTAACGATATTAGCATCATTATATAAATAAACACACATACGCGCGCACACATACGCGCGCACACATAGACACAGACATAGAGGCACACACACACACACACACACACACACACACACACACACACACACACACACACACACACACACACACACACACACACACACACACACACACACACACACACACACACACATTCAGAGAGGGGAAGTGGAGAAAGAGACATAAAGAGAATGACTCAGGATGACATAGCACTCGGAGATGACAGCGTGAAAAAAAATCTTGATTTTCGAAAAAAAAAGTAAAAGAATGAATAAACGAATATATAAATAAAGTAATAAATAAACGAATAAAGAAAATTAAGATAGATAGATAGATGAATGAATAAATAAATAAAGACATAAAGAAAGAAAAAAACAAATGAATAAATAAACGAATAAATAAAAAAATGAATGAATGAATAAATAAATAAATGGATAGATAAATAAACAGATAAATGAACACATAGATAGTAAAAATGAATAAATAAATAAATAAATAGATAGATAGATAGATAGATAGATAGATAGATAGATGGATAGATAGATAGATAAGTAAATGAATAAATGAATAAATAAATGAACAAATAGATAAGTAATGGAATAAAATAAAATAAAATAAAATATAAATAAACATAAATGCAAAATAAAACTTAAAAAAAAGGAAAGAAAACAGAAATCACGAAACTCAAAACAGTCCCCGCACAACGCAGATATATCAGATATACAGTCACGAACACGTGTCTGTTTCAGCACTATCTCTGGTCACGACTATACAGGTTTGGCACAGAAACCATTTATGACCCAGTTTCTATGACATCGGTTTCCGGAATAGTCCCAGGAAACCGGAAGCTAGTCAATCACGTCTCGTGTGTCTTTTAGTGCCACCCACGCTCATGCAGATTGAGAACTTTCAGTGCCAAAGAAGAAGAGGAGAAGAAAAAATTCTCCCCATTTATCATAGTATTGTTTTGACTGTTGGGATTCCCGCGACTGGAAACGGATTGTAATTGTATGTGTTCATTTAAAAAAAAATTATTATATATCATTTGTTTATTGATTTTGATGATTTAAATCAAATCAAATTATGGTGCTTAGAGCCTCGACGACCACTAAGGCCATCATCTCAAGGCTATCGCCACGTTAGCATCTGTGGAAAAAAAGTTCGATGAAAACTAGTAGTAGTTATAGCAATGTGTGTGTGTGTGTGTGTGTGTGTGTGTGTGTGTGTGTGTGTGTGTGTGTGTGTGTGTGTGTGTGTGTGTGTGTATGTGATAGTTGTAGTTATAGCAATGTATGTCTGTATGTATGTTTGTAATAGTAATTATAGCAATGTGTATGTATGCATGTATGTATGTATGTATGTATGTATGTATGTGTGTGTGTGTGTGTGTGTGTGTGTGTGTGTGTGTGTGTGTGATAGTAGTAGTTATGGCAGTGTATGTATTTATGTATGTATGTTTGTAATAGTAGTAGTTATAGCAATATGTATGTATGTATGTATGTGACAGTAGTAGTTATAGCAATGTATGTATGTATGTATGTATGTATTATCATTGTTTCTCTCCTTCCCTCTTTCTGTCTTTCTTCTTTATAGTAGTAGTAGTAGTTGTTGTTGATGTTGATGTTGATGCTCTCTTTCTGCTTCTTCTTCTTCTTCATCTTATTATTTGTCCATATGTATCTGTATTAATTACATGACATATGTAATATTTTCATGTGCCCCCTACGGGTTTCCTGAAATGAACACGTCTTGTCTTGTCATGTCTTGTCTTGCCTTGTTTTTAGTTTTTCATATTATTCATTCATTTATT
>NC_134876.1:84068673-84096173 GCF_041734735.1 Babylonia areolata
TCCATTTTTCTACGATGAAGCAATGAAGAAACAATACGTATACTCTTTTCCCTCCAGTGGAATGACAGTATATCACCCTATTTGCTTGCTGAAGGAAATGATAGTATTGTACATTATCCCCCCACGCCCTTCCCCGCACCCTCCCCCCCTCGCACCCCATGACAAAATAAAATGAAAAAAATATCATCAACTTTATCCCACGATGGAACGTTACCTTCTATTCCATATACGAAATGACAGCATTGTGATTTTTGTTCCCCAGAATAAAACGACACTAAATTCACTATTTTCTGTTTCTCTGCAGTGAAACAACAGCTATCATCTTTTCCCATTCCCAGCCGCACTGCTTTGTTCTTTTGTTTTCACCCAGTGCTCTAAACAGCGCGTCTACGTCATACAGGTCATTGCGTTAATTAGCGGTGACTGTTAGCAGCTACTCTTTCCTTATCATACGTCGACCTTTACCAGCGCTTACAGTCACACACACACACACACACACACACACACACACACACACACACACACACACACACACACAGACAATGACAGGGGGACAGAGAAAGACAGACACGGAGAAAACAGGGAGAGACAGAAAGACAGAGAGAGAGAGAGAGAGAGAGAGAGAGAGAGAGAGAGAGAGAGAGAGAGAGAGAGAGAGAGAGACATTGACACTGACACATACACTGACATTTTATTGTCCATTCAGCACTACAGCCATCCAGACAAGGGGAAATGACAGTTCTACCGACAATTGTTTTAACCAAATCAAAACACCATCCTCATAGTATCCCTCGCACACACACACACACACACACACACACACACACACACACACACACACACACACACACACAGACAATGACAGGGGGACAGAGAAAGACAGACACGGAGAAAACAGGGAGAGACAGAAAGACAGAGAGAAAAGAGAGAGAGAGAGAGAGAGAGAGAGAGAGAGAGAGAGAGACATTGACACTGACACTGACACTGACATTTTATTGTCCATTCAGCACTACAGCCATCCAGACAAGGGGAAATGACAGTTCTACCGACAATTGTTTTAACCAAATCAAAACACCATCCTCATAGTATCCCTCGCACACACACACACACACACACACACACACACACACACACACACACACAACTCTCTCTCTCTCTCTCTCACTCGCTCACTCACTAATGTCATGTATCGGATCGGTAGATGGTCAGTTATCTTCTTTTAGTATCCATTGCTTCTGCGATGAATTTTCCAGCGCTAAAAGCAAGAACTACAGTTTCACTGTCGCTTAATAGCAGATTCACAACATTGCTATCACTTGGGATGTCTTTCAGTACGTTTACTGGATTAGTTTTTACGTTTATCTGTGCAGGCAACTGTACTTCCACACGATTAACAAATCATATCGTTCGACGAATATTCACTAGAGTACCACCGATTACGATTTGTCAGTCCAGTTACTCTCTTTCCGAATTGTACGAAGTTATCCCTGTGCCATTTATCAATAACAAATGAGAAATATTTTTGTTTCTGTCCGATAAACATTTTTAAAAAAATGAATAAAACTATCTATGTCTGTCATAACCTTTATTTCTGAATGCCGGTTTTGCTGACAGCAAGAGATTAGTTTGTCTTTAGACTCATTTATAAAGCTGTATTCGTACTCAGTAACTTGGCTTAACCAAACAATATGAAATAATCTCTTTGCGTGCTTGAAACCCAGTAAATATGGTCAGATTCATGTTGTAATATTATGTTGTAAAGCAAGCATTTCAGAGGCGTGTCTGCATAATCTTGACATCGATAATCTGGTCTGTTTTGACCAATACTTATACATCTTATTATCATTCTATTACGTAAAGAATATCCTCCTTTTTCTCCACGGGTAAGTTTGTTTGATGCATGGAATTCAGGAATCTGTTGATCGCATATGTATGTATTTTTTCTGTTTACCATCCTCTTACAAACCCCATACCTCCGATGCAAAATGTTAAAACTGCTTCGATTTGCGTGTCGATTTTTTTTTTTTACCAAAAGAAGTGAATATCGATTGTATCTAATTTAATATATATATATATATATATATATATATATATATATATATATATGTGTGTGTGTGTGTGTGTGTGTGTGTGTGTGTGTGTGTGTGTGTGGATAGCTAGATAGATAGATATTTAAAAAAAAAAGAAAAGATTTCGATGTTTATAATGATAATAATAATGATATTTATATAGCGCTGAATGTTGTGCAGAGACAAATCAAAGCGCTTTCGCACCAGTCAATCACACGCATGCATAACTCTAAAACTGGAGAAACTGAAGACAAGGATGAGGCAGGGTAAGAGGCTGTTTTGGGAAGAGGTAGGTTTTAAGGCCAGACTTGAAAGAGCTGAGTACGGAGACCTGACGAAGCGAAATAATATCACTTACTGTGAAAAGACGTTAAACTAAAGAACGAACACACACACACACACACACACACACACACACACACACACACACACACACACGCACACACACACACACACACACACACAAACACACCTTTCATAACTTGTTGAAAAACATGTTTTCACGAAAAAAACAGCAACAACAACAAAAACAACAACAACAACAAACAAAAAACCCCAAAAAAAACAAACCAAAAACAACAACAAAAAAACTCAAACACAAAGGCATGCTAGACGAACGCTTTTTAATTTACGACGCCCCGCTCCACTCCCACTGCTACCCAGTTTCGTTAGCAACGAGTCTCTGACAGATAGTCAGGCCATACCAGACCAGGGCAGAAAGAAAGGAAGAAAGAATCACAGAGGAGAAACCCAAGGTTTCGCAGAGCTCCTGAAGAGCCAATAGACTTATCAAGGTCTTAACCTCCGGACAATACGACCCAACAGCTAGCTGTATCAGTGACTAGAAGACGACTACGCACAGTCACCGCCAACTATTGTCAAGTCTCAATGCGAGGAGGACAGAGGGGGAACGAAAGGAAGCCGTTCTCGTAAAACGCTCGGAGGGAGACAAGCAGCAGTGATAGGGGACTGATTTAGGGTCAGGAATAATGATCACCCCTTTTTGCTCACCTCGTCCCTTTGGCGGCTAGCCCCCGTCGGGCGGTTTGTGTCCGTTGACGTGTAGCTGTCGCTGGGGTGGAGCCGGAGATGGGAGGGGAAGGGGGAGGGGAGGTGGGGCCGGGGTGGGAGGTGGGGGGAGCTGGAGGAGGGAGGGGTGGGGGTTTGATGAAGTTCGTTCGTTCATTCTTCATATTCATTCTTCAGATATGTTCGAGGAGAATTTCGTTATGTTGGAGGGGTCAAACGTCCCCGCATAGGTATAGTTTTAAGTGACTGGGTGGGTGGAGTGTTTGCGGTTGTTGGTTTTTTTTTTCTCTCCACTTCTACTGGATGGATGTGCAATGTCTCTTTTAGCACAAAGAAAGAAAAATAAGAGAGAAAAAGGCCTTTCACTAACTAGTTAAATACAATTTTCATTTTTGTTTCGTCAAAGAATTGCGGTGAAGGGGAACAAAAAAAAAGCAAAACATATGATGGTAATACTGTCGAGTGTAGTTTTTGTCTTCTTTCAATCTACTGATGTAAAGACAGCATGGGGCGATGTTTGAATAAAAGTATTTTCTTCAGACTATGACGACGGGAAGCAACGTTTGGGACACTGATGGGACACACACACACACACACACACACACACACACACACACACACACACACACACACACACACACACACACACACACACATACACACACACACACACACACACATACATACATACACACAACAAACACACACACACACACACACACACACACACACACACACACACACACCCAGCCCCCAACTACACCCCTCAGAAGCATTAAATAGCAGAAATGAGATTTTGGAAGAATATCATAACTCCTTCCAGCTCTGCGAGAGGGATGATAGCTTATGGCTGGTTACAATGTTACTCTCTCTCTCTCTCTCTCTCTCTCTCTCTCTCTCTCTCTCTCTCTGTGTGTGTGTGTGTGTGTGTGTGTGTGTGTTACAAACCACACAAAGCAATCCTTGACGAAGCATTCAGTAACATCGGAAGCCGTAGTGAAGCGGTGGGAACTGCGGACTGAGGACTGGGAGGACTCGGGTTCCAGCCTCATCAGAGAACGGCATTCTTAGGCCCGTGACCGAATCCTGCCCACAGCTAATTCTACTGTCCTCTAACGGGAAGACTTGTGGACTAACACCAGAGAATTGAAGGCGAGACGGGACAAAAATAAGGCAGAAAGAAAAGAAACACAAATAACAAAACAACAACAACAACAACAAAAAACACAAAATACCCGAACGAGTGTGTTTCTCACGGGTCACCCCTGATTACAACACGCCCAAGTAGGCTTTGAACTCAGGCCCACCGCATGCATATTTACATGTCTAGCAGCATGACAGGGTCTGTGGACCCCACAACCGTGTGACACGACCTGGTAACCCGTCCCTCCTTCCGAGCCATCCCGATATGTATCATAAGCTCACGTTCTACGATGATTAAAAAAAGTGTGTTTCTCTATGGATATCAACCGCTGCTAATAGTTCCCCTTCGTGATTTTGATTCGAAGAACCTAGATATAGCATTTATTTATCTGTCTTTTCCTATCTGTTTCTGGTTATACTGTTGCTTTGCATTTTGCAGTATTTTGGGCTATTGAACGTCAGCAATGCACATGTTTGGGGGTTCTATTTATTTGTTTTTTGACAACTTGCGTATATTATTACTGCATACCCTGTCTCTAACTAGTCGTTGACAAGTGGACAGTTTTGATCCCTAAATATTGTTGATAAAAAAAGAGACATAACAGTTAGACATATTGGTTGAAACATACTGATTAAACCGCTCGGTGTAAGGTATTACATACAGTTTTCATTTTGTTTTGTATTTTAATGTGTGTGTTTTTTTTATCCTGAAGCAAAAGATACCGCAGAACTGTGCGTCAGAGTTGAACGAGATGCACAGAGCCAGGTTATTCCCACATGATAATACCACCTCTGATGTCTGTCTCCCCCACCCCCGCCCCCACCTCTCTCTCTCTCTCCTACCCAAGGTATTTCCGTGCCCACCCTGTCTGTCTGTCACCCTTCTGACATATCGCGGCTCACCGCCCGTTTCCAGGATAGAAAGGAGCAATCCGCGGCCTAATCACTCCCGTCTTATCCGCTCCTCTGATCTCTATTTGATGGACTGCCTTCCCTCTTGCCCGGACCCTCCACCAAAGCATGAAGTTTGAGGGACGGCCTTGATAAGAGGTGGTTCTACACGATACGATCCTTTTCCATTGATACAATAAGCTCGTAGGCAAAGGCTGCAGTGATGAAAGGTGGAAAAAGGTTACTAAAAAAACCCTCGCAGATATTGATACATAATAGATTCATTTCTAGATATTCGGACCTTATTCCTTTTTCGGTTTTGAATGAAAATATCTAACCTCTAACACAAGTATGACTACATAACGGATTAGATTATATATGACACTTTGATGATGTTGTTCAGATAACATCTTAAAAGGACGGGATGTGATAAAAAGATCCAGGACAGTGAAGCGTGCAAAATGCATGCTCAGAACCAAGTATATCATTTTGTTGTACAACTTGATTTCCCCACTGATCACAGCTTTTCATGACGTGAACTTTATTCTGTCTGATATCCTACCTCATCGACTATTTTTATCATTTTTTTTATGAAGTCCAAAAGCCTTCAACAATTAGGTCTATTACCTATAGTGTGTGTGTGTGTGTGTGTGTGTGTGTTCCCAAGTGTGAGCAGTCCCTTAAAACGTGCAGTTTCATCTCCAGCGTCAGCCGCTCTCAACACGACTGGGAAGGCCGCCCTGTGTGTTGCTCACTGTGGCCAAACACGGGTGTAGGGTTATGAGGGTGTTGGTAGGCTACCGCTTTGAGTTGGCCAAACTAGCGGATTAGGTTTGGAGGAGTTCCCAATCTGCGGTAACCCTTTTGCTTTCTTGGCGTCGGCTGGACACACAATCTGCTTAAGAAGCCGGGACTGGCAAGAAAACTGTTGTCATTTATAGAAGACCATCGCACTATGTTACAGGACTTGTCAGGTGTGTTTGGTTTTGTTAAAAGATGCCACATTTTTCCTGGGGTTATTCCTGCTAAGTTGTTCACTGTCTTCAATTACGCCTTTTGGGCGTATGGAATAGCTTGTTTGTGTTTGAAGGCGGGATAGACTGTATTAAGAAAAAGTAATCACAAAAAAAGACCATCGTGTGTATCGTGGAGCGAAGTGTGAAAATGGTTTGAATCTCGAATGCTGTAAAGATACATTGTATTCAACTCCATTTCCTCTCCTCTGTAGACTTTGGTTGGTCGTCTGGGTGATGTATTCTTTTTTCCGACGAGGCGATGAATCGAGAGCTTGTGTTCTGCGTGTAGTCAATGCACGTAAACCATCCAACAATACTACGACTACTTCTACCACTACTGACAGTAAACATAAAACAACAACAACAATAATAGTAATAATGATAAATATAATCATCATCATCATCATCATCATCATCATCATCATATCATCATCGCCATAAGCTGTCTCTTGAATTCAGATGAAAATCCGTGTCCGTACGCTATTAAGTGCTCATGCAAACGCAGCGAGAGAGAGAGAGAGAGAGAGAGAGAAACGAGCATGGCCAAACACGTGGTATCCCATCATGTTTAACAAGTTCAACCGGCAAGCAAACACGACTCGAGACAACACTTTGTCATCATCACCATCATCGTTGTCGTAGGTTTCGTCCTCGTCCTTACGCCTGCTCGTGGTCATCTGTGTGGACTGGTCCCGGTCAGAGGCTGACCACTGCCTCTCAAGGCAATTAGTGCCCCTCTGTCCAGCCACTGCCGTTTTTTAATGGGTCGTGTCCATTTGGACGGTTGAAGAGAACAGGCTTGACCAGACGGTCCGGTGACTCTCGCGCATTCTGATTGATATGGATACTTATATAGCGCCTATTCTCGGTCGGAGACCAAGCTCCAAGCGCTTTACAAACACGGAGTCATTTAATTTTTGGCTCTGGCAGTATGAAAATGTTAATAAATCATCGAGTCATTTACACAACAGGCTGCCCACCTGGGTAGAGCCGACTGACAGCTGCCATTGGGCACTCATCATTCGTTTCCTGTGTCATTCAGTAAGAATTCAGCCACGCACACCTACACACTCAGACATACTGCCACTAAGCCTCTGTCGATTCTTCCTCTCCTACCCTCTCCTCGCGTATATTTTTACATTAGTGTTTTGCGGAATATTTTATCTCTCTCTTTCTCTTTAAAAAAAAAAAAAATTTATTTTATTAAAGTATATCTAAGTCTTGATATAAATAGTATTGAACATGTCACAACATATAACTCAGTTACAGATAAACAGGACAGGAAGAAAATCTTACATAAGGTCTGTACCTGATATGTATATGTACATGGTGTTTTCAAAGAATACACCATTATTCTTGTTATCCACGTCAAACACTGCTTTTTCCTCCTGTATATTTTGTACTGGGTACTTCATTTCATTTTTGTCCATTTTCTCTCTCTCGCTCTCTGTCTCTCTCTCTCGCTCTCTCTCTCTCTCTTTCTCCCTCTCTCTCTCTTTGTGTGCCCCGATTAACATAAGACACTTGATCTGCATTAGAAATTTCTCGAAAGAAGTAGTGTTTGAAATGATGATCCATGGATAAATTCATTCCAATAGTAACAAGAGAGGCAAGGCCTTCAAGACTCACTTGTGATACACTGAAAAAAAAAAAAAAAAAAAAATCCAAGCTTTTTATGTATTGTGTATAATTTCAAAATGTAATGTTTAAGATGAGAAAGATCAGTTTAAAGCGAATTAAGTCCCCTAGCATTAATTACAGAGTAATTTCCCTTTTTTACTATCTGCACCAAAACGTTTGCAAAATAAATAAAACTTCCATGCTAAGCAAAAGAAGTTCCTGTTTGAACAAAAAATGATAATAATGACTGCTCTTGTTGTTGGGTCAGAATATCAGATCAAAGTGCCAAATTTAGAGAATACAAAAAATATAAATATAACAGTAAATGCAGTTTGCATATAATTAGGCTTCATTAAAAAAAAAAAATTGTGCCCATCCCAGAGGTGCAATATTGTTTTAAACAAGATGACTGGAAAGAACTGAATTTTCCCTATTTTTATGCCAAATTTGGTGTCAACTGACAAAGTATTTGCAGAGAAAATATCAATGTTAAAGTTTACCACGGACACACACACACACACACACAGACAACCGAACACTGGGTTAAAACATAGACTCACTTTGTTTACACAAGTGAGTCAAAAACCCCGGTTCGTGTATAGCAGTACTCAAACCCATGAAGTCTCACTTCCTAGTCTGGCGCGTTACCACTCCGCGGCCACTGCTCTCGCTCTCTCTCTCTCTCTCTCTTTCTTTCTTCTTCTTCTTCTCCCCCCCCCCCCCCCCCCCCCCTTTGAGTAACAGTCTTCATCAACGTTGCGCCGACCGCGAATCGAAGTGCCCATGCAGTGACTGACCACCCACCCACTCAGCCGTTCCCAGACTCAACCTCCCCATGTCAGATTTCCTCCAACACGGATGAAGTGAAGCGAGGCGGGCAGTGCGGCCGGCATGACCCTTCACTTGTCATAGCCTCTCATTAACGAGTTAACCCCCCATACCCCCCCCCCCCCCCCGCCCCCCACGACCCCCCAACATCCCCTTGCCGTCCCTCCACCGCTGTGTCACTCCCACCCGGCCCTGTCACAGCCTCCACCGCTCGTCCGAAACCACTTCACACAGTGTGTCTTCTTGGTTTTTTTTGTTTTGTTTGTTTTGTTTGTTTGTTTGTTCGTTTCTTTGTTTTTCGTTTTTGTGGTGGTCTTTGTTGGGAAAAAAAATAATAACAGACGGTCAGGACATTATTATTATTATCATCATTAGTAGTAGTTGTTGTAGTAGTATTGCTGCTGCTGCTATTATTATTATTATTATTATTATCAGTAGTAGTAGTAGTAGTATTGCTGCTGCTGCTGCTGCTGCTACTACTACTACTACAGAACATCATCATCATTGTTCTTTTTTTTTCTTCTGCTTTTGTTTTTCCCCCTCAAGGCCGGACTGAGCGCGTTGGGTTACGCTGCTGGTCAGTCAGGAGTCTGCTTAGTAGATGTGGTGTAGCGTATATGGATTTGTCCGAATGCAGTGACCCCCTTACTTGAGTAACTGAACTTAAGTGTTTTGTCTTTGTTGTTTTCTGGTTATTAAATCTGTTGTGTAAAACGTGTCTTGCATAATTATGAAAGTTTTCTTTTTTTCTTTCTTTAAATGTTTGGCCAGAGCGCCGGATATAAAAACGCATGCTGTGTGTATTCGTTTACCTTCTTACGAAAGGATTTCCTCCCTCCCTCTGTATCTATGATTTTGTTGTTGTTTGTTAGGAGTTGTGTGTTGTTGCTTCTTGTTGTTGTTATCTATTATTTTAATTTAATTTAATTTAATTTTATTTTATTATTATTTTTTGGGGGGGTGGGGTGGGGGTGGGGGGTGGGGGGGTATTTATTTTATTCATCTATTTTGTTGTTGTTGTTATTTCATTTTATTTATTTATTTATTTCTTTTTTTTTTGTTGTTGTTGTTATTTATGTTATTTATTTATTTTTTTGTTATTTTATTTTATTTATTTATTTATTATGTTTTTTTTTCTTTTTTTTTCTCTAGGCCTGACTAAGCGCGCTGGGTTACGCTGCTGGTCAGGCATCTGCTTGGCAGATGTGGTGTAGCGTATATGGATTTGACCGAACGCAGTGACGCCTCCATGAGCTACTGACAATGACAATATTGTTGTTGATGTTGCTTTGCTTTGTTTGTTTTTTTTTCGTTTTTTTTCCTGCCTTCCAATTACGTGAAGCCTACTCTCACATCACGCATTTCGCTACACCCAACACACAGCCATACCCATACAGGTTATTTCTGTCATAGTCTACAGGAAGTTATCAGTTTCGGTATTCCATGAGGCCACCCAATAGAGGAGACTTAGCACTGCTGTCGGTTCATAAACTTATGTGGCAGTTACTGTGTCCAATAGAAACAGATGCCACCAGTCGTGGTTTTTACAAAGGTAGAGCAATTTTCTCAAGGACGTATCTTGGAAGCGGATGATACTTAAGCATTTTTTTGTTTGTTTTTTTTTGTTTGTTTTTTTTTCTCCAATTAACCTCCCCGTTTCGGTCCACAGCATGTTAGGATGAGACGATAAACCGATGTCGCGTGTGCAGCATGCACTCAGTGCACCTAAAAGAACTCATGGTAACAAAAAGGTTGCTCCTGGCAAAATTCTGCAGAAAAAAATCTACTTTGAGAGTAATCCAATGTACATGTTGACAGAAAAAAAGAAGAAAATGTATGGGTGGCGCTGTGCTGTGGCGACGCGCTCTCCGCGGGGAGAGATACCATAGGAAAAACAGAAAAACCTTGTTTACAATATTCTAAAACATTGCAGTTGACATGTATCATCAGGTTTAAGAGAAACACTCCACAAAATGTCTGTAAATTACTGCATACAAAAAAAAAAAAAAAAAAAAAATCAAATATCTAATCTTATAAAGGGTCTATGTATGTCCATTGGTATTGTATGTGTCCCCCCAAAAAAAAACAACAACAAAAAAACAAAAAAAAAAACATCCCCCCCCCGCCCCCCCTATATACGCGTTGAGCGATTAAGTGATAAGTAACCAGGTTTCCTGTTTTCCTCTGGGTTAGAAGTGACGCCATTGTTTTGTTCTAGTCTGTTGCCGTAGCTGGTACCCCCAAATCAGTAAATATGTCTGCACTGAAGTTCTTTGACATTTACCGGGTCGCCGTATAGTAGGTGTGTGTGGTAAATTTAACGCCAGGTGAACAAACGGACTCCGCGTTGCCCGAAAAAAGCACGGCGGTTGTCCCTTGACCATGTAGCTTTCACGCTTGTGTGGCCGCGTGACGTGTCGTCCTTCATGGGAGCTGGCCAGGTGAAAGGATCATGTGTTTGTCCTCTTTGGGCTTGACCGCCTCTTGTTGGTTCTCTTTCCGGGCCTGTGGCCAGGCAGTCAACAGTGAGGTGTCGCGAGCCAATGTTGCCACTTCAAGCCTCATCACGCTTCGCCAGCATCGCCGGAATCTGGACCTCCCCCTGGGGCTGCACATACGAACAGCGAAATGCTGTGATGTCATGAATCATATAGTTACTGTACTTTGTGGCGATGCGTTATTGGTAGATCAACGCGACGTCTTGTCATCCAGTGGCATTCGAAGCTGTACTTGACGGTTTAGATGAAGGTAAAGAACAGTGCATAGTTATTATTATTATTTTTTTGTTTTATGAGCGTGTGAACATGCTCTTCTTCTTTTTTCTTCTTTATACAAGTGGGCTTTTATGTGTATGACTGCTTTTACTTCGCCTTGTAGGCAGCCATACTCCGTTTTCGAGGGGTGCATGCCAGCTGGGTATGTTTCCATAACCGACCGAGCACTGACATGGATTACGGGATCTTTGACGCGCATTTTTGATCTTCTGCATACGTAGTGGCTTCAGACACTAGCGACTCTGCACATAATTATGTTGACCTGGGAGATCAGAAAAAATCTCCACCCTTGGGCCACCAGATGTGCCGACACCGGGGATCGAACCCAGGAAACTGGGAACGAGAAAGCAGCACTCTGAGCATTAGGCCACCGCACCCACCTGAGCAGGCTCAAACGTCGCGAAATCAATTCCTGCTGCCACAGGGACTCAAACTCAGAATACATTCTCGGATGAGTTCTCAGGCCATTATGACTTTCTGCATCAACACTTGCATGCTTGACCATGTTTGGTTTATATCAGAGATGACCGCAAAAAATGTTCAAGCACTTTGATCTGTCCTGTATCCTTAGGTATGAGGCGAAATGATGAAGCATTTATTTGGCATTTTTACTGCATCATCCTTTTTTCTTCTTCTTTAAAGTTTACCCCCTTTCTAGTACAGTCTTCTAAAGTAGCTCAAGCAAGCATTGGATTGAAATTGTTCTCTGATGGTGTCGAAAGTCACATAGTAAGTGACATATATTTGTCACGTACCGTTGGTTGATGAGTATCTAGCATTGCTGTAACAGCTGTACATTTTTGTAACACGATTCTAGCTTGGCTTGACGTATGTCCCCCCCGCCCCTCACTCCCGCCCACCATTGATTCCATGATAGTTTGGTGGTTCACGATCAATTGTAGGTGTGTGTCATTTATATCTGTTTGTTTCCCCAATCCATTGTTGTTGTGAGGTTGTTTTTTTTTTCATTTTGGTGCGTGCGTGTGTGCTTTGTTTTCATTTTGGTATGTGTGTGTGTGTGTGTGTGTGTGTGTGTGTGTGTGTGTGTGTGTGTGTGTGTGTGCGAAATGACGAGTGAGGAGGGAGGTGGGTAGGGAGTCAGAACGAATCCTTTGGAGAAAGAAACCCGCCGCCTCATGCAAAGTTTGGGCAGTCTGTCATTACGATTAGAAGCGGTGATCAAGTGTGCTTGACTTCGCCAGGTGGGCTGGTGGCCTGAGCAATGAAGCAGACATTGTGTTCTTTCTTTTTTTTTCTGTTCGTCAGGTTATCCGCAGCTTGACCGATGTAGCGATGCCCCCACCTTTCTCATTCCTGTGTCGCTGTTCCCCTCCCCCCTGTCACTTCTGCTCCCGGATGATTTGATGTGTGTGTGTCTGCATAGATTTAGGATGAGGACAAGAAGGAACACGGTCCGTTAAAAAACAAAGAAGACATGGAAAAAAAAACAAACCTCCTCGTAGAAAGCTTCACTTATTCGAGAAACAAAAGTTTGAACATACTTGAATATGTCGTCTATCACCATCTTCCACAACAAAGCAAGAAAGTCTTGGGTTGGACAGACAAAGAACTAAGTTCACAGATGCATTGAAGTTACCTGGCCACAGACAGTCGAAATGCTGTTGTAACATACTGTCATAAATTAGAGGGAGTTCCAGGCCAGTATCTCAGTTGAGGTCAGGCTTTTTCGTCTTGATTTGGATGGCTTAAACCACCTGTTTCCTCTAGAAATAGGTTCTCAAGCACAAATTATAGAAGCGCAGACAAGACAACAACAAAAGATGTAGCTGAATTTCAGGAGAGACATTCCTCAACAAAGGAAAGTCATGTATGTAATTGTAGTCCTTACTCGTTGATAAGAGAAGACACAGATTCGGATCACGTGGATAGATCATGAGAGCAAGAGACGACTGTACATCTTTATAGCAATTATAAGCTGACTTTCATCACACCCGTCTGTTTTTATTCTGGTAATCGGATGACCATGTTAGCACAGACCTCACAGCTTCTTTTTTTTTAATGACTTTTCATTCCCCCTCTCTCTTTGTACTTATTTATGTCTGTGAAATCAATTTATTTCCAAAAGAACGTTGGGTCTTTGTCACATGTAGAATACACCCAGCTGAAATTTTAGCCTTTTTAGATTCCCGAAATTAGGGCACAGTAACAGGGTCCACGTCTGGTATTAATTAAGCCGAAGCCCCTTTGTACATGTGACACATATCAACACACGGAAATCTAAAGTAAAGCGTCAGATACTATGATAGCCTGCCGAACACCTGTCCACATGTGAGGTCTTAATCTGACATAAGTCTTTGGTGAGCAAATGTGCAATATTCATCCACCTAAATCTGATGCAAGTGTCTGAACCATACTTTGTGATCATGGGCTGTGACTAGGGTGTGTTCAACCAGTGCTAAAGTGTGGGCAGTTACTCAAAGGATGTGTTCCTTCTCACTCTTTGATCACATCATGACGCGGACAGCTGAGCATTGATCCCTGTGAACGAGCTCATAATCGTATCCTATTAGATACTCTTCGATAGACTGTAACTTTCACTTGAACTAAATCACACCAACAAGTCAATAGATGCATCAAACTTCCGACAGAATGAAAAACGGTTGACTGAAAGCAACGTTGGCGCGTAGGCCTTTTGAAGGGGGGCGGGGGGGAGGGATTGTGTGAATGAGGATAAAAACGTTTTGACACCATTTGTTGAAAAGTGTCGCTATCATGGGACGGGTTGACGCTCAGAACGTACTTGAAAAGTCCTCTGTGTGTCGTCTGTTGGCGTTGTGACGGTTGACAGCTCGCCCTCACCGCCTTCCCCCGGAGTCATTGTGTCCCTCACCCCACCACCTGTCTCGAACTTTTTCTGCTTGGGGGAGAACTAAAAGTTTTCTCACCGAGTAGCCAAATCACCTCCCACTTGGCTGTCACGAAAAGGACCCCCACCCGGGCTACTTTGTTCGTGCCTGCATGGAAGTGCTGAAAGCTTGTGGACAAACACCATCCCGTTTCAGTCCGCCTCCTCCCCACGCTGTAAATGACCTCAAAGGGGCGTTACTCGGAGAACCCACGGGGCCATGATGCGACAACTCAGCCGAAAAATCGTCGGACGTCTCTCTTTTTGACAGGGCATGACTTGAGCTGCCTTTTAGCCGCGCCGTTGATCGGATGTACAAAAGAAGCTTAAGGATGTGAGTTCTCATGGAAAGCGTTGCTCACTTTCCAACATTCTTAACAATCGGTTCGCGTGGAGCAAAAATCTCACGGTCGCTTACAAAGTAGGTCCAGATTTGGGTTGCCCACTGAACTTACAGATATTATGTATTCATTTCAAATGAAATGAATTGTAGACATCACATACTGTCATGAGCAACGCAGGAAATCAATGTGAATTCTGGAGAGAAACCAGGCACATTTTAAAAGGGATAGTTCCCTTCAGTTGATGCCGTGTTTAACCTTAGATATAATGATCAAAAAGAACTGATTCATTCACCGAACAACATGCATTCAGAGGTGGGAGAATGAAAGGAATTTTTCTACGTTTAGTACCGCTCAGTGTTCTCTTTGGTCACTAATATATGACTTTATTCACCTATACTGAATTAGAATATAATACACATACGGTAAGTTCGGTCATAATCGAGATTTATATTTTGATCGCAGACAACACCGGCATGAAAAGGTATTTTAAAAAAATCACGAGGTTAGAGAAAATGCTATCAAAGAACTTAGTAACAGCGGAAGACCTCGAGGCCTTCCAGTCAGTTTGAGCTTGTAGCATACTCAACTCTACGTAGGAATTGGCAGGTGAATGGGGAAAAACGAAAAGCACACCGATATTCATATTTGAGCGGTTCGAACCCACAACCCCCTTGTCATCAGCCATTGTACCACGAGGACTGGTACCTATTCAAGAAGTTTTTTTGGTGTTGGGTTTGGCTATGTGGTGTATGGGACACTGAAGTGTATGCTCCGTGCCTCGCTTTGTAGCTTCCGGTCCGACGCCCTGTGTATGGCATGTCTTTGTTGGACCAGAGTTATCAGGCAAAAAAAAACAAAAAAAAAAACAAACAAACCCACAACCCCCCCCCAAAAAAAAACCAAACAAACAACAAACAAACAAACAAACAAGTTCAAACAATGGATAAAGAGATAACAAAATCAAACAAACAAATAAACATACAAGAAATGAATGAATACCCCCCCTAACCCCCTCCTCCTCGCCCCCCCCCCCCCCCCAAAAAAAAGTCTACTTGAACAGAGGTCTCTTCTTGTAATTTGATGATCTTAGAATGTAATAGATTATGATGATGATGATGATTATGATGATGATGATGATGATGGCAAATGATAATAATAACATTGTCAATATTGTTTCTACATTACATAAATCAACACTTGAAAGGATTAGAAAACGTAAGGAATGTGAGACAGATAAACAGACAGACAGACAGACAGACACACAGACACACACACACACACACACACACACACACACACACACACACACACAGAGAAACAAACAGGGACAGTTTTTAAACATGAAAACAATGTATCCTAAACTGGAAAGAAAAAAAAATTAATGCTCCCAGCGCGATTCCTTGGAAGCTAGCTATTCGGGGATGTGAGGGGTGAGGGGAGTCGGGGAGGGGGGGGGGGGGGGGGGGGGGGGGAGAGGGTTGGTCAATGTGCAAGGGAGTTTGTCCAAACAGCAGGATGCGTCCCTATCAGACAGATGAGCTTGTTGTTGCGGCTGTCCGCTGCGGGCTCCACGGCTGCCGTTCCCAGTCCCCCAGACTTAATGATCGTCCGGTTGACAGCGTGGAGGTGATTTGTCACCGGGCCAAAGGGCTGGTGATACTGGGAGAATGCTGATGAAGATTGCTAAGAAGAAGGAGGGGAGGGGAGGGGAGGGATCGAGAAATTGGGGAGGAGGTGGTGGTGGTGGTGGTTAGGGGGCGCGGGGGTGGGTGGTGGTGGTGGGAGGTATGGAGGAGGTGAGGGTGTTTAAGGGAGGGTAGGCGTGGGGGAGAGGGGGATGGGCCCGTGGTGGGTGACTGTGAAGACACGCTGTCTCTTGGATGAGCAACCTGAATTAATGCTGAGAAATCTGCAGATGACACGATGCTGTGTAGCTTAATCAATGACCTCTTTACAATCTCTCTCGCTCTCTCTCTCTGTTCCTGTATCTCAACCTCTCTCACTCTCCGTCTCTTTTTGTTGTTGTTCTCTCTCTCTCTCTCTCTCTCTCTCTGTGTGTTTATCATCACTGTCTGTCTGTCTATGTGTCTGTGTGTATGGATTACCACAACGGTTTTGTTGTTGTTGTTTTGTTTTGTTTTGCTTTTTACTATTTTCTTGCATTCGAAGTATTACGTAATTAACACACCCCCACCCCACCCCTCGCTCCTCCCAAACTCATCACCAACAACAACAACACCAAAACTCTGCATCGTGGCCGTTGTTTCAGGAAGCAAAGAAACATCCTTTCTTTACGCCATCTCCTCAGCGGGGCTGGTGCACGAGATTGCGCGGTCCTGCAGTCAAGGTCGCCTGGATCGCTGCACGTGCAACGAGTCTCCCAACCCGGCGGAGAGTAAGAAGACCTTCCTGTGGGGCGGCTGCGGCGACAACATTCGCTTCGGCCTGCAGTTCACCCGCAGGTTCTTGAAAAAAGCGCACAAATCGGGTAAGGACATCCGCGCCAAGGTGGACCAGCACAACAGCCGGGTGGGGATTAAGGTGAGACTAATTGTACTATTGTGGTGCTATGTATGTTTTAGAAAAAAAGAAAAGAAAAAGGAATTCTTATTAATTATTATGATGTTAGATGTTATGATTGATTTTTTTTGTTTTGTTGTGCGTGCGCGCGCGTGTGTGTGTGTGCGTGTTCTTTTTTTTTTTCTTTTTAATTTAAAAAAAAAAATTTAAATTCTCGATGTAGTTACTTTCCGGTTTGCGTAGGCAAAAAGTCAGCTGAGGTTTTTTTTTCTTCTAGTTTCCAGTTGAATAGAGCACAGTTTAGTTTTTGCCATACAACAA
Source organism: Babylonia areolata (assembly GCF_041734735.1). Taxonomy (NCBI): domain Eukaryota; kingdom Metazoa; phylum Mollusca; class Gastropoda; order Neogastropoda; family Buccinidae; genus Babylonia; species Babylonia areolata. The sequence continues at coordinate 84,086,095 of NC_134876.1, forward strand.
ATAAAACAAAACAAAGCAAGGTAAAAAGAATAAAATAAATTATAAAGAAACAAAACAATACCAAATGGGACCTTTAAAAAAGCCCCTTTTAAGGTTAACATCTGTTACTTTGCCATTCAGTGAAGAAATTCTCTCAGTGACCACAACACTTATCCCGTGAACCAGATCGAAGGGGCATGCATGAAAATCGTCCTGCTTTTTAGCTGGAAATTTTCATTGTATTAGTCATTCAAATGGAAACTCTGTGTAATTCTCGAGCATTATTTCACTGAGCAATCCTGGTATTCTTCTCGCCTTGTCCCGATACTTTGAGAAATGTGAGCAGCGATAAAAAAAAAAAAGCAAAAAAAGCTGAAGTTCGTCTTTCACGTGTATACCTATACTTCTTTCTACCTTCCTTCCTGCAGTCCTTCTTTCCATTCTTTCCCTCCTTTCTCTCTTTCCTTTCTTTTCTTTCTTTTATATCAACTGATTTGCTTATCCATTCTTTCACCCATCCAATCATTCGTTCGTTCAGTCATTCATTCTTTCAATCGTTACACACACACACACACACACACACACACACACACACACATATATATATATATATATATATATATATATATATATATATATATATAATGAACAGGAAGATCTCGTGTTTGAGGGTTGGGTATATCAGGTAGAAGGTATGCGAGGATTGGGAGTGGTTGTAAGTTCTGGTTTGCTACACTGTCCTGTAGTTTGTTTGTGCACTTAAGTCCCTCGCTTCCTTGTATTCACCGCCATTGATGCGTCAGCTTATTCCTTCCTGCATGCTTGGGCAGACTCGAGACGCCGTGAAATACAAAGGCCGGCACTGAAAGAGATTCAAGATTAATTTTTGTGGCTGTAGATTTCGTGAATCGGTATATGACATCCATTAATCTGCAATTAGTTTTGTTGGCGACGTTGGCTTTGAGAAGTAAACTTCGTGTGTGTGTGTGTGTGTGTGTGTGTGTGTGTGTGTGTGTGTGTGTGTGTGTATCCTTATTTTTTGTTCGTCGCATATCTTATTTGTACCGAATCCTTGACACCAGGGCTGTCAAAAGCTTATGCCAATAAACTGTCAAAACCGAGTCGTTTTCACTTTTTTTACATGTAGGTCTGCATGCCACAAGCTTGGTAGGAAATGGAAACGGGTTTTCACGAACAAGCTGCATACGTAATGAAAATCTGAAAGCGATTGTGTTGATATTAGGAAGGTAGCGCACACGCTTTCGTCGGGACTCCCCGGTTATTTTTGGCGAGAACCGCATGCGCATAAGCGTCTCCATTGCCGGTTTTTCTTGGTCGCCGAAATGCTAAAACATCGTAGTGGACATCGCCTGATGATGTGATCGAACTCTGCCGAAAAGTTGTCCGAAGAAAGGCAGCGCACACCCCAAAAAAGTTTGTTACGGTGATGGGCTGCCCATGACGTCATATAACCTTTTCTTGTCGCTCTGCGAGCAACGAAATGCTCCCGACGAAAGCATGGGCATATCTTCCCTATTTATGCATGAGCACATCTCATTGCCGAGTGTGGTGCCGAAATTTGTGGACCGGAAGCAAGTCATGATATAAAGCAATCACACTTCATTATTGCCAGTAAAACTGTTCTTGCAAGCTTACAGGTGAACGGCGAAGCCTTAATTTAGAGCGAACTTGACAAATTAAAAACAATGTCATAGTTGTTGTGTCGCATGCACTAGATGCTGTCTTGAACTGGTTAGCATGAGTGGATATAGATTGTATTTTACTGTATATTGCATTGTATTGTATTGTATCGTACTGTGTTTTGTCACAACACATGTTATCGATAACATGGATATATATATATATATATATATATATATATATATTTATATGGGGCGAGGGTGCATGGTGGGTGTATTTTTTGTCTGCAAGTGTATTTGTTTTACTTTCAAAGTGAAATTTTCGAAAGAAAGTGCACGTTGCATATGAGGCTTAATTCATTGCCTCTGCCCAGTGATTAACACACAGGCCGGCCACTACTCAATGTAAAGTGGAGGGCGGAGTGGGTGCGGGTAAAAGAGAGAGACAGAGACAGAGAGATATAGAGAACAGACAGAGAGAAGCACTTCCATCCCGTGCCAGCAACAGACACATGAAATATTTCCCACCGCCCTCACCAGATACAAAATCTTCTTCATAATTGAAAAAGGTAGCTCGAGCATTTTTCGGTGACGCGCAAAGGACTTGTGGAGAAAAAACAGAACCTCTGAGCTATCGTGGAGTCCGCGATGATCTGACCGCCAACAATTATGAGCCTCGTTTTCGCGCGACCTTCCGCCGACAAGGTTGGCAGACGACATTTGTTCGCTGATTTCGTTTGTGCCGTGGGGATGTTGAGAAACCCTTGCGTTGACATTACACAGGTGCAGGTACTATCATCAGAATTTGTCAGCCTAGGGGCTCCGGGCAAGCAAAGTGCGAAACATTTCTCATTTATCGTGTGCGCGTGTAGTCTGAGTGCGTGAGGTGGGTTCAGTTGGTGAGTTGGTTGGTCATTTGAGATGGCTGCTTCAGCAGTTTCCTGTTGTCTCTCCAACCACTAGCCCCCCCCCCCCTCCTCCCACGCCCCCGCCCCCCACGCTTTTCTTTTCACTCCTAGTCATATCAGGAGCGTTGTTCCCATCCATTAACTCTTATTGTTAACGAAGACACTGAGTTGTTGTTTGTTTTTCTTCTTCATATTTTTTTGTTTTTGCTTGATTGAGTTTGGTTGGATGACTGCATTCATTTTTCTTCTTCCGGTTCCCCCCCTCTCCCCTTCTGTCTTTCCTTTCTTTCTGTTTTTCCTCTCTCTTTATTTGTTTCTATGTTTTAAGAACGGTGGGTGTTTTTTTTTTTTTTTTGAGTGTGCGTGCGTGTGTGTGTGTGTGTGTGTGTGTGTGTGTGTGTATTCTTTATTATTATTATTATTTAAGTTCTGGTTTCTTCATAATTATATGGAGGACAAAGAAAACAGCGTTGGTATGAGCGTCTGGTTGTTTTTTTTTCCGGGTGTATGAAATTTGGTGTGATGTTTGTCATTAAAACGAATTTAACTATCAACAACTAAAGAAGAACTGTTTTAACTTGAAAAACAAAACAAAAAACATCAACAACCCCCCCCCCCCCCCCCCCCAAAAAAAAACAACAAAAAAAACACACACAAAAAACAAAAAAAAACAACAAAAAAAAACCCCACAAAAAACCCACCAACAACAACCCCACAACGTTAAAGGTACCTTGAAAATGTGTTTATTTATTTATTTATCTATTCGTTTGCTTTTTCATTTATTCATCTATTATGTATTTAGTGATTTATTTACTGGTTTATTAACACACCTATTAATTTATTGATATACCTGTTTATTCCATCAATCTACAAGAGAAACTGTTGTGACAAAGAGGGACACAATACAATACAATACAATACAATACAATTTATCAATGCACTGCGTGCAGGTGGTGAAGAGCCAGGTGAACACTACGTGCAAGTGTCACGGGGTGTCCGGCTCGTGCACGGTGAAGACATGCTGGCTGCAGCTGGCGCCCTTCCACACCATCGGCAACATCCTCAAGCGCCGCTACGAGCAGTCCGAGCAGGCCTACTCGCGCGCCAACAAGGCCACGGGAAAGACGCAGCTGTGCAAGCGGCAGACGGGCTGGAGCGAGAGCGGCGTCCCCGTGTCCAACTTCACGCGCCTCCGGAGAGGGGAGCTGGCGCACGTGGAGGAGTCGCCCAGCTTCTGCCGGAGGAGCCGCTACTCGCCGGGCACGCGGGGCCGCGTGTGCAGCAAGGACAGCAGCTGCGAGTCCATCTGCTGCGGGCGCGGCTACAACGTGCAGCACCGGCGCGTGAAGAGGGCGTGCCACTGCGAGGTCATCTGGTGCTGCAAGGTCAAGTGCAAGGAGTGCTGGGTGCAGGAGGAAATCTATATGTGCAAGTGAACCCAAGCGGGCAGACATTAAGCGTTTGGGGAGGGGGTGGGAAGTTCTGTCAACATGCTTTGAGAATTTTGATCTGGTAAATACTGTTCTGCAGCAGCAAAACATTGTCTTCTGGAAGTGAGACTTACAGTTATAAGAAACTCTTGGGAGAGCTGGACAGTACAAGGTCTTCAGAGAAGAAGCCTTCCTCAGTCAAGTGTTTCGGCCCTTAACTCCTTATCTTCTGTAAGAGATAGACACAGAAAGAGGGGGCATTACATTCGTAGAGCAGCTTTTTATGAAGAAACAAATCTAGCTGTGAAGCGTCAGTATCCATTTAGCAGAAAACTGGAAAGTCTTCTTGTCAGATTTCCCCCCCCCCCCCTGATTGATCCTGAATATTTTGTTGTCGTTTTTCTTTTTCTTTTTATATAATTACCAACCATCACCTCTGTAAATATTTTCGTTTACTCGTCTGATATTGATTTTACAGACATGAAGATGACCCCCCACCCCCACCAAAATGTAAACAATAAAGACCCCTCAGAACTGCACTGGTCAGATGACATGAAAACGCCAAAGGGCTATGTGGTGGACAGTTATTGACCAGACCTGCCACCCACAGATATAAACGAACCGCGTCAAACTGTGTTTACAACACCAATGTTTGTTCAATAACTATACTCTGCGTATTGACTCATGTCTGTCAACATTTAATGTTGGATAAAAGCATGCTGATAACTGTCTTGTCTGCCAGAGTTTGAACGAAGCAAACTATGAGAAACTACGACCACAGCTTTGCAACTTGCACTTGTTACATACCCACATTTGCTGACTGCACACGTTGGTCGCTAAATTCCATTGCTGTCATGTCATCGTGTGGCACTGAACTACAAACTACAAACCTATCAATATGCCTCCGTCGGCGTCATGATCATCATTGCTGTTTAACAACGATCTACATTGTCATCGTTGTCATCATCGACATTATCATTATCATCTTCATCATCAACATTACCATCATCATTACTATTGCAATATAACAAAAAAAAATGTGTATAAACTGTTGTACCTCTTGTTAATTCTGTTGACATACTGTGCGTTACTTTCTATTGTAAATCATGTGCATTAATTATATATGACTGATTTTGTCACTTTTGTTGTACATGATGTACATTAATTTTATATAACTGTTTTTCTCAACTGAGCTAATGGTTTATAACAAATGGACAACAATGTACATGAAATGCATTTGAATTTTGCGACATAACAATGAACAAAGACAATTGTGTGTGAATTTGAATTTTATCAGCCGTGCCTTACACAAATCTAGCAACAAACTTCTCATAGGCGTACACAATATTTATGTCTGAGTTACAATATGATTATGCACACACACACACACACACACACACACACACTCATTTTCTTTGAATTTCACTTCCGTTTTCAGCAGTTCTTTCAGTACCTAAAGGATAACTATCACAAAATGCCACTAAGTATCAATCCATACCACGGTACAATTTAAAATATGGTGGTGTCGTCATAACCAGCACTCATTTAAAATACTGCGCGCACGAAAAAAAAAAAGAAAAAAAAAAAAAAAAAGGTAACTGATATTAACTGTTAATTCGTTTCTTTCAAGATGTTCAAGACGAAACCCAACGAACCACAGTGTATTAGAACTAGCCCTGACTGTAATGTTCTAGCTAAATCTTTAGTTATACCCAATAATCCTGTGTGCCGGGGCCTGTACCAATAAAAACGACATGTGATAGCAGTTCATTGCTTGTGTGTGTGTGTGTGTGTGTGTGTGTGTGTTCACAAATGAAGGTGGTCGCAACGGTTGCAGCAACTAGTGTTATATCTCCCAGGTGAGTATGGTACACCAAGTCCTCGTCTCTGCAGGACTCACCCTCATCGAACTACGCGACCTTCACCGAACCCAAGACACAAGCCCTGAATAACTTGAACTTATGGGCTTTTTTCTTCAATACGTCGATCAACTCCACTCCAAGATCCTCCTCTCCAGAATACGAATCTTAGCAGTAGATGTTCGGGTCCTGAAGATCCATTTTAGACACAATTTTTTCTCAGAAAGCAACGATAGAAAAGCAAGGGGTACAAGAAAAAAAAGGGTAGCGTTGTCAGTGTAGCGACGCGCTCTCCCTGGGGAGAGCAGCCCGAATTTCACACCGAGAAATCTGTTGTGACAAAAAGAGTAATACAAATACAAAACTGACGCATTTGTGCGTCTGCCTTTGGGCTGCGTTCTCCCAGACGTCTTCATGTACAGAAGACCCCTAATTATACTTTTATTATGTCGATCTCATTATGACCTTCGAACTTGTGAGCAAGTCTATTGAAGCCTATGGAAAAATAGGCTCTCCTTTACTTTTCTACACACACACACACACACACACACGCACACAGACGTGGTCGAACCCCAACCCTATCCCCTGCACCCTACACACACACACACACATACCCACCCACACAGTTCCTAATCGCTGGTTGTCTCCCTCCACAGCAAAACACATGGTGCCGCTTGCTTCGATGGACACAGGTCAGATTCCTTCAAGAGTAAAGAAGGGCTGTGTCTTTGTCCCCATTTTGTTCGGGATTTTGTTCTCGCTGCTCTTGTCCAATGATTTTGGCACACTCTCAAAAGGTGTTTACCTCCAAATCATTACAAGACGTAGACGGCAAGCATTTCAAAGTGTTTCGTCTACCTGAAGAAATGAAAAATCACCTTCAATAGCAAGAAGACTTACAACAATTCATTCATGGAAGGCTGCTGAGAACGGTGAAGACGTCTTTTCCGTGCGCTAAGTGCATGCTGCACACGTGACCTCGCTTTATCGTCTCATCCGAATGACTAGCGTCCAGACCACCACTCAAGGTCTAGTGGAGGTGGAAAAAATACTGGCGACTGCCGGTGTGATTCGAACCAGCGCGCTCAAATTCTCTCGCTTCCGGATGCGTTACCTCCAGGCCAACACTCCATTGGGCAGGCAATAGCAAATGGTAAGTCCCGCCTCTTGTTTTTGCGGGATCGACGCTTCTGGTGGAAGCAGGAATACTGAAGACGCCTCTCCTCAAACGCCAGAACTCTCTTGTGAACAGCCAGTCGTCACCATGCACAGCGGTCAGTGGCAAGAGTTTCCCACCCGAGGATGGAGATGCTGATGGTACGTTCAAAATAATGCAGTAAACGCATACATACGACATTCATCTCGCATGACTAAAGGATATTCAAACTTTATTTGGTTATTTATTCACTTATTCTTTCTTTCTTTCATTCTTTGGTTTATTCGTTTTTATTTCTACTTATTTATTATCATGTTATACCGCTGACTTCCAACTTCATGTGAAGTCTTTGTTAACGTTGTCTTTTTATGTTTTTCTTCTTTTCTTTTTAATTATATTACTATTATTTGTTTATTTAGTGTTTTATTTAGTTATCTATTTATATATTTATTTATTTATTTATTTTTTTTAATTATTTTTTTTTGTACGCTTATAGTTGACTTCATCAAGTTTTTGCGTCTTGTACGTATTATTATTAGTAGTAGTAGTCCTTTTTTCTTTCTTTTTTTTCTCAAGGCCTGACTAAGCGCGTTGGGTTACGCTGCTGGTCAGGCATCTGCTTGGCAGATGTGGTGTAGCGTATATGGATTTGTCCGAACGCAGTGACGCGTCCTTGAGCTACTGAAACTGAAACTGAACTGAAACTGTTTTTCTTCGGATTCGTGTGAGCGACAAGTATTTAAGTCAGCTTTGAGAGGAGTGAGGGTATCCATAGCCGTGAACCGCCCCCCCCCCCTCCCCCACTCCCCACCCCGCCCCCTTCCCTTGAACTCTCACAACATCCCTACTCACTTCCCTCTTGATATCTCCCATCTTTCTTTCATTCCGTTCATCTCCATTTCATGCATTTTTCAGGTTTCGTTTCACTTTGATTGGTCTCCTTTCTTCTTCTTCTTCTTCTTCTGCTTTCCTGTGCTGCAACTCCCACGTACACTCGCATGCACACGAGTGGGCTTTTACGTGCATGACCGTTTTTACCCCGCCATGTAGCCAGCCATGCTCCGTTTTCGGGGGTGTGCATGCTGGGTATGCTTTTTGTTTCCATAACCCACCGAACGCTGACATGGATTACAGGATCTTTAATTAACGTGCGTATTTGATCTTCTGCATGCGTTTACACACGAAGGGGGTTCAGGCACTAGCAGGTCTGCACATATGTTGACCTGGGAGATCGTAAAAATCTCCACCCTTTACCCACCAGGCACCGTCACCGTGATCCGAACCCGGGACCCTCAGATTGAAAGTCCAAAGACAGGCAAAACAGACAGACAGACAGCGATAGACAGACAGAGAGATATACAGCAGACAGACAGACAGACCGATTAATAAATAGACAGACAGAGGTAGACAAAGACAGAGAGAGGCAGAAAAAAAGGCAGAAAAAAAAGACAATCAGACAGAACAAAAGGCGAAACAGACGAACAGACAGAAAGTACAGACACACAGACAAAGTCAGGTAATAAACAGAGAGAGAGAGAGAGAGAGAGAGAGACAGACACAGACACACAGACACACACACACACACACACACGCACACACACAGAATGATGGACGGACGGAGAAAGAAAGACAGGCGGACAGAAACAGAGACAGAGGAAGGACACGTGAAGCCTCATTGGATGAGGGTCCCGGGTTCGAATCTCGGTGACGGCGCCTGGTGGCTAAAGAGTAAAAAATTTCCGATCTCCCAGGTCAACGTATGTGCAGACCTGCTTGTGCCTGAACCCCCTTCGTGTTTATACGCAAGAGGAAGATCAAATAGGCACGTTAAAGATCCTATAATCTATGTCAGCGTTCGGTGGGTTATGGAAGTAAGAACATACGCAGCATGCACACGCCAGAAAACGGAGAATGGCTGCATACATGTTGGGGTAAAAAAACGGTCATACACGTAGAAGCCCACTCGTGTACATACGAGTAAACGTGGAAGTTGCAGCCCACGAACGAAGAAGAAGAAGAAGAGGAGGAGGAGGAGGGCGTGTGAGACAGGTGGCAAACAGCCCGACAAGTATAGCGGACAGCCGTGACACACGAAGTGTGAATGAAGGAGTCCAGTCTCCTGCTCAGAGCCGTATGACCATGTCGTGTCATGTCAGGCCTTGATCACTGGCTGACACAAGTATTGACAGAGCAGTGACACTTGATGTTGTTCCTCTGTCAGCCAGAGCGAAGAAGCAGTAGGATTTTTTGTTTTTGTTTTTTATGTGTGTGTCTGTGTTTTTGTGGTCTTGACAGCTCGTAATAATCTGTGACAGAAGAATGATGAATATTATTTCTGTCACACACACACACACACACACACACACACACACACACACACACACACACACACACACACATTTAATTATTTGCATTTTTATCACAGTTTCTGATTAAAAAAAAGAACAGAAGAGAAAAGCAACAAAGACAGAAACAAACAAAAACATCTCGGATTATTTTGATTGAATGATGAAAATGAAATTAGACGTCAAGTTGAAACAAAAAAGATATGAGCAGAAACTGCTTCAAACACACACACACACACACACACACACACACACACACACACACACACACACACACACACAATCGCCCGCGCCCGCAAAAACAACAACATTGAAAACAGCAAATCAAACATAAACATATCCTCAAGGCAAGTATATCACTGGTCACCAGAAAACAGAAATTCAGTCACTCCGAAATTGATAATACCATGGTTCAAGTGCATGAGTTCAAGTATCAAGGAGGAGCCAAAGCGTGCGGACTGATCCATACGCGTTACACTACATTAAAAAAAAAAAAAAAGAGCGAATGTGCAAGATTTACGAAGTATATAAAAAGGCTCGCTAACTGTTCTGATGACACGATAAACCAAGGTCTCCTGTGTAGCCTACACGTAGCGCACGTAAATGAACCCACGGCATTAAAAGGGTTGTCACTGGCAACTATGTATAAAAACCCACATTGATAAGAACGCTTGCAGGCAGAAAAATATAGGTGATGATGGAGTCTCCCGTCGCACCCACGGATGAGTAGGCAGGCAGGCTTATCTGTGGGTGTGTGTCCTC
>NC_134876.1:84101173-84106173 GCF_041734735.1 Babylonia areolata
GAAATTGGAAGGAATGCTGTTTTTGGAAGGATTACATTATCAAAGCGTTTTCTGAGAGACAAAAGGTGGAGGTTCGGTCAGGGCAGTGTGGGAAAAGGGTTGAAGGGGATTAAAGCAGACACATGCGTTTTCTGAAGTGTTCTAAGTTCACAAAAAAGCCTTCAGCATTTAACATCACACTTTCACTAAATCACACCATCCTCTGTCTTGCGTCAATTAAAACACATTTTCTGGTTACCTTTGAATAGTAATGCACAGTGTACGATGGTTCAAACAGTATCTGGCGCAAAGTCAAAGACATACATAAAATCACGAACCATTTTGATCTTTTCACAAAATAGACAAGTACCAAATCATATCTTGGGTGCATTGCGTACAGAAATGAATTTCCTGCTATCAATTTCGAAAACAAATCCTTTGACATATAATGCTGTTTATAGTTTTATTTTGCTGCGTGTGCCCCTCCCCTCCTGCACTCACAAAGCATGGATGTCATTTAAAGTAAATAACAATTGAAAACTGCACGCATACCATGTCGTCCACTTTTGAATTGGCAGCGTATACTCATATCAGTATCGCAAGTGTTTCAACATCAACAGGGTAGTATTTTTCATCGAGATGAAGTAAACAACAACAACAACGACAACGTGGATCACGTTAAATTAAGAACGCCCCTTGACCAACAATTGATGAAACTTTGTATATATTATTAATCCAAGGTTAATACATCTCCCAAATTAATTGCAGAGACTTCAACATGAAATAACAATGCACTGAACCATTAAAGAAAATCAGTACGTTGGGTAAAGAGTTCTTTAAACGGTCTATCAATATTAAATATTCAGCATCTGGCTTAGCTTCATATTGACGTTTACGACGTCCAAATTCCTTTTTTTTCCCTTTTTTGTTTCTCTCTCTCTCTTTTATTTCTTCTCTTCATTTTTTCTCTTCTTAGTTTTATTGTCAATAGCTAGCAGCTGTCAATTCATGGAACGATTTTACTAAACGCGTGTGTTCATGAACATGTCAGCGTTGCATAGCGTGCATTCATCACCATAAAACGAAAAAGGTGGTGTTCATACGCCACAGACAGACAGACAGACAGACAGACAGAGAGAGAGAGAGAGAGAGAGAGAGAGAGAGAGAGACAGAGACAGAGACGAAGCAGAAGAAGAAGTACGAATTTGAACATTTGAAAATAACTTATAAAACACACACACACACACACACACACACACACACACACACACACACACACACACACACAAACAAACAAACAACAACAACAAAAAACCCAACATGACAAAGCATCTGTCGGCCCAAGCCACGTCCCAGACTGCACAACGGTATTCCAAATTGAGGCTGTCCTCACTGCGCTGGCCCAACAGTCTGCATGATATAAACAGCCACCGAGACATGCCCGCCCCAGCCAGTCGCTGCCTAATTGGCAGTTCCCATTTCCCCCCGTGGTGTTCATAATCATCAGATTGGGGAGAAACAGGCAGGACGCGGTAAGAGGTAAGACGCCAAACGGCGCAGATGCTGATTGGTCGTCGACTGTTCTGTCTCTGGGCTTGGCCTTGTTTTGGGCCATAACTCGCCGCTAGACGAAATAATGAGTCGATCATATCGACGTGTGACTTTGTGAGACATATTTTGTTTGTTCCTAATATACGGTTGGCACGAAAACAGCGAAGTAAATGGAATTGCCACAGTGTGTGTGTTCTGTCTGTCTGTCTGTCTCTGTCTCTCTCTGTGTCTCTATCTCTTGCTGTTTCTGCTTGTGTGTGTGTGTGTGTGTGTGTGTGTGTGTGTGTGTGTGTGTTTGCTTGCAATGATCTAAAACGTTTGGTTGGTCGTTCAAAACAGATACTAAAGATTCTATGTTGACGTCTGTGATTCTAGATTTTTTTTATAGCTCTTCTGGACCAAGGAAAGTATAAATGGAAAACAAAGGAGATTAATTATCAACCCACCAACTGATGAGCTGAAATTAAACACTTATCAAGACATGTTTGGCATGGGTCATTTCTTCAGCACTGAAAGAGAAACCCTTCCACTTCAACTGACACGAATTAAGGTATTGCAGACAAAGGTAAACAGGTATTGAATGATGACATATGCTTTATTCTCCGTAATTATTCAAGAGGTTTGTCTATGACAGAGTGGTTGAGAAAAAACAAGAGCAAGCAAGTTGCATGTGGACATACCATACATCAAGTGTACGAAGTCAAATTTTGCCAAAACAAAGTGTACTTATCTACCAAACTGATGGAAACATCATCAAACTTGTTTTCAGCCTTGATACGACCTACGGCAGAACTATAATCAGCATTGAATAAATGATCATAATTATCTTACCAACAAAATCCTTTGGTTTTTGATTTTCTTCTTCTGTAACCTTTGGTTATTATTGCTTTAATCAAACACCTATTTTATTTGTCTTTCTCTCCCTTCTTTTTCTTTTTCTTTCTTCTCTTTCCTGTAGCAACAGTGTTGTTGATACAAAACTGAATCTTAAAACCATGATCACAACATCTTTGGTTTGGAGACTCTAAATCCCACAGTTGTACATCTTTGCATTAGTTTGCTCTAAAAAAAAAAGAAAAGAAATCAACGTCAGTTCCACTCTCATCAGTCTGTGCATCAGTTAACATAGGAATGTAAAACTGACACGACGTCTTTCAAGAAAAACCGCACCTTCTCTCATGACTCCCCCCAAAAATGAAAATAAACAAAAATCATTTGGAAAATACAAATGTTTTTATTATCTCTCCCCTGTCGAACATACCACAGTGAAGAATACAACAACAGCTATCTTTAAGCTCTTCTTGACAAGGGGGTAAAAGTGGAAAGCTAAATGAGATGGAATCTTAACACATGTCATGACATCTTTGGCACCAGTTAATTTCCTCAACTCTGAAAAATAAAATTCAGAAGAAAGCCTATCGACGTCAGTGCTGTCATTATCAAGCCATTGACAAGGAATAACTTAAACAAAATATTATTTTTGAGAAGAAAAGAAAATTAAAAAAAGAAAGAAAGAAATGAGGGCATCACATATACTACCCCCCCCCCCCCCCCCAATGTCAACAAGTTTATTTTCTTCCTCATACGTTCCAGTCTTCCACATGTTATGTTTACTGATGGGAAAATCATTAAACTTGTTTTCAACTCTGATACGGCCTTTGGATGAGTTATAAGCAGCACTAAATAAACAATCTTATCATCATACATTTTTTTCTTCCTAATTTCCTTCTTCTGCTTGTTAAAGTTCATATTGTTATTCTCTCCTTTTTATTATTATCATTATTATTTTATTAAAAAAAAACCCCAAAAAACCCACACCAAACACTTGTTTTATTTGTCTTTCTTGTGCTCTTCTCTCTCTCTCTCTGTGTCTCCCCATTTTCTTTCTCATTTTCCTTCCTTTCTTCCTTTCCTTCCTTTCTATCTTTTAGCTTTATTGTCAATAGCAACTGTCAATCCATGCTGCAAAACTACTACGCGCGCGTGCTCATAAATATGTCAGCTCTCCGTGACGTGCCATCATCACCATAAAACGAAACAGGTGGTGTTTAGACGTCTCTTCAGAGAGAGAGAGAGAGAGTGAGAGAGAGAGAGAGAGAGAGAGAGAGAGAGAGAGAGAGAGAGAGAGAGAGGCAGACAGAGAGAGAGAGAGACAGAGAGACAGACAGAGTGAGAGAGAGAAAAAAATTGGAGAGAGAGAGAGAGAGAGAGAGAGAAAGGAAGAGAGACAGACAGACAGGCAGAGACAGAAACATACACACACACACATACACACACACACACACACACACACACACACACACACACACACACACACACACACAGAAAGAGAGAGAGGGGGGGAGGGAGGGAGAGGGAGAGAAACAGACAGACAGGCAGAGACAGAAAGACAGAGAGAGAGACAGAGACAGAGACAGACAGACAGACAGAGGCAGGCAGACAGAGTGAAAGGCACAGAGAAAGAACAAATAGGAACAGAAAGAGACAGAGAGAGGGGGAGCGAGGGTGGGGAGAGACAGTGAAAGAGAGATTATCTTTTGTTGCTTATAGCCAAACCCAGCTAATAGAAGAATAAAAATAAGAAGAAGAAGAAGTAGAAGACGAAGAAGGAAGAGGAGGAAGAGGAGGAGGAGGAGACGAAAAGAATGAATGAATGAATGAATAAATGAATGAATTTAAAAACAACTCAAAAAGCGCTACATATAAACCACCCAAAGTGTTTGACATCCGACTGATTGACAGCAGACACAAGCCACTTCCCCAGTTTGCAGAATGTGAGCGGTTCTGTGCCATCGACTCTTCAACAGAATTCAGAGAGGAAAAAGAAGAAGAAGAAGAAGAAGAAGAAGAAGAAGAAGAAGAAGTGGGAGATTCTGACTGATGCTACCCTCACTATGCTGGCCCAACAGTCTGCATGGTATAAACAGCCACAGACACATGCCTGCTACTGCTACTACTACTACTACTACTACTTAAGAGCCCCAGTCATTTGCTGCCTAATTGGCAGTTCCCATTTCCCCCCGTGGTGTTCATAATCATCAGATTGGGGAGAAACAGGCAGGACGCGGTAAGAGGTAAGACGCCAAACGGCGCAGATGCTGATTGGTCGTCGACTGCTCTGTCTCTGGGCTTGGCCTTGTTTTGGGCCATAACTCGCCGCTAGACGAAATAATGAGTCGATCATATCGACATGCGAGTTTGTTTGTTTTTTCTTTTTTCTTTCTTCTTTTCTTTGTTTTTTGTGAGAAGCCTTTCTCTCTTTCTCTCTCTTTCTTCTTCTAATAATAACAGTTGGCATGAAACCTTGCGACGTAAATGGGAATTTCCCGTAGTTTTCTGCTGGAAAGGATTTAAGTACTCTTCTTGAGGGTTGGACAGCACTCAAAACGTTCTCTCTCTCTCTCTCTCTCTCTCTCTCTCTCTCTCTCTCTCTCTCTTTGTGTAACCCTCTCTCTCTTTCTCCCTGTGCC
>NC_134876.1:84118673-84158673 GCF_041734735.1 Babylonia areolata
TGATCTTTCTCATCTTAAACAATACATTTTGAAATTATACTCAATACATAAAAAGCTTGGATTTAAAAAAAAAAAAAGTGTATCACAAGTGAGTCTTGAAGGCCTTGCCTCTCTTGTTTCACATGTTGTGGGCCTTCTTTGGAAATCTTTTCTGCTTGCACTCCCTGAGCCAGTAGCGTAAGCATAGTTTGGTTGCTTAGTCAGGCATTGAACAGCAAGCAAGTTCTCTAAGTGCCATCTTGTTTGTTTGCTTGTTTGTTTGTTAGAGAGAGATTCAAGATTCAAGATTCAAGATTCAAAAACTTTATTACTCAAGGATAAAGATTTTAGGCATTGCCTAGTCTTCCAATCTGTCCTTGTGACAACAAAAACAGTAACGATAAGACACAACAGTAATAACAATAGTAAATACTACTACTACTACTACTACTACTACTACTACTACTACTAATGATTATAATACTAATCAACGGACCATCATCATCATAAAAAATATAATGAAGGGAACACTGTCACACACTCACACCCACCCAGTCACACACATAAATTATGCACACACTCATCCCCAAACACACACACCCTTATGCATATACATATTTGCACATATACCCACATGCATGCATATGTCTACATGTACATACAGATATGTATGCATACGTATACATAAACATAATTACGTATCAAATCATATTGTAGTACATTACAAATCATATTGTAGTACAATAGCAATTATTGAACAAAAAGAAAGGAAAAAAAAAAATCAAGAAGTAAAGGGGTTATTAAGACTGTCAAATTAATCACCACACAGAATACAGGAAAGAGGCACGACTGAAATGAAAATATATAAACAGAGCAGAGAAATATAGTTATATCACTGTACATATACAACAGTAATGAGAAACCTGACGCTGATGTGGCAGGCAATAACATCCAATCAATAGCTTGCATGTAATACATAGAAATCACAAAAGGTTGAAAATAAGATGAAACACGTTAGTGTATGTAAAGGAACAGACAGCGCATACATTTCACAAAGGGCATGATGTGTTTAGGCCGGTTATATTTGGTTTGGGGGTCTATTGTTTGTGGAGCAGAAGTTTTCGTACCCTTGATTTGAAGGACGATAATGAATCGCCTGTCTTGACGAACGTAGGAAGAGAGTTCCAAATAGATGGTCCAAAAAAAATGCAAAGCTAGATTTGTACAAGTCAATGCGCACACGAGGCAGAATATAATTATCTGAATCGTAACGCTCTGTTGCCCTTTGAACAAATTCACTGAGGTACGGTGGTGACATGTGGTTGTGTACTTTGAACATGAGAGAGAGAGAGAGAGAGAGAGAGAGAGAGAGAGAGAGAGAGAGAGAGAGAGAGAGAGAGAGAGAGAGAGAGAGAGAGGAAGCGATTACAAAACGCAGATTATAAAATATCTTATTGTTTCCAGAGACAACAATTTGTGCTGTGAAACATATTAACAATACATGAGAATCACAGTCATTATATATATATATATATATATATGTATGTATATAAAAGACATTAAATGCTTATGTGTCGAGTGTCGAGAGAAGGAGAGAGAGAGAACAGAGAGAGAGAGAGAGAGAGAGAGAGAGAGAGAGAGAGAGAGAGAGAGAGAAACAGAAAGACAGTGAGACACGGAGAGAGACATAGAGAGGGAGATATGCGCGCGCGACGAATATATGCACGCCTGGAAAGCACACGCGCTCGTATGTATGTGCGTACTTTAAAGTGCGCGGCCTAGAAGGGGCTGGTATAGGTAGGTGCATGTCGTATGGTCTGAGAGGCAGCCCCCCCCCCTCCACCCCACCCCCGCAAACCTCCCTCCCATTTGCGACCCACCCCTCCCACCCACACTTCCCCCATTTCTTCTTAATAACAAACACTGCAGCTGTCTTAGGCATGCACTTAAGACGAAGAATGTTAATGAAGTCCAGAAACTTTTTTTTTTAAGGAGACGAAGGAGAACAGAAAAAAAAAATCCATACACGAAAGAAGCCATCATAGTATTGTGCCAGGAAATTAAAATTGTTAAGCGCCAATACTGGCTGGGGCAAGTAAGTGGGAGGTGGGGGTGGGGGGGGGGGGTGGGGGTGGGGGCTGGGGGGGGGGGGGGGGGGGGGCTGAGACCAAGTGGTCTTGGCGGAGTGAGTGGTGGTTGGATGGTTGGTTGGTGGTGGTTCGTGTCTGCCTGCTCTCTAGGACCTGCAGGGGAAGCGGGCCAACCTTTTAACGCTTTGGTGATGATTAGCTCAAGATGGTTTTGCTCCTCCTTTGCCCTACTTGGAGCTAAATTGTTGCTTTCGTCTTTTCTTTTCTTCTCTCTCTCTCTCTGTCTGTCTCTCTGTGTCTCTTTCTCTCTCTCTATTCTTCCCTCTCTGTCGCTGTTTCTGTCTCTGTCTGTACCTCGGTCTTTGCCTCCCTTCTCTCCATATGTGTTTCTTTCTTTCTTTCTTTCTTTCCTTCTTTCTTTCTGTGTTTCTTTCTTTCTTTCTTTCTGTGTTTCTTTCTTTTGTTTTTAGCTTTGAGTAATTGCGTCCAAGAGGATCGGTCCAGTGTGAGTAAATGGGGATGGGGAGAAGCAGTCGCGCGGTCTTTGGTTGTGTGTTAGTTTGTCAGTATCTCTTCGTTTTGATATTCTGTTCACTACTTTAAAAAAAAATTATTTTTATCCCCCAATGTTTGTTTCCCCTCCCTCCATCTCTCAGAGTCTCCACTGTTACATCGAACTCGGTTCATCATTGACTAACTGTGTTGACTCCTGCTCAACCCCCCCCCTCTCTCTCTCTCTCTCTCCTGTCTTTATTCTCCAGGTTCTTTTTCATCCTAGTCCTCACCCCCCCCCCCCGCCCCATTCAATTCTGTTTATCTCTTTCCTGTTTGTCTGGCCGGCTGTCTCTGTTTCCTCCTTTCGTTTTTCTTTTTTCTTTTATTTCCGATCTCTGTCCTTTCTTCTTTCACGTTGATCTCATCGTACTCTGCCGACGTGCACGCATCACGATAAAACTACAGTTAAAACTGAAGCAGTTTCGTCAGTTTCTTCCGACGGAGGCAAACTAAAGACAAATTGACGACATAGACTGTCTAAGATGTCAGTTCTAAGAGGACAGTAACCCCGAGAAAGAAGTTAATTACACAACATTCAAGTACAAAAAAAAAAAGAAAAGAAAAAGAAGAAGAAGAAAAAAAAAAGAGAGATGTCCGCCCAGAGCACAATGAGCTATGCGATCTTTTTACCAGCCTTACAAGTCGATCGTGCTCAACGTAAATTAGTACAGGCTCGAGTAAGAGTAGTTTACAAAGGGTACCAAAAGTGTGTGGTGTGGGGTGGTGGGGTGGTGGGGGTCTTAAGGAAGTGAAACTGGACAAAGGGCTGCATGCAAAGGCCGTCTGCATCCATGGTCTGCGGCACTACATCGTCAGTCTATCTGCGTGATCTACCTGAGTGCAGTCAACATACAATGCAGACTGTTGGAAAGCCTTATAATATGATGCCATTGCGCAAGTCAGTGGAGGCAACAAAGAGCAGTCACATATAACGTGGAGAGACATGGATGGGGCGATGATGTCGGATGAAGTCATGAAGCGACAATACATGTCCATCAGCGAAGAAAACATACACGGAAATAAAGTCTAGGAAGCTTCGGACAACTGCTTCAAGCATTCACGTTTCTCTTTGTGCAGGCATTTGTGAGAGTGGCTGAAAACAGTTCACATGTGAATCGGTGTTCACAGGTTCACTGAGCATGACCTGTTTTTATTATCACTTTATTTCAGACATTTTCCTTCAATATTATCTTTCATGTTGTTACATTTTAATGCATTTACGTATTTGTTTATGTTGCTCATTTATTTCATTTTATGTTCATGTCTATGTCAGTCTAGAATAGTCATCTGCTCCATTTCGTAGCAGATCGGTGCAGCAAAAATGGAAGACAACAGTTCTATAAAGAGAATACCGCAGACACGTTCAAAACATTTATGCTTCCAGTCTAGTGACATAAGTCCCATAGCTCTCATAAGTTATATATCACGTTCATGAGTCAAATAACCAATAATGATAAATGATACAGTGCCAATCCTCGGTCGGAGACCAAGCTCAAAGCGCTTTAAAACATCGGGGTCATTTGCACAACAGGTTGCTAACCTGGGTAGAGCCGATTCACAGCTGCCATTGGGGGCTCATCATTCGTTTTCTGTGTCATTCAATCAGATTTCAGGCACGCACACAAATACACTCCGCCATGTAGCAGTCATACTCCGTTTTCGGCAGTTAGCATGCTGGGTATGTTCTTGTTTCCATAACCTACCGAACGCTGACATGGATTACAGGATCTTTAACGTGCGTTTTTTCTTCTGCGTGATTATAAAGGGGGTTCAGGCACTAGCAGGTCTGCACACACACACACACACACACACACACACACACACACACACACACACACACACACACATATATATATATATATATATATATATATATATATATATATATATTATGTTGAACTGGGAGATCGGAAAAAAAATTCCACCCTTTACCCACGAGGCGCTGTTACCGACATTCGAACCCGGGACCCTCAGATTGAAAGTCCAACGCTTTAACCACTCGGCTATTGTGCACGGTTATTGCACCTCTGACCTTTTGACCGGGCGTATATGGATATGCTTGTACGCTGAATCAGCCTCTTGGAAAATAACCCGTTGAGCCTTTGTTTTTTTTTTCTCCCACCCATGGCAAGGATGTCTTTTTATTTTTATTTTTAATTTTTTTTACAACCCAGAAAGTATGAACACTGTTGATTTCATCAGGTACAAAAACGAAAACAAAACATATAACCGAAAAAAAAGTTTATCCTTCTGGCAAACATTCACGAAACTGGAAGTGCTTCTGTTGCCACCCTTAATCATTTCCTTCTCTCTCTCTGTTCACTTCGTTCGTTAATTGGATAGTCATAACTTTACTTATTTGTTTGTGTGTGTGTGTTTCTTTGTTTTGCTTTGTTGTCTTCTCACGTCTTGGCTCGGAGGACTAGTTTCTTTTCCAAATTGGAGTTCTGTCTCTTCCATTTCATTACAGGGAACATTTCAGATCGGTCCAATGGCATTTTCAGTGCGAATCTTGTCTGCAAGGACGCCACGTGTATGTGTGTGTGTCTGGGCTCGACTCTCTCTCTCTCTCTCTGACTGACTGTCTGTCTGTCTGTTAGCGTGCACGCGCGCGTGCCTGCCAGAGGCGTCAGGTGGGGGCTGTATGGTGACGAAGAAAAGAGAAGAAGAAGAAGAAGAAGAAGAAGAAGAAGAAGAAGAAGAAGAAGAAAAGGCAGATGGAGGAGGACGAGAGGGAAGAGGAGGAAGAGGAGGAAGAAGTTTGGAGAAGACGTTTTTGGCTCTCACAATGCTGGAGACTGTATTAAACTTGGAGGTGTCAATCGTTAGGCTGAAGCAAACAAGAAACAACACTTGATTTATTGGGGGTGATTTGGCTTCAAAACCTGACAACAATGCCAGATTGCTTTAGCGGGGCGTCTCGCTCTCTCTCTCTCTCTCTCTCTCTCTCTCTCTCTCTCTCTCTCTCTTCCCTTTTACTAACTCTGTCTGTCTCTTTCTGTCCTTCACCGTCTCTGTCTCTGTCTCTCTCCCTGTCTCTCCCTTCGCCTCTCCCTCTGTTTCTGTCTCTCGCTCTGCCTCTCTCTCTTCCACTCCTCTCTCTCTCTCAAAGTGTATCTCCTCTATCTCTGTCTGTCTCTCCCCCCTCTCTCCCTACCTCTGTCTAATCTCGTTAAGTATTTCTCTGTCTCTGTCTCTGTCGGTTTCTCACATTCTCTCTCCACACAGAAGCACACACACACACACGCACACACAAACACACACACACACACACGCGCGCGCGCGCGCGCACACACACACACACACACAAACACACACACACACGTACACACATACACACGTACACACGTACACACACACACACACACACACACACACACACAACCACACACACACACACACACACGTGTTTGTATGTCTGTGTCTTTCTCACTCTCTGTGTCTCTGTCTATCTGTTAATTTTCACTTCTTTTCACTTTCACTTTCTTTTCATTTATTTCTTATTTTTTATTTTTTACTTTATTTTACACGTATTTGCATCGAGGTAAGGTCTGGTGCCGCTACAGACGTTGTAAAATAGATCTGCCACTTGACTTGAAATTCCAGGAGCTTGACACAGATGTCAAATTTCTCTCTCCCTACCCCCCCACCCCCCCCCCCCCCGCCTGTCCCCTTCCCTTCCACGTTGATTTACAGTCTTTTCACGAGACGTGACGATACGTACACACTGTGGTCGAACCAAGAAAGAAAAAAAACAGAACAAAACAGGAACAACAAAAATTCATGCTTTAAAAATATGAAACGTTTTTCTTTTCTTTCGATGAATATGACCAGAATGTTGTTTCACTAGCACCGAAATAGAGAGAGATAGAGATAGATAAATAGATAGATAGATAGATAGATAGATAGATAGATAGATAGAGAGAGAGAGAGAGAGACAGACAGACAGACAGACAGACAGACCTAGAGAGACAACAGACAGAGACAGAAACGGACAGGCAGACAGACAGACAAGAGAACGATAATGGGGGAATAATGACAAATAACGGGGAAAGCGACAAGGATCGCATTTTCCGAGGGAACGCCCATTCCCCCCTGCCCCCCCAAAAAAAACCCCCACAAAAACAAACAAAAACAACAACAACAAACAAACAAAAAAACAAAACAAAACAAAAAACAAAACAAAACAAAAACAAAACAAAACAAAACAAAAACAAACAAACAAACAACAACAATAACAAAAAACAACAACAACAAACAAACATCCCCCCCCCCAAAAAAAAAAACCCAACAAAAAGCAAAAAACAAACAAGCAAACAAACAAAACAAAAAACTCCCCTAAAACCAAAAACAAAAAAACCCAACAAACAACACAAAACGAAGCGCACCTGCAGGGAGAGGTCTGGAACCCATGTCTACGACGTCTGGAGGGATGGAGGGGCGGGGCGGGGGCGGGGGGTTGGGGGGGGGGACACATCATCTCAGGGCTCAAAGTGCAAAAACGTTACTTTTCCTGCCACTGCGGTATTTGATTAGTCTCCGGGTCGGCCTCTCCCCTTACTTTGTGCCACCCCCCCCCCACCCCCACCCCCACCGTGTCCCCTCTCACCCATCCCTAATACCCATCCCCACAGTCCCGAGCGACAACAAATAAAATGTTCCGTCTCTGAACTGAAGAAACAAACAACCGAACGATAAAAAAAAAAAAACCCCGAAAAACCCAACAGCAAACAATTCATTTACAGCTAAGAATGATACATAGTAACACACTAAACATTTGTAATAGCTGGTACGCATTTTTTTTTTTTTCATGATTTTACACACAGTCACGACAATTGAATCATACTGACGTATTTATGAACACAATGAAATGAATGTCCAACAGCACGCACGGGTCTTCCTTCCACTTCTGTTGTTTGAACTTTCTTCAGACCTCAGTACAGATGTTCTGTTTGAAGGAAAAGAACACAGCTTCACCATCACCCAAACACCCTCTCCACAGACACCTCATTTGACCATGGCTTCCAAAAAATCTGGAACGCCATTTGCTCAGAATGGCTACTGCCCTGGAGCACCAGTCTGGCACCAACAGAACCCCCAAGTTCGATCGTTAACTGTAGCGGATAGAAAAAAAAAAAAAAGAAAAAAAAAAAAGAGACAGACATCCTCTGACAGTATAAGTTAGTATCAGAGCCTTGCCTGGGACGGATGAAATGGCGAGGAAAGTCCCTGCCAGAACCTCCTACTCATTCACAGACGCTCCTTTGGACTTTGTTCTTTGTTTGCTTTGTTTGTTTTTGTGTGTGTGTGTGTGTGTGTGGTTTTTTTTTTCATTTTTTTTTTTTCATCGTCAGTTCCAAGTTGGAACGCTATTCTGGAAGCGAAACGTGAATCATTGACTTATATTACAGCTTGAAGGGAACGCTCCGTCCCCGTCTGCCCCTTAGTGTGAGCCCATAGTAATCTAATTTTATAATATTATTTATTTATTTATTTATTTATTTGTTTATTTATCATCTGTATACAGACATCGACAGAAACAGGGACTAAAAGAGATTGGGAGACAGAAAGATAAAGACAGAAAACGAGGTGACAGAGACAGCTGCATAAAGAGAAAAAGAGAATTGAAGCAACAAGAGAGAGAGAGAGAGAGAGAGAGAGAGAGAGAGAGAGAGAGAGAGGAAAAAGAAAAGACAGAAACATAATTATCATTATTATTATGAGCATTTATGCCCAATCTTGAAAATAATCCCTAGGCGTTTACAAATAGAACACATAATTTTATGTAAATATCAAAAAGGATGAAACTGACCACAAGATACCAAACATTAGCAAGAATTATTCACCCCCTCCCCACACAATACACACAAGCACACGCGCACGCACACACACACACACACACTCACAATTCATAGCACACAATCGTAAACAGTACACAATCAAAAATACAACCAATAATTTCTAAAACTATCAAAACTCACTCACTTGACAAGAGACAGAAACTAAAGCACAAAGACAGACAGATGAATGACAGAGACAGAGGAATAAAGATAGAGACAGAGACATAAAGACAGAGACAGAGGCATAAAGATAGAGACAGAGGCGTAAAGATAGAGACAGAGACATAAAGACAGAGACAGAGGAATAAAGATAGAGACAGAGACATAAAGACAGAGACAGAGGAATAAAGATAGAGACAGAGACATAAAGACAGAGACAGAGACATAAAGTCAAAGACAGAGGAATAAAGACAGAGACAGAGACATAAAGATAGAGACAGAGACATAAAGACAGAGACAGAGGAACAAAGATAGAGACAGAGACATAAAGACAGAGACAGAGACATAAAGATAGAGACAGAGACATAAAGACAGAGACATAGGAATAAAGATAGAGACAGAGACATAAAGACAGAGACAGAGGAATAAAGACAGAGACATAAAGACAGAGACAGAGACATAAAGACAGAGACATAAAGACAGAGACAGAGGAATAAAGACAGAGACAGAGACATAAAGACAGAGACATAAAGACAGAAAGAGAAGCTACAAGAGACAGAGACATAAAGACAGAAAGAAAAAACGACGAGAGAGAGAGAGAGAGAGAGAGAGAGAGAGAGAGAGAGAAGCGACAACTGACAGAGACAGAGACAATATTGAAAGAGAAGAGACAAGAGACAGAGACAGAAAGACAGAAAAAAGCGACAAGAGACAGAGACAGAAAGAAAGAGAAGAAACAAGAGACAGAGACAGAAAGACAGAAAGAGAAGAAACAAGAGACAGAGACAGAAGACAGAAAGAGAAGAAACAAGAGACAGAGACAGAAAAACAGAAAGAGAAGAAACAAGAGACAGAGACAGAAAGACAGAAAGAGAAGCGACAAGAGACAGAGACAGAAAGACAGAAAGAGAAGAAACAAGAGACAGAGACAGAAAGACAGAAAGAGAAGAGACAGAGACATAAAGACAGAAAGAGAAGCGACAAGAGACAGAGACAGAAAGACAGAAAGAGAAGCGACAAGAGACAGAGACAGAAAGACAGAAAGAGAAGCGCCAAGAGACAGAGACAGAAAGACAGAAAGAGGAGCGACAAGAGACAGAGACAGAAAGACAGAAAGAGGAGCGACAAGAGACAGAGACAGAAAGACAGAAAGAGAAGCGACAAGAGACAGAGACAGAAAGACAGAAAGAGAAGCGACAAGAGACAGAGACAGAAAGACAGAAAGAGAAGCGACAAGAGACAGAGACAGAAAGACAGAAAGAGAAGAGACAAGAGACAGAGACAGAAAGACAGAAAGAGAAGAAACAAGAGACAGAGACAGAAAGAGAAGAAACAAGAGACAGAGACAGAAAGACAGAAAGAGAAGAGACAGAGACATAAAGACAGAAACAGATGAATAAAGACAGAGACAGAGACATAAAGACGGAGACAGAGGAATAAAGACAGGGACAGAGACATAAAGACAGAAAGAGAAGCGACAAGAGACAGAGACATAAAGACAGAAAGAGAAGCGACAAGAGACAGAGACAGAAAGACAGAAAGAGAAGCGACAAGAGACAGAGACAGAAAGACAGAAAGAGAAGCGACAAGAGACAGAGACAGAAAGACAGAAAGAGAAGCGACAAGAGACAGAGACAGAAAGACAGAAAGAGAAGAGACAGAGACATAAAGACAGAAACAGAGACAGAGAGACAGAAGCGACAAGAGAGAGAGACAGAAAGACAGAAAGAGAAGAAACAAGAGACAGAGACAGAAAGACAGAAAGAGAAGAAACAAGAGACAGAGACAGAAAGAGAAGAAACAAGAGACAGAGACAGAAAGACAGAAAGAGAAGCGACAAGAGACAGAGACAGAAAGACAGAAAGAGAAGCGACAAGAGACAGAGACAGAAAGACAGAAAGAGAAGCGACAAGAGACAGAGACAAAGGACAAACAGAAGAAGCAGAAATGGAAAGCGGACAGAGATAAATGTGAAGATGAGGCATCGGTCTAAAGGACTGTTACAGGATTTACGGGGCTGATTTATGGACGCTGTCCAACAATTATTTTAATAGTAATAATAATAATAATAATAATAATAATAATGATAATAATAAAATGTAGGCTTATATAGCGCAGTACCCCCTCAGATGGGGCTCACCGCGCTTCACAATAAAAAAAAAAAAGAAAAAGAAATTTAAAACAAAGTGTCGTAAAATATGTACAAAGTCTACAAAGTTTAACATGACAATGGCTAAACTATGTATATATATATATATATATATATATATATATATATATATATATATATATATATACACACATATACATACACATATACACACACATATATACACACACACACATATACATATATATACATAAATTGACACAGGCGCCATCACAGTCTCAAATCCCACAGGTGCAAATCACAGCAAAACAAAGCACGCCATATTCACCACTGTCAAAAATAAACACCAGGGAACCAGGTATATCACCAACGCAAAAAGCACATCCAGCAACAAAAATCACAGCAAGCATATATACAGATGGAAAAAAATTCAGTGAGAAAAGTACAGTTTGAAAAGATATGTTTTGAGTGCTCTCTTGAATGCAGGTGTTGGGGTGTAACGGAGCTTTGAGCTGCCTTTAAAACATGATTCTGAAAGCCATCAACCGGAAGTCCCGTTGTTTATTATCATCAACATTTTTTTTTCTAACGAAACGAAACGATATTTTATTTATTCAGGGTATTTTGACAAACTTTATCCTGGGTAATGAGACAAGATTAGACACAGCATGCTTTTATTTTTCTTAAATTAAAACAAACAAACAAAAACTCTCTTTCACTCATCCATCCATTCAACACCGGAAGTCCTTGTGTAGAATATTCCAGAACAAACTTAAATGTCAGGATACACGAGAAGTGAACAATGTCCCACGATTTGCTGGGATCAAGTGATGAGTAAGGACGTGCATACGGTTTTGATTTGTAGATGATGGTGGATATACACAGATGATGTATATTTTTAAGTCAGCAAGACGCTTGAGTTATACCGATGGTGTGTGTCACTTGACATGTTCAAGCGACAAGAGACATTTCACCCTCATTTGCCCAGTTTCCCACACCCCTCCATTCATTCACATCTCCCACCCCTTCTAACCAATAATACTCAAATGTATTCATAAATACTTTAACGAAAATGTCTTCAATCACCGATATGTGTGACGGGACATTAAACAAAATTCCTCCCTCCTAGAGGTAACGCGTCCGCCTAGGAAGCAAGAGAATCTGAGCGCGCTGTTTCGAATCACGGCTCAGCAGCTGATATTTTCTCCCCCTCCACTAGACCTTGAGTGGTGGTCTGGACGCTAGTCATTCGGATGAGACGATAAACCGAGGTCCCGTGTGCAGCATGCACTTAGCGCACGTAAAAGAACCCACGGCAACAAAAGGGTTGTTCCTGGCAAAATTCTGTAGAAAAAATCCACTTCGATAGGAAAAACAAATAAAACTGCACGCAGGAAAAAATACCCTCAAAAATGGGTGAAGCTGTAGTGTAGCGA
This sequence comes from Babylonia areolata, assembly GCF_041734735.1. Taxonomy (NCBI): domain Eukaryota; kingdom Metazoa; phylum Mollusca; class Gastropoda; order Neogastropoda; family Buccinidae; genus Babylonia; species Babylonia areolata. The sequence continues at coordinate 84,130,843 of NC_134876.1, forward strand.
CACACTCTCCCTGGGGAGAGCAGCCCGAATTTCGTACAGAGAAATCTGTTGTGATAAAAAGAGAAATACAAATACCAAAAAGGACACACGACATGAGTACCATGAAACTAGCGCTGTATTGGATTATGTGTTTTTCAAAATCTCAAAGAAAATTAATCTGAAATGGACGACACTTCATTTGTATGTGTCTATGAAAGGAATCAGACTGAGATTAAAATATCACCATCAGATTATGCATATCACCCTACCAAGCAGAAAGAGAAGACTATATAGGTTACTGAATGTACAAAATTAAGATACATAAAAAATGGACGTAGGTATGTGCGTTGTATATCAATATCAATACGTATACTTATAAATCATATTGAAGAAAAAAGAAGAAATAAAATATTACAGGTGTACAACTCTGGAAATATCAAAGACGTGCAAATAATTTTGTTGAGGAACAGAACATTCTAACGAACACAGGTAGTGTGTGTTTGAACATAAAAAATGTACTGGGTATCTGTATATTTGGACAGAGAGAGAGGAGAGAGAGAGAGAGAGAGAGAGAGAGAGAGAGAGAGAGACAGAGACAGACACAGAGACAGAGACAGAGAGACAGAGACAGACACAGAGAGAGAGACAGAATCAGAGACAGAGAGGGTGGGGGGGAGGTATCAACATTTACGCAACTTTAATTTTCTCACATTTGACGCATTATACACAGACCCCTGAACTGCGGAAAAAGACCTGGCACTGGAAACAACAACAACAACAACAACAAAAAACAAGAACAACAAAAGAAACATACAACAGTTACAAGCCCACCCAAGAGAGAGAATGGACTCGGAGATTCCTTAGACACAAAATGGTTCTGTAATGACGATGATGACAACGACGGCGACGACGACGACGACGACGATGATGATGATGATGATGATAATCATGGCGAAAGAGGTGGCAGGTACCGGGCAACACTCCATCCCCCCCAAAAAAAATCCACGCCAGCGGGGGGATGTGTGTGTCTTGACAAAACACGTGTCCAATTTGGCCCTGCCTGGTGAGTGTGACCGTGATCATGGACAGGCTCCCTTAATGACCGTTCAACAAGAAACTCCACATGGGTGGCACTGAAGGAAGGAAGGCAAGGTGCAGGCTACAATAAACGGAACCAGATTCTTCCCTTCCTTGCACGCCTTTTGGTCGCACGCACATTGGGGGTTCCAGTGAAGTAAAGCATGCATGTACACGTGCGGATCGAACACACAAGCGCTTGCACGTGCTTTTTTTGCGGGCGCGCAGGCTTCACACACACACACGCGCGCGCGCGCGCACACACACACACACACACACACACACACACACACACCCATGATGTTCCTTGTACAAATAAAGAGAACTCACGGCAACAAAAGCGCTATCTCAGAAAAAGTAGAAAAAAAAAAAATTACTTTGTGGTGGGTAGACTAATTAAATAATTAAATAAGTAAACAGACGAATTAATAAACATATGAAATAGGTAAATAAATAAACGAATGAATAGATAAATAGATAATAATGAATTAATGAATGATTAAATGAATGAACAAAATTAACACTTGATGCAGTCGTTCTGTTCCAATACCAACCATAGATATACCCTCCAGTTTATTCATTTATAAGAAATCATCCATGTATTGTTTTCTTTTCAACATTCTTTCATTCCTATTTTCCTTCTTTCTTTCTTTGGTGCCTTTCCTTTCAATATTAATTTTATTGAGTTCTTCGGTGTTTTTTTTCTTCTGTTCTTTTGATATTCATTTCATTCATGTTGTGAATCAGTCTTGCTTTCTTCCTTATTATTTTTTTTCTCTCTCTCTCACCCCCCCCCCCCCCGCCCCCCACCATCCCCTATGATTGTTAATTGAACCTTTCTTTCTCTTCTTTCCTCCCTTAATTTCTGATGTTGTTTGTTTGTTTATGTCGTTTCTATTCTTTTGATATTAATATTAATATCATCATCTTAGATGAACAGACTATAAATGATTGAACGAACGTTTCTTTGATCAACTTTTCTTCTCAGTGAATTACATCATCTTCGTTCGGGGTATGCAACTCCCACGGTCACTTGTATACACGAATTGGCTTTTACGTATATGACCGTTTTTACCCCCGCATTGTCATACTCAGTTTTCGGTTGGTGGGGTTGCATGCCGGGTCTGTTCTTGTTTCAATGACCAACCGAACGCTGACATGGATTAGGGGGCCTTTAACCCTTTCACCGCCAGTCAATTTAGAGTGCAAAATTCACTTGTACTATGAACACAGAAAATACGGCGTCTAAGAATAGCTGGGGATTACCCCTGTGATGTGTTGAAAATATGGCCTATCCTTCTACCGAACATTAAGAGCAGTAGGTTCATGTATAACAGACCCATGATCTGGTCACCCTTCAGTGACATGTGTCCTCTACCTAGCTTGTGCATACATGCGAGTTTGGCGCGGTGAAAGGGTTAACATGCACGTTCAATCTTTTGCTTGCCTACACGCACGAAGAGGCTTCAGGCATTGAGCAGGTCTGCACATCTGTTGACCTGGGAGATAGGGGGAAACCTCCACACTTTACCAACCAGGATCCGTGAACGGGATTGGAACCCGGGACCCTCAGTCTGAATGAAGTCCAACGCTTAACTCTCTCCATACGAACGGCGAAAGAGACGACGTTAACAGCGTTTCACCCCAATTACCACTATCAAAATATTGCAAGCGGAAGGCTCTTATACTGAAGAGGTGAATGTTGACAAAGTATACCACAATTCTGACGACGGAAGCTAAAGGTTGGGTCATCCAGACACCCACTAGACATCCGAGGGGTCTGTGTAGAGGAGAAGAGAGGACTGGCCGTACTCAGTGAGTTAAACTACTCGGCTGTTGCGCCCGTCTCTTGATTGTACTTTCACACCTTTCTTCTCCTTGTGGTCGTTTTGATTGCAGATCTCGCCTCTTTCTCCCACTTTCTCGCCTGCCCCCACTCCCTCCCCGTCCCCCCACGCCCCCCACATACACCCCAATCTTCCAATCCCCCCTTTTTCTTCTCCGCCCTCTCTCGCGTCCCACCGTCAATAGTTTACTTCACCCATAAATCAGATATACATCAACTTATGTCTGTGTGAGTCATTTTGACATTTCCACAATCTTCAACACTCCTACCTTCACCGCCACACCTTTCTCCCTGGAGTACGTCTGTATCAGGAAAGGAGCCATTTGGGTACTTGTATTTCTATGACTATCAGCAACTTTCTAGTTTCACTTTTCCAGCTGTGATGAATATATCTTTTTATTTCGTCATTATATTCACATCTCTCTTATGAAGAAAAAAACAGAAGAAAGGGGAGGTGGAGGAGGAGGAGGAAGAAGAGTAGGAAGTAGAGGAGGAGGAGGAGGAGGAAGAGTAGGAAGCAGAGGAGGGGGAGCAGAAGGAGAAGGTAGTAGAAGCAGAAGAACAAGAATAGGCAGGCAAAGGAGGAGGAATAGGAGGAGGAAGCGGAATAGGAGGAACAGGAGAAGGAGGTCCAGGAGGAGTGTGATGAGGAAGAAGAATGAACAGTCAGTCTGAAACAGGTCTCAGATTAGACTGCCACCTCACCCGCATTGTAATACTACCTCGCCACCACCCAAAAATATTTTGTAATCGTGTTGAATGCATACTGTCTAAATCAACTTGCAGTGTACAGAAAATAAAATTAAACGAGAATATCTTTTTTGAAATACATGAATCGCGCCTAGTCATCCCCTGAGTCGGATTCTAAAATTTGAGGAGGGATACCATTCATCAGTCATTTGTTTAACTGCCCACCCCCGCCCCGCCCTCCCCCACCTCCCACCCCCGCTCCTTGGCCTTGGTTCTGAAGATGGTTCTTCTTGAGAGTGTGTGTACATGTGTGTAGAGTGAGAGTTGCCAGGTTGGGAGGCGAACGTCATTGACCATTTGCCTAATCCCCCAGTTACCACAACCTCCCTCTCAGGGTTCCTGTCTTTCCTCTTACATCCACCCTCCAACATCAAAAGCCAGCTCCAACACAAATCTACTCCCCCCCAAACAACTTCTTAACCGGTGTTACAAACACGACAAACACGCCGATCTTGAAAGCGTTGCTGCTCTGAAAGCCCTTGTCGCTCAGGTCGCGGGCGTATCTCTTCCAGCCGTCACGAGACCATTGCAATGAGATATCATTGAAGGCCAGCGGGACAAACAAGGCGAAAGACATGTTCATGGGGTTGTGTGAACGGGGGGTACTTGTGAGGGTGACTTAATCGGGTAGATATCTAGTGCCCGGGTAGACAGGTAGGTCTCTTTACGACAGACATGTGTGTTTGATTCGGAGAGGTCAGAAGAACGGGTGGGTGTTTGGTCGGGTGGACGGGTGGATGGTAGGGTGGGGGAATGTCTGCATTTCTGCGCCGTTCGGCAGCGTCATAGCAGCATGGTATCGTCCTTATCCAGAATGAGCTCTGATCATGACACTTAGATATTCTGGTTTAATATGTCAGAAACCGTTAGAAGATAGAGGTGCGCTTTATTTTCAGTCGTGAAGCAGTCATAGATACATGGTGAATTATGATTCGTCCCACATAAACTTGGCAGCCGTATGTCAACTTTTCTTCGGCCCGACTATTGCATGCAGCTAAATTGGAGACTGCAATCGTTGATACATATATTGATGCTAATGTTCTCCGAAATATATCTCATACTGATCTTACCGTTGTGCGAAAGTTATCTATGTAATAAGTAAGCAATGTTCATAGAGAGAAATAGCCCATTCTTTATAGCTTATGTGTATTTTAACCTCCTTTAATTAAACAATCTGCATTATTGATTAATCTTATTGTATTTGGGTTGGTTTTTTTCCGCAAAGAATACAATTCTAATGATGAATTTAGTTTGTTACCTTCGTGTTTAATGTTGGTTCCTTACTTGGTTGATTTGGTCAATAGGGATAGAATAGAATGTCCCAGAAGTGGGAAGCTGGAGAGAGAACTGTATGTATCTAACACTCCACCGGCACTACACACATAAAATGAGGTACCAATAGAACGGATCGACGTAGCAACCCTGGCAAACCTTTGGCAAGCAGATCTGACGTTTACACCAGAGAGGAACGATGTGTAGAGATGGTAAATATCCGACTTTCGAAGTCTCAGGTGATCGAAACGATAAACTATCTCTTATCTGCCAGTGTGTCACAGGTTTCGGTATGTCATTTAAAGTATTGCATATTGGTGAACTGTTACTTTGTCATCATTTTCCTCAATGGAAGGAAAGGACTGTTTCTCTCTGACTGAGCGTATTGGCCATGGTATGTGGCTGACTCCTGGATAGTCAAATATAACAATTACATGAAAAGGTAAAATGGTCCGATAGTCTTTTAAGGCCGTCGGGGTGGGGATTCCATGTCTACAGTGTACAGGGCTCGATAAGGGAAAGCAGGACCCTATCCTCTCCACCTGCCGTTTGAACTTTCCCCGACCGAAGTCAGGTACTCATCCACACCTGGGTAGAGTAAGTCAAATTGACTGCAGAAAATACATCACCATGTTAAAACGGGGCCTCGAAACTTATCACTGGTAAACACTGGATCAGATGTCCATCGCCTAATCGATTTTGCCACGGCAGAATAAGACACGCACGCACAAACAAACAAACAGAATAATAAAAAAAAAACACTTTTAGGTACGTTTTCTTATCTCGTGAAGCAACGGCCAAGTGACACACAAGACCATACCGGGAACACCGCTATGTTCTAAGTGGTGTCTCTCGGAAGATAATCAAGATTAACCCTTTCACCGCCAATCTCGCATTTATGCACAGGCGTGGTAGAGGACCCATGTCACTGAAAGGTGACCATTCATTGGTCTGTTATCCATGAACCTACCGCTCTTTGTGTTCGGCGGTAGGATAGACCATATCTTCTATACATCGCAGGGGGAATGCCCAGCTATTCTTAGCCTCTGTCTTTTCTGTGTATATACCACAAGGGGATTTTGTACTCTAAATTGACTGGCGGTGAAAGGTTAAAACGATGTTCGCCATACTATCCCTCTCTGTCTGTCTGTCTGTTTAACTAACTAACTAACTGACCGACCGACCGACTGACTGACTGATTGCCTGACTGACTGACTAATTAACCGGCAAACTAACCAGATTCCGAACAGTGCATCCTGTCATGAACTCAAAAGCCTCGTACATGTCTGCAGCATGTATGAAAAATACCACCCAGAGCGTCTTGGAGTTGCGTGGTCTTTATTCACAGTAAAGCTTCTTGTGTTTTTCATGACTTTATTTTCCTGATATTTGCTCTCTCCCTGTAATTTTTAGATATTTTAAAGTGCATTTTTATAACAAATAATCATAATATTTGACACCAGTTTTTTTTAAATTCTGTGTTGTGTTGTGTTGTGTTGCGTTGCGTTACGCTGCGTTGCCTTGTATTGTATTGTATTGCATTGTATTGTATTGTATTGTATTGTATCGTCACAAGAGGATTTCTCTGTGTGAAATTACAACAGCTTTCTCCTGGAAGAGCTCGTTGCTACAACGGAGCGTCACTTGTATATTTTTCTTCTTTTCTTGTTTGCCTGTACATTTTTTCCTTGCATATTGTGTGTGTGTGTGTGTGTGTGTGTGTGTGTGTGTGTGTGTGTGTGTGTGTGTGTGTGTGTGTGTGTGTGTGTGTGTGTGTGTGTGTGTGTGTTTCAGAATTCAAGCATGGGCATTTTTTTTCTCTAGTCGAAGGTTAGTTAACGGTGAGCAAAGTGCGAGCTGCAACTCGGGATCTAGGTTTGTTGTGGTTGTTGTTGTTGTTGTTGTTTTCTTCTTCTTCTTTTTCATTATTATTATTACTATTATTATTATTAATATTATTATATTATTATTATTATTACTATTATTATTATTATTAATTTTTTTCTTATTATTACTATCATAACAACAACATTCCTCACATCAGTAAGTCCCCCCAAATCAAACAGAATTTCGTAGCTCACCGTGGAATAAAGACGACCCTCTAAAACTCTCTCTCACTCTAATAAAGATTTTGTCTTTGTCTTGTCTTCGTCTCTCTCTCTCTCTCTCTCTCTCTCTCTCTCTCCCGCGCGCGCGCACACACACAAACGCAAGGACGCACAAACACACACACACACACACGCACGCGTGCACACACACACACACACACACACACACACACACACACACACACACTAGCGCGCGCGCGCACACACACACACACACACACACACACACACACATACACTCACATATATATGTATATATGTATATACCATGTTATGTATGTTATATATAATTATTGCTTATTATTCTATTTTATTATTATATATTTACTATTGTTTTTGTTTTTTTAAAACTAATGATCCAAGAAGCACAAGTATTTTTTTTTCTCTTCAAATTATTTCATCTGTGATGGCAGCTTAAATCTCATGAGTACCGAAGAACAACCAGTAGAAAGTGGTGTTTCAAGTCATTAATATCTATAACAAAATCATCTTTCTTTCTTTCTTTCTTTCTTTCTTTCTTCCTGTCTGTCTGTCTGTCTGTGCGTCAGTCTGTCTTTTTCCTTTAGTTTTTATTTCTTCCTTTCATTCTGTCTTTTCGTGAGTCTGACAGATTTTTTTTCTGTAGATGGTTTCTCATTGATTGATTGATTGATTCATTCATTCATTCATTTATTTTTATTCATTCATTCTTCTTTATTTCTTTTTCTTCCTTTCTTTCTGTCTTTAAGTGAGTCTCAGAGAATTTTTTCTTTAAACGTTCTTTCATTCTTTCCGTTACTTTTTTTATATTTAATTTTTATTTATCTATTCTTTTTATTTCGTTCTTTATCTTTTTTTTTCTTTCTTATGTGTGTATCTTTTGGCCCGACTCTCTCCCACTCTTTTTCTTCTCTTCTTTCTCTTTTGCCGTTTTTTTTTCTTCCGTTTTCGCCCTTTCCTTCCTTTCTTCTGTTCTTTCCATTTTTTCTTCCATTCTTTCTTTCATCCTTTCTCTCGCGTACGTGGTACAGCCGATGGATAAACAGCGATTAGATCGAAACTGGACACGAGATTCACTGACAAACAGTCAACTGCACCCTGTTCATCTGCACTCCATATGTAGTTCTATACAGTGAGACTGACCATCATTACAGGTCATGGTGATGGCACCAACTCTTATGTTTATAATGGTTGTAGTATAAGCCTACATTTGCTTTTTTCCTTAAATCTGCATTAAGTCTTATTGTGATGTTTTATGTAATGGGTCAAATTGTATCCACTTTACTCAGGCTCCGATGCCTTTTGTTTTTTTTCACAAAGTGACATTTTATTTAATGCATTGAGCTGTACACATACAGATATTTTTACTCCTGTAATTGATATCGTAATCTCACTGTATATATTTTTTAATATTCATATTTTTGGTTTACTTATCCCTGCCAACTTCGGTCTTGTGTACAGGTTTTTATGCAGTGCCCCCCCGTTTGGATTATTTGTGTCAAATCTAGTGTATGTGATATTGTGTATCTTATTGTGACTTGTTTTATGCAGTGTACTTAGGAACCAATATGTATGTTTCAGTATCGGATCCTTTGTATTTTTCTTGTTCTCTACTTTCATTGCCAGGCAAATCTTATATTTAGTTCATGTATATAATGATCCTTAAAGCAAAAAAAGCATGCAGGTAAGTTACTGCCTAAATAGCTTTCATTTTAGGCTCTGGTAGTATAAAAATGTTAATAAATCATCATCAAAATCACCAACTCCTTCCAGTTTACGTTCTGCAAGGTCTTCTTCTTCCTCCTCTTCCTCCTCCTCCTCCTCTCCTCCTCTCCTCCTCCTCTCAAACAACAGAGCAGCCCTGCAACACACAGAGAATAACTTCTAGCATAAGAAGGCAAATCTCTCTCTGATCCATAAAGCAAGCATGCAGTGCAGGCAAGCAACATAGCGATCAAGTGAACCGAGAATTAGTGACAAAAGAAAACAAAGCAACAGAGACAACAAACAAAGTAAATGTAAACTGGGATTCATAAAACATAACATGAAGGATGTATTTTGTTGTTGTTTTCTTTTGAACTCTTGAAGTGCATGGCGACACAGAAAAACACGAACCTCACCTTGATATATACTTTACAACGATTGCACATTTCGGTAGAAATATCTAAAAAGTAAACAAAGAATGAAAGATTGAAAGAAAGAAAGGAAGGAAGAAAGATACCAAAAAAAAGAAAAAAAAAGAAAAGAAAGAAAAAAAAGGAGAGAAAGAAAGAAAGAACAAAGAAAAAACAGAAAAAGGCCAAAAGGAACAACAACAAAAAAAAAGATAGAAAGTTGCCAGGTATAAAGACACATAGAAAGAAAGAAAGAAACAAACAAAAAAGAAAGAAAGAAAGAAAAAGAAAATGTGTTGGAAAGGGAAACAGACAGAACCAAGGGAAACAGACAGAAAGACAACAGAAAAAGAATCCGTGAAAGTGGGGAAAAGAAGCAGGAACAGAATGAAAGAAAGACAGAAAGAAAAACAACAACAACAAAAACCCCCACAAAAAACAAGGGTGATATAGAAATACATGAAGGAAGAAACAAAAAGAAGACAACAACAGCAAACACTAACTGAAAAGCAACATCAAAAAAATATTTCTAAGAAGTCGTCAATAACAAAAAAGAAAAGAAAAAAAAAAAAAAAAGAAAGAAAGAAAGAAAAAGTGTTACTACAGCAGTCACCATTGAAGATGACGTATTCAGAAACACAATTAGGATAATCGCATTTGACATAAAGAACACGTAGGTTTGTGTCGTTGAGCGAAGCACAGATGCTACTATCAAAATTGATAATTATCATCATCATACTCGTATTAGTAATTCTGGTTTCCTTCCGTTGGAATCAAAAGCAAATCGAAACGCAATCACATGACAGTAATATCATGTGTATATGTATATCCACATGTAAGTTATTCACATTACTTAATATGATAATGATAATAATTATCTAATGCATCTTTGTCGTATTTTCAATGACGAAAGAGTTGTTTGGTTGTCTCGCTGAAATCATTTTCTTCCACGTCACCATCATCATCATCATCATCATCATCTCTCTCTCTCTCTGTATATCTATCTATCTATCTATCTACTCTCTTTTGGCCGGCCTTCCCAAATACCTGTTAGACAGACTCCAACGAATTCAGAATAACGCTGCCAGACTCATTTGCAGAGCTTCTAAATTTGACCATGTTTCTCCTCTCCTTCAGTCTCTCCACTGGTTGCCTGTTTCTGATCGAATAGACTATAAGCTATCCACTCTGACCTTTTCTGCAGTCAACGGATCTGGCCCCAAGTATCTTTCTGAACTCATCCATATCTATACCCCGTCTCGCCAGCTCCGTTCTTCCTCTGATACTCGACTTCTCAGGATACCTCACGTCAGAAGTAAGACCTATGGACACAGATCGTTTTCTTTTCAATCGCCAAAGACGTGGAACAAGCTCCCTGATAACCTCCGTCATTCTGATTCCCTCGCATCTTTTAAATCTCGTCTCAAAACTCACCTTTTCCCTCAGCAATAAGTTCAATTGTGGCAGGTCCACAACTACATGCATGTATATGAATGTGTATTGTGTGCGCGTGTGTTTATGTAAGTTTGTGCCTGCCTATGTGTGCGTATTTGTTAGGGTAGCTGTTAGATACACATGCATGTTAAAATGTATGTATGCAGTGTGTGTGTGTGCGTGCGTGCGTGCGTGTGTGTGTGCGCGTGCGTGCGTGCGTGTGTGTGTGTGTGTGTGTGGTCACAGTTTGGTGTGCGTATGTAACATAGATATAATGTTTTATGTTATCAAAAGCGTTTTTGTAAAGCACCTAGAGCAGATTTCTGGATAGTGTGCTATATAAGTATCCATTATTATTATTATTATCTATCTCTATATATATATGTATATATATATATATCTGTCTCTCTCTATCTCTCTCTCTCTCTCTCTCTCTGTGTGTGTGTGTGTGTGTGTGTGTGTGTGTGTGTGTGTGTGTGTGTGTGTGTGTGTACAATGGGAATCCATGAGATGCTCGCATTTCTACCCACAATGTTATTCTTTATTTGTTCATTTTTATGTGTGTATGCGTGGAAACTATGGAAAGAAAGAATGAATAATTGTTTATTCATTTATAGGCCATTGCCCCTTATGAAGAGAGAGAGAGAGAGAGAGAGAGTGACAGAGACAGACAGACAGAGACAGAGACACACAGAGAGAAGGAGAGACGGAGACAGGAGAGAAACAGAGAGAAAAAAAATGAGACAGAAACACGGGCAGGGAGAGAGAGAGAGAGAGAGAGAGAGAGAGAGAGAGAGAGAGAGAGAGAGAGAGAGAGAGAGAGAGAACAGACAAGAGACAGAGACACAGAGACAGAGAGATATCGATCAACGGAGATCATCGGCGTTGAGAGCTGTGGGTGACATCCAACCCCTCCCTCTCCCCTTTGCCCACAAACAGACCCTCCCTCCCCCCCCCCCCCGACCCACCCCACCCACCTCACCACCCCACCCCACCCCACCCTAACCTCCAGAACTAGCCATCATCAATTCATCAAACGACCCTTCTCCCTCAGTAACCACCACCCCCCCCACCCCCACCCCCACTCCCCGAGGCACTAGGAAGGATGAAGGGGAGGGGAGGGGAGGGGAGGGGATGGGGGATAGACGACATGGCAAGGAGTCAGAGACACGTGAAATACAACACTTCCCTCCATTAGCTTCTTTAGTCTCAATCCTGCAGAAACACACACACACACACACACACACACATACACGCGCCGGCGCGCGCGCGCGCACACACACACACACACGCACACACACACACACACACACACACGCGCAAACACACGCACACACACACGCACACACACACACACACGCACGCTCATTCACATAGAAACACACACATACACACACACGCACGCACACACACACACACACACACACACACGCACGCACACACAGATACACACACACACACACACAGACACACACACACACACACACACACACAATGCATTTTTTTTCTCTCCGGTCTTCAACCCCCACCCCACCCCCCACCCCCCTAGCTGGCCCCACAACCTCTCTCCCTCTCTCTCCCTCCCTCCCTCCCTCCCTCCATCTCTCCCTCCCATCTCTTCTCTCGCTGTTGTGGACGCGGGTATGATGCTACAGGATTAGATCCCTTGTCTGGCCACACGCTTGGAAACTTTTTTTTTTTTTTTTTTTTTTCGTTTTTCTTTTTTCCCTTCGAGGCATGCAGGGTGGTCATATTGCTGGTCTGGAGGACGCCTTTGATGTTGACTGCTTTCTCTGAGAGTCTCCGTCTCCGAGTCCCTCTGTCAATCTGTCTCTGTCTGTCTGTCTGTCTGTCTGTCTATATGTGTGTCTTTATGTCTGTCTGTCTGTCTGTCTGTCTGTCCCTCTTGCTGTCCTTGTCTCCGCCTCCCTCCGTTTTGTTCTCTATCTGTCTCTCAGTTGTTTTTCTGTGTGTGTGTGTGTGTGTGTGTGTGTGTGTGTGTGTGTGTGTGTGTGTGTGTGTGTGTGTGTGTTTCTTTTTCTCACTTCTTCCCAATCCCCCCCCCCTCTCTCTCTCTCTTTGTGTGTTTCCGTATCTCTCTCTATCTCCCTGTCTTGTTCAGTCTCTGTCTGTAGATACCTTTTTTATTTTTAAAGTCTTTCTTTCTTTTATATTTTCTTTCTTTCTTACTTCTTGGCATTCCCTCTTCCTTCCTGTAATTGTATGTGCACTCTCTGCAGCGGATGTGGTTTAGCAAGTACAGACTAAAAATTTTTTTGAATAGGCATGCGTGAAATCTTAGTCCAGTCCTTGGGTTACTAAGTTCTAATAAGTCTCTCTCTCTCTCTCTCTCTCTCTCTCTCTCTCTCTCTCTCTCTCTCTCTCTCTCTCTCTCTGTCTGTCTCTTCCCCTCACTCTGTGTCTCTCTCATGATATGCATTAGTTCTCTCTCTATTCTTCTTTTGTTTTGTTCTTCTTCTTCTTCTTTTTCTTCTTCTTCTCCTTCTATCTCTCTGTCTCTGAGACTGCAGTCAACCCCCCCCCTCTCTCTCTCTTTCTGTGTTTCTGTGTGTCCTCCCATTCCTTCTCCTCTATGTTTCTCTGCCTTAATACTTCTTCCTCACGCACTGGGTGTCATTTAGCCATACTCAGTTAATTTTCATCAGATCGGAGCTGGTTTCTGATAGTAGAAAGGGGAGCGGGGGAGAGGGGGTTGGGGTCGGAAGGGTATGGTGCAACAAAGAGGATATGAGCGACAGAACAAAGAGAACGAAAAGAAGAAAAAGATAAGGAAGGGGATGGAGGAGGAGGAGGAGAAGAAGAAGAAGAAGAGAGGGAGAGACCAAGAAAGAGAGTTGATTATACAGAGAGGGCGTGGGGTGGAAGGAAGAAGAAGAAGGGACGGAGAGAGAGAGAGAGAGAGAGAGAGAGAGAGAGAGACAGAGACAGAGACAGAGACACAGAGACACAGAGACAGAGACAGACAGGTCTTTAGAAAAAAAAAGAAAAAAAAAAAAGAATGAAGCGTAGCATGTTCCGGTAATTGTGGTACCCTTTGCCAGGAAATCCATCATCACTGCTCCGCGCTGGTCCCAAAGGACAGTAAGCGTGACCTTGCCCGCCAGAGGGTTGGACACGTGCCTTCTTCGGAGGTGGTGAGTCAAAATGCTTCCATTGCTTTGACTGGGCTTTAGTTCCTGGATCATTGTGATGGAGCCATGTTTTGTCCTGCATGATTAGTCTGTCGAAGAAGTCCTCGTGGTTTTCTTGACACAAGGCCCAAAGAGCCAGGTGGCACATGACTCGTTCCTGCCTCAGGAAAGGTGTGAGCGACAGGGGAATCCATTGCAGACAACTTACGCATGTGGAAATGGTCATGGGTGATTTTTTATTTTTACCACAGACCCCACATTGATCTTGACATCTTGGGCTAGTCGGCGAACGGGTGTGTGGCGATCCTCCAAAGTGGCGGCTTCCAGTTGCCAGATTGTGCCTTCATCAATAGCGGACTGTGGTCTCTCGGGAATGGGAGATATTTTCAACGGTGCCCGACCACACTTGAACTGATGATAACAGTGCTTGACTGGGTCGTACGATAGGGCGTTCGTTCGTTCTTTAGTTTAACGTCTTTTCACTGTAAGTGATATTAGACGGATACGATAGGGCATCCTCCCCAGAGGTCACTTTCGTTTCATCCAACGTCTCTCCTTTGGTGTGCGGACTCTCAACTTGATGACCGCTGGCTCCATTATCACACCTTACTACACCATAGCACCAGTAAAAGAGGAAATGTTTGGAGTTCAGAGGTGCAAATTGATACGTAAAATATAAAGATATGTATTGTTATGCATGTGCAATTTCAGCATCTTACCATAAACGGAAGTGTCAAGGAAAATCTTTAATGAACAACTCTCATAAGTCGCATTTTTTCAAGTTGTTGAACTGACAGAGAGAGAGAGAGAGAGAGAGAGAGAGAGACAGAGACAGAGACAGAGACAGACAGACAGAAACAACGGGACAGAGAGATAGAGAAAGGGACAGACAGAGAGAGAGGGCGGGGTGACAGACAAGGACGAAAAGACAAAGAAGAAAAACTGACGCTTCCAGTCTGCTGTGCTCAGCATGTACGTCGACTTGTTCCGTCTAGCTTTGTCAGTGTCTTCATTGCTTTTGGCACAACTGTTGCTGTGTTGACAAAATAGGTTCTTTCCTTCTTTACATTTTTTTCATCTCTTTCACCGGTTTGTATGTCTAAACCACCCATAAATGTTCCATTTTGGCTTAATGATAATGACCATGTGTATTTATATATGGCCTACCCCGCGGTTCTAAACACATTCAAAACATGTGGTATGAATATGTCGAAGGAAAATAACAAAAGGTGCAGAGATGCAAACTCGATAAAAAAACAACAACAACAACAACTATTAATTATGTATAAATATCATCAATGATTCTTCTGTTCTGTGTTCATGAATCGCAAAGCCATAAACACACGTACTTCTTTTTTTTTCTTCTTTTTTTTGTTGTCTACTTCGTCAAGTGCTGCTTACTGTATATGTTTTATTTAGCACACAACCCTCTGCTTCCGCTGCTTGAACTTTCCCCAAATCTAAGTCAGGTACCAGTTCACACCTGGGTGAAGTAGGGAAAATCGGAGTAAAGTGCCTTCCTTAAGGACACAACACCATGCCGAAAGGCGGCCCTGAACTCTGATCACTGGTGACCCCTGATCACTGGTGAACACACTGATCACTGGTGAACACACTGATCACTGGTGAACACACTGATCACTGGTGAACCCTGATCACTAGTGAACACACTGATCACTGGTGAACACACTGATCACTGGTGAACACTGATCACTGGTGAACACACTGATCACTGGTGAACACACTGATCACTGGTGAACACTGATCACTGGTGAACACACTGATCACTAGTGAACACACTGATCACTGGTGAACACTGATCACTGGTGAACACTGATCACTGGTGAACACTGATCACTGGTGAACACTGATCACTGGTGAACACACTGATCACTAGTGAACACACTGATCACTGGTGAACACTGATCACTGGTGAACACTGATCACAAGTCAAATACCGAACCGAGGTCGGGGAAAAAAACAACAACTCCACCCTTTACCCACCAGGCGCCATTACCGAGATTCGATCCCGAGACCCTCAGATTGAGAGTCCATCGCTTTTTAACCACTCGGTTACTCTTCATACAGCCAGGACTCCCTCTTGGAACACCAGACGGACCTCCCACCCACCCACACATCCAGGACTCATCTCATCCAACAACGCAACTCTCAACGAACCAAGGACCCCAGCCCTGAATAACTTGACCCTAAGGGCATCAGCCAACAGGTCGTTCAACTCCACCTTGGATAGGAAGGGGAAGAAAGGGGAGGGAAAGGGAGGGACGGGATGACACTGTTATGCAAGAGAGTGGAAGACAGACTAGACTAAAGGGAGGCAACAAACATTCACATACGAGTTCAGTCTCATTCTCATTCTCAACAACAACAACAACAACAACAACAACAACAAAATCACAAATTGTTCTGCTTAACAAGCAGTTAGTAGGCCGACATACGCACATACACACAAACGCAGGCATCCAATTTTGAGTCTGGGGAATGTCGACTTCTGTTCTTCAATGTTTTGTGGGTCCACGAACTAAAAGTCAACACACATATCACCTCTAGGGCGGCACACACAAATTACGTAGTTCTTCGGACGTGTCTTAGTCTTCAAGACACATGGACGGGACGGGATGGCAAGGACCGAAATTAACTTCTCCATGAAAGCAAGGCACGGAAGGCCACATGATTTGAGGAGGCTATTTTTCCTTTAGTTAATGATGACTGATAAGGATGGTGATGATCAAAAGGATGAGGTCCACTTTGGGATTAATTGAATACTGCATGACAAGCCTGTTCTCTCCGCTTCCGTTCAACCTGGAGTCAACCAGGCCCGAGATATACAGACACAGCAATGTTGGATAAGAAACGTGAGTACCACTCCTGAAAATGGTGAGTACCACTCCTGAAGATGAAACGAAATCAAATCACCTTGTTCGCAGTCCCCTGACAACAGGTCATGTCGGAGTTGATACACGCTGATGAACAAAATAAGCACAAAAAAAATCGACAACGAAACTATGGAACAGTCTCCTCTGATAACATAAAATGAAGCGATTCTATTGGAATGATACCTTTCCTCTGACGGTACCTACATCAAACGAATAATCAAACAAAATCTTGCGTCGTCCACCTACATCATTACATTAGTAATAGAGATAACAAAATCATCATAGTGGACTTCATTCAAATATGAGTAATCTTAATTAGCATTTGTTTGATCGACGTCTTCCGCTAGATACACAATGCTCATGTGGATATCATGCAGTGACAGCTGAATATTTTCTTTTATAATGTCCAGATCATATCACGATATAAGAGATAATACAATTTACTACCCTCCCCGAAAATAATAACAACGTTATTGTCTGTCATTGTTGATAATTTCCAGTCTGAACCCATTAAAATTGAACATGGAATCCCACAGGGATCTGTTTTAGGCCCAGTGCTCTTCACACTGTACACTGCTCCTCTCGCTGAAATTATCAACCGCCATAATGTCAGTCATCATTCTTATGCTGATGACACTCAACTCCAGAAGAGTGATACACCTGAAAAACTGTTGTCGCTCTTGCAAGAAACATCTAACTGCTTCCTGGATATTCAAAATTGGATGACTCTAAATAAGTTACAATTGAACGCGGACAAAACTGAAGCAATGATCATAGGAACTAAACAAAAACTCTCTTCCATTACAACTAATACAATCAAACTTGGCAGTACATCCATCCCTCTGTCCACTTCAGTCAGGAACCTCGGCGTTGTCCTTGACAACACACTGTCCATGCAAACATTTATCAATCAGACATGTCAATCCTGCTACTGTCAACTGCGGCGCATCAGTTCCATCCGGAAATATCTGTCCACTGACGCAACATCTAGACTTGTCGTTTCTCTCATTCTCTCTCGCCTTGACTACTGTAACTCTCTATTGTCTGGTTTGCCTGCTTCATCCATTCAGTCCCTTCAGCGCATACAAAATTCTGCTGCCCGACTCGTCCTCAGAAAGAAAAGATCTGAGCACACCACTCCTCTTTTGCAACATCTCCACTGGCTCCCTGTCTCACACCGAATAAAGTACAAGATCAGCACTCTATGCTACAAATGTATTCACAAATCAGCCCCTTCCTATCTCTGTGGCTGCCTTCACCTCTACACTCCATCTCGCTCACTACGATCAGCTTCGGATCCACTCCACTTACACATACCCAGATTCAAACTCTCGACTGTTGGCCACCGTTCTTTCTCTGTCTCTGGACCTTGCAATTGGAATGAACTTCCTCTTTCGCTTCGTCAAGTCTCCACACTCAGCTCTTTCAAGTCTGGCCTTAAAACCCACCTCTTCCCAAAGTAGCCTCCCTTCCCTGCCTCTTCCTTGTCTTTTTAGTTTTTTTCAGTTTTAGAGTTATGCTTGCGTGAGAATGACTGGTGCGAAAGCGCTTTGATTTGTTTATGCACAAGATTTAGCGCTATATAAGTACCATTATTATTATTATAACAACGTAACTACTCTATTGGTGACCCTACTATTAGTTTTCTTGAGAGTGAACAAAACTTCTTGGCTGTACATGATTATACAGGACAATCAAACAGATTCAAATATTTGCCGTCCGTGACATAAAATAAACAAATTAAACATCTCCGGCGGTAACATGGATAGAAAAGTTTTACGTAGAACTGATGGATGACCCCGGGTTCATTCTTTCTGTCTGTCTGTCTGTCTGTCTGTCTCTGTCTCTCTGTCTCTGTCTCTCTGTCTGTCTGTCTGTCTCTCTCCTTATCTGTGTGTGTGTGTGTGCATGTGTGTGTGTGTGTGTGAGTGCGTGTGTGTGTGTTTATGTGTGTGTGTGTGTGTGGGGGGGGGGGGATAGTGGTGGGGGGGTCGGGGGGTGGGGAGTGCTTTTTCGTTGCCTGGCTTCCGGCAGGATGTATGTCTCACTGGCAGTGAAATTTCAGACAATTTTCAGTCATAATGACCGTGTTAGCACTACCGTATTCACTGGAGTGTATGCTAAACAATTTACTGACGGTACACTCTTTGTCTTCCTATAAAATCAAGGGAAGGGGCAAAAAACATACTGTCGCTGTTTTTCGACTGAATGTTGATTCGTGTCACCCTGACTGTGCTGTCACTAATACAGTGAACTACAGTGTTGTATATGGCCTTAAAACTCACTCAGTACGGCCAGTCCTCTCTTCTCCTCTACACAGACCCTTCGGATGTCCAGTGGGTGCCTGAATGACCCGACCTTTAGCTTCCGTCGTCAGAATTGTGGTATTCTTTGTCAACATTCACCTCTTCAGCATAAGAGCCTTCCGCTTGAAATGTTTTGATGATGGTAATTGGGATGAAACGCTGTTAACGTCGTCTCTTTCGCCGTTCGTATGGAGAGAGTTAGATAGCCCATCACAGATCTGACCAAGACAGAAAATGAGCGGGCCGGAGGCGCGCAGACAAGCAAACGCACTGATGGGGGAAAATGTGATTTGTGACTTCGGCGTGTTTCTCCCCCCCCCCCCCACAC
The DNA here is from genome assembly GCF_041734735.1 of Babylonia areolata. Lineage (NCBI taxonomy): Eukaryota > Metazoa > Mollusca > Gastropoda > Neogastropoda > Buccinidae > Babylonia > Babylonia areolata. Next base: position 84,150,082 of record NC_134876.1, read on the forward strand.
CTCCAAGTTTATTTCATGATGTAGAAAATGGGTGAGTCCCGATGCCGGTATCCAGTCTGTAAGGCACATCTCCACTTCTCTCTCATGGCTGAGGATGTCACGCTGCTCATGAAACAGTCACTGCTGAAAACGTGTGTCGTCGGCTTGACTCAGAGAATGAAACAGCCCCGTGTCCAGTGAAAGTGGTCAACAAAGGAAACGTTACGTCAGTGACAGTGGTCAACGAAGGTCACGTCAGTGACAGTGGTCAACGAAGGTGACGTTAGTGATAGTGGTCAACAAATGAAACGTAACGTCAGTGACAGTGGTCAACGAAGGTCACGTCAGTAACGGGGGTAACGTCAGTGACGGTGATCAACGGAGGTAACGTAACGTCAGTGACGGTGATCAACGAAGGTAACATTACGTCAGTGACGGTGATCAACGAAGGAAACGTTACGTCAGTGACAGTGATCAACGAAGGTAACGTAACGTCAGTGACAGTGAGCAACGGAGGTGACGTCAGTGACAGTGATCAACGGAGGTGACGTCAGTGACAGTGATCAACGGAGGTGACGTCAGTGACAGTGATCAACGAAGGTAACGTCAGTCACAGTGATCAACGCAGGTAACGTCAGTCACAGTGGTTCAGACAGAAACCCAGCACACAGTGGTGAGAAAAAAAAGAAAAGAAAAAGAAGACATCGTTTTTCTCTTGACATTACAGAAAACGTGACTGACAGTCTGAAGAATGAAGACAACAGACGTTGAAGACATTCAGAACTGACGAAATTACTCTGACATTACTCTGACTCTGCCATACATTTTGATGATTCAGATACAAAATATGGGAAATCATTTACAGCTTGGTCTTTTGTGAAGGACTATGACTCTCAAACTAGGAGGCAAAATTGCACTGGCTCTTAGTGCTGCAGCCTTGTGGGCTAGTTGGCCTTTGGGAACCATCCCAACGCTGACTGTCCTAAAACCCTCTTGGCCGAGACAGTGGGGATGTAACTTGGGCAAGATACTCTCCACTATAATCAAATTCTAGCCCAAATAGTCGGAACAGCAGTTGCCTCCTCTGCTGTTCTGATGGTCATAGTCGGACACGACTGACTATCATATATACATAGACAGTTCAGCACAGTGTTTTGAAAGATCATCACAGAAAAATTAACGAAATTTTTGTAAAAGGGCACTAAAATGAATTCTGCAAACCAAACAAGTCATCTGTCTGGAATAAGAAGTAGATATGACTTCAACATTTATGCACTTTTGGCTTTGTGGACAGTCTCAGTTTTGAACTCTTTTGTTAAACTGGTCGTAGGTTACATTCTCTAAAAAGTTCATAACATTCTGGGCAGTCATTGGTTTTATTTTTGATATTGTTGTTGTTGTGATTTCTGGATGTGGAATGAATGTCATTTTAATACCCCTTGAGCGGACCAAAATTCTTCAACTTGAAGCCAACAAAGAGTCACCAAGTCTTGAAGTTTGTTTTCCATGCTGGTGTTACGAACGCTGCTCGTGAATCAAAGTTATCAAAAAAACGGAGCCATCTATCGAATTAAAAAAAAGGAAAAGAAAAAAGTTTGAATGCTGACTGATGTGTGTGTGTGTGTGTGTGTGTGTGTGTGTGTGTGTGTGTGTGTGTGTGCGTGCGTGTGTGCGTGCGCCCGCGTGCATGTGTGTGTGTGTGTGTGCGCGCGCGGGCATGCGTGTGTGCGTGCGTGCGTGTGTGTGTGCGTGTGCGGGTACACTTCCATTTTGCTTTGTTAGGTTCAACTTCGCTGGCAGGCATAAATAATTTCTGTGGCGTCATATTCGTTTTCTTTTCGACTTGGGTTTAAACTCGAACCCAAACTTGATTCCATTTTCTCACTTTATGATATATAATTGTAGTACTGCTTTGTCATCAAGCTCGTCACATATCATTTATTTTCTGAGAATAAACTGACTAAAAAAAAGAGAGAGTGAAAATGCCGAATGGGAAATGAAAGGAACGGAAGGGTTATGGGGGCAATACTTCAATGGCACATGTAACCCTAATAATGACAACTGAAAAATCTTCTCCTTCTTCTTCTTTGTTGGCATCAACAAACAACCAGGTGTGTGGTTTGTTTGGGTTTTTTTAATTTCATTTATTTATTTTTTTTAAACATCTAAGGCTTATGAGTAAGGACGAAAGACAAAATACTTACACACGCACAAGTATGCATGCATTCGAACATATTAGCATGCATACGTTCATACCATACCACAGCACATCAAAGCATAGCATAGCATAGCATAGCACAGCACAGCATACCATACCATACCATACCATACCATACCATACCATACCATACCATACCATACATGGTGCGTGTGTGCATACATACATACACTTAGCATGTGTGTATCTACATGAAAATTTGCTCGCGCGCGTCTGAGTGTACGTATGTATCTAAAAGAGTGCGCATGTGTGTGTGTGTGTGTGTGTGTGTGTGTGTGTGTGTGTGTGTGCGTGCGCGCGCGCGCGGGCGTGCATAATTATACATACACGCATGTACATAAAGACAAAAGCGCCCACGTCATCAGTTCTGGAACTGTGTCTGTGGCAAAGTGGGCATCCGGTGTGCAGCGGTTCTGGAACGTGCCTGCATCAGTGCACAGCCGTTTCATGGCTTGCCCGCTGAGACCAGACCAGGCCACCAGAAGGTGACTCCTGTCTTGACAGTGATGTGATTAGGAGGAGCTCTGTAAATAGACGTTATTCCAGATTTTCATGACTTCCGCGTCATGAACTGTTCAACTTGGGTCTTGGAAAGATGTCAGTGGTTTCTTTGAGAGAAAAACAAACAAACAAACAAACAACAACACTGAAATAAAAAGAAAATTGTGTGTGTGTGTGTGTGTGTGTGTGTGCACTTTCTACGGGACGGAGAGGAGAGGTGGCAGGTGTTGACAAATATAGACAAAAGCGCCACAGCAGGTTAAGTAGAGAAAGGATGACTCACATTTTCTATAGAAGATTTGATATATCTTTTGTTGTCGCTGTTGTTGGTTTTTTTTTTGCTGTTGTTTGTTTGTTTGATCTTGTTTTGTGTAATTTTGTTGAGTTAATAAATCACAAATTTATGTTTTTTTTCTCCCATTTGATTCATAATGCTCCATTTGACTTTATTTTTGACTCACTTGTGTAAACAAAGTGAGTCTATGTTTTAACCCGGTGTTCGGTTGTCTGTGTGTGTGTGTGTGTGTGTGTGTGTGTGTGTGTGTGTCCGTGGTAAACTTTAACATTCACATTTTCTCTGCAAATACTTTGTCAGTTGACACCAAATTAGGCATAAAAATAGGAAAAATTCAGTTCTTTCCAGTCATCTTGTTTAAAACAATATTGCACCTCTGGGATGGGTACAAAAAATAAAAAATGAAGCCTAATTATATGCAAACTGCATTTACTGTTATATTTATATTTTTTGTATTCTCTAAATTTGGCACTTTGATCTGATATTCTGACACAACAACAAGAGCAGTCATTATTATCATTTTTTGTTCAAACAGGAACTTCTTTTGCTAAGCATGGAAGTTTTATTTATTTTGCAAACGTTTTGGTGCAGTTAGTAAAAAAAGGGAAATTACACTGTAATTAATGCTAGGGGACTTAATTTGCTTTAAACTGCTCTTTCTCATCTTAAACATTACATTTTGAAATTATACTCAATGCATAAAAAGCTTGTGTGTTTTACTGTCAGTGTACAGGGCTTTCGCTATGTTCATTCGCCCAAGTGGTCTTTTTCGGAAAATATTAAAATCAATATGACGAGTGGACTTTACAGATATGTTGGCTGAGCCCTGAAGGTCATGGGCAAAAATCAATTGCGTACACATATTTATACACATTCAAAGCGCGTGCTCATATTCTTCGCGAACGCGAACGACGCCATTTTGTTTCAAGTTGTTGACTTGCCCGTTCAATCCTATATTCAATGGGCAATACACGATAACATGTGATGAAAAGTTGGAGAAGGAGACCGTTAAATATTTATTCAGAGAAAGATTTGTGAACGCCTCATCACTTATTGGATTATGCCCCCAAATGCCATAAAAATATCCACAGAATCAGTCGGAATTCACAGGTAAAAACTGTAAACCTTGCGAGTTAATACCCTTGAACTGATCACGATGAAACGAAAAAATTTCCAGTCTTGACTTTTCGTACGACGTTTAGAAGTACTTGTACTTGGCTCTACATGTTATTAGTTTAACAAAATACTAAATTTTCATATCAACTTTAAAACTATAAAACTAGAATGAACGTAAAAGAGAAATTGAATCGACCGTGTCGTACTACATTCCCGGCGGGTGTAACTAAACTTGTACATCTATCTAGATCTAGTGAAAACGGCTAAATGTTGCAGTGTGATTGCGGCGATAGACATTAAAAGGAATTTTTTTTTTTATTGCCCTTAAAGATTTTTTGAATGCCCAAGATACACCAGAATAATGTGATTTAAACAGCGTTCTCACTGCGAATACCGCAATTGATTTATCGCCCTTTAAAAAAGTATGTTCAAATGTTAAATTTTAGAACGTCACTTAAGGAGCCACGATAGTGTAATGGATAAGGCAGTTTCTTCTCACCCGAGCACGCGGGGTTCGAATCTGGTTAGGACTTTTTTTTTTTTTTTTTTTAAACGCGAAGCTTTATAATAACAAATATACAACACATTTTAACGATTAGATTTTTTTTTAAAGTGTATCACAAGTGAGTCTTGAAGGCCTTGCCTTTCTTGTATTTCATTTTATTTTATGTCATGCCACGTCATGTCATGCTATGATATGTTGTGCTATTTTGTGCTATGTTGTGCAATGTTATGTTGTGCTGACTGTGCTGTGCTATGTTATGTTATGTATGTTATATCATTAACTAATATGACACAGGGAGAAAACAATGTGTGTTAAATTTAACTCTTTGAGTAGTATAAAATGATTTTTTTTTTAAAGAATTCGTTTAATACACTTATTTCATAAAAATCGTTTTGTTTTGTTAACTCAATTTTTATGCACCCATTTCCTTCTTATTGATTGAAACACAACTTTCTATACCACCTTCCACGCTAAACTCTACCCTTCCATATTGAAAAAAACAAAACAAAACAAACAAACAAACAAACAAACAAACAACAACAAAACCCCAAACATTCCCAAAGATGTTCCACCACAAAATCTAAAACAATCCTTTCCTGTGAATGTCCATAATTATTCTGACCTCTGCTCACATAATCATCTGCCTGTCTTTCTTCTCAACAATACTCCTAACTTCTCTTACGTCTTGCCTTCATTAATTGACTCCACTGTCATTTTCGGTTATCACACAGTCCCTGCTCGAAGGACCAATAATGATCTGAATCGTTGATAGTTGTTATTAATTAAAGTGAGTCTAAGTTTACAATTCCCCTGTCATCAATTTCATAAAGTCTGCAAGTTATCTTTTTTTTAACACACACACACACACACACACACACACACACACACACACACACACACACACACACACACACACACGTTTCAAGTTTTGATTATCCTTTCACTCCTATTGGAGTATGGAGGATTACTGCAAAATAATGTTTTCATGCCCAGAACAAACATTTCCAAATACACAACAATGTCACATAAAAGTTGAGAAAACAGAAATGTCTTTTAACTCCAAAAGTGTAGCTGGGCAACGTTTGCAAATCTAATCATCTTACTTACAGCTAAAATGACTATTTTGCCTCCTTTGAGCATATTACAAAAATTAAAAACCGATTTTGGAGACATATTTTTTAGGAACATATCGATTTCGTAACTGATCAAAATTGGGACATTCCATTATAAAATGAAACTCATCCCCAATCACAGACATGTTACAAACCTTACAAAGCCGTAACTCTCGTGGTATGCCTTTGTGTCTCCCTGTTTCTATTTCCAGCTTATGATTAGTACTTCGAAATCTGAAGAAGCTGATAACGTAATTATCAGGCATTTGACATATATTTTTCTCTACCAAATCCACTTTTGAAATTTCGATAAAACAAACATTTACTACTCGCCACACACACAAAACGAAGTCTGCCACCTTCGTATGAAGTGTAAAAAAAAAAAAAAAAAAAGAAAAAGAAAAAAGTTCTCCTTGCACCGTGCGACCCAGCCCTCATCCAGGGGAGACGCTTTACCCATATGTGCAAGTGTAAAAGTGTACAACTAAGATAGGAAAGGAGGGATGGGGTGGCGGGGGGTAGGGGATTGGGGAGGGGGGGGGGGAGAGAGAGAGAGAGAGACAGGGTGTTTTCCTGGGCGGCCTGAGAGTGTAGTCTCTAAACATGACTCCCTCTTTGTGTCGGGCAACCTCACAGAAGCGAACCTGGGCGCACCCTGGGTCCCCACCTTGTTTATCGGGGCTCCCTATCTCACACACTGATAGGTGTGTGGGCGGGTGGGTGCCTGGGTGTGTGGGCGGGTGGATGGGTGAGAAGACCATCTTGATGCCCGGAGGGGGCTGGACGGATACTTTAAAGGATTTCTAAACTGGGTGACCCGCTAGAGGTTGTTGCATCGCTTGATGCGGAGTTCGTTTACAGGGTTTTTTCTTTTTTTCTGTTGAGTGTGTGTGTGTGTGTGTGTGTGGTGGGGGGGGGGTTGTCTTCTTTCCTGTTCTGTTCTAGTCTTGTCTTGTTTTGCCTTTTCTTTAGGTCTCTCTCTCTCTCTCTCTCTCTCTCTCTCTCTCTGTGTTTCTTTCTGTGCGAAGGGATATGTCTTTGAGTGCTTGCGTGTGTGTGTGTGTGTGCTCATGTGCGTTCGCGTGCGCACGCGTGTGTGTATGTGATGTCTGACTTTGTGCGCGCGCGTGTATATGTACATGTGCGTGTGTGTGCGTGTGCATGTGAGTGTGGGTGTCCGTGTACGCGTCTGAAAGGGACAGGGGATATATATATATATATATATATATATATGTATGTATGTATATGTATATATATAATTATGTGTGTGTGTATGTGTGTGTGTGTGTGTGTGTGTGTGTGTGTGTGTGTGTGTGTGTGTGAAACAACGTGGGGGCACTCTGTTGACAAAGGATCTAAGGTATCTTCTGTCTAGTCCCCAACATCCGGTTTCTCAGCTGTGTAAGCTGTGCGCGAGGTTTGGTAACCACCGAATCTGTCTGTCCGTCCATCCTTCCATCCGTCCCGTCCGTTCGTCCGTCCGTCCGTCCGTCCCTTTGCCTTTCTGTACTCTTTCCTCAACCCCTTTCTCCTCCTCTCTGTTAATTCGTGAGTGAGACAACCTCGAGCATGATTATTATGATTATCATGTTAACACCCCTTTGAATGTCCTTATTGAAAGAGAAGGGAGACAAGTCCAATGCAAAATTCACTTCCCAATTCTAAACACTTTGCTTTCAAACAATTAAAACTGAAAATTATCTTCGCTCTCATTGAAATGCTCGTCAACAGATAAGCAAGTGAAATACACAATATAAATAAATGAATAGCCCGTAATCACTGCTTATTTGAATCCTATACATGCTCTAAACATCAGTTGAAAGGAAAGTGCTCAGGCATAATGAATATAATACTTAAAGACGCAAGTTGTGGTCCTTAGCCTGCCTACCTATCTGCCTATCTGTGTGTCTGTCTGTCTCTTTGTATTTCTTTGTACTGTCTACCTGTTAGTTCAACATTCCTAATTATTTTTTCATTGTAAAAAATGCATTGAATATTACTGTGCCTTGTGTGTATAAAACAGTGAAGTTTTGTAAGTTTTCTCTTCTGAGTCATTTTTATAATCAGAAAAAAATTCTGGTACCAAAATCAACTAAACTCCAAAGTGTGTGTGTGTTCGGTTACTTACTGTTAAAAAGCCAAACACAAAAACAAAAGTTACTGATTCGTAATCCATTACCTCTTAGCATTATCCCGAAGAAAAAAATATCACGGAATGTCCAGGTTACCAGTGCTAATGAAACAAATATGCTTTTTTTAAGATTTTACAGATTTAGATATGAACTGACGCAAAATTTTGTTTGATTATTCGTTTGTTTCTTTGTTTGTATTTCTGTCTCCTACAAACTAGGAATATCAGTGTTTTTCAACCATTTTGTAGCGATGTCAGAAGGTATATTTTCTGTGTCCTTACTGGAAAACAAATGTATAAGACACATTTTTCGATTTGAACAGTTTTACGGTTCAGGTGTGGAAAGAATGTGAGTCTGCGTAACAACCCTGTGTTCCGTTTTTTCGTGTGTCTGTGTATAATTATGTATGTGTATGTTTGCGTATGTGTGCGCACGCGCGTGCGTGTGTGTGTGTCCGTGGTAAACTTTAGTAAACTCCTTTTTTCTGGAAATACTTCGTTCTTCGAAACCAAACGTGGATATGAGACAGGAAAAATCTGGTTTTTGACTCACTTGTGTAAACAAAGTGAGTCTATGTTTTAACCCGGTGTTCGGTTGTCTCTGTGTGTGTGTGTGTGTGTGTGTGTGTGTGTGTGTGTCTGTGTGTCCGTGGTAAACTTTAACATTGACATTTTCTCTGCACATACTTTGTCAGTTGACACCAAATTAGGCATAAAAATAGGAAAAATTCAGTT
>NC_134876.1:84171173-84198673 GCF_041734735.1 Babylonia areolata
AAAAATAAAGAATGAAGCCTAATTATATGCAAACTGCATTTACTGTTATATTTATATTTTTTTGTATTCTCTAAACTTGGCACTTTGATCTGATATTCTGACCCAACAGCTAGAGCAGTCATTATTATCATTTTTGGCTCAAACAGGAACTTCTTTTGCTAAGCATGGAAGCTTTATTTATTTTGCAAAAGTTTTGGTGCAGATAGAAAAAAAAGGAAATTACTATGTAATGCTAGTGGAGTTAATTTGCTTTAAACTGATCTTTCTCATCTTAAAACAAGAGAGGCAAGGCCTTCAAGACTCACTTGTGATGCACTTTTAAAAAAAATGCAAGCTTTTTATGTATTGAGTATAATTTCAAAATGTAATGTTTAAGATTAGAAAGATCAGTTTAAAGCAAACTAAGTTCCCCAGCAGAGTAATTTCCCTTGTTTTACTGCCTACACCAAAACGTTTGCAATAAATAAAACTTCCATGCTTAGCAAAAGAAGTTCCTGTTTGAACAAAAAATGATAATAATGACTGCTCTAGCTGTTTGGTCAGAATATCAGATCAAAGTGCCAAGTTTAGAGAATACAAAAAATATAAATATAACAGTAAATGCATTATACTCAATACATAAAAAGCTTGGATTTTAAAAAAAATGTATCACAAATAAATCTTGAAGGTCTTGCCTTTCTTGTTTTTGTTTCATTTCATGAGGAATTAAAGACAGAAAGAAAAATATTGACATTTGTTCAACTTTGTTTTTCATTCTATTTGAATAAAAATAACGACAACATCATCACCAAAACAAAACAACAACTAAGAAACAGAACAAAAAAAACACACACACAAAAAAAAATGTTGACAGTTATTGCATGTTTTTGTTGTTGTCTTTATCACGGAGATTTTCTTTTCATTTCTTTGTTGTTTGTTGTGGATGAATTTTTGCGATGTTGTTGGCATTTTAAAGAATGACATTCAAATATTATAAAAACAAGAACACATACCTATAGATTATCATTTTCTGATTTAAATGACAATTAACTGATTCTTGACAATTGGTTAGCCAGAGAACTTACTCGGTGTTTTCTTTATACTCCATATATATATATATACATACATGTATAATATCCTGAAATTATTAATCTAAAAAGTCGACTCCTACGCATTTCGTTTGAGGTAGGATTTATTTATTTATTTTTTTTTTAAGACAAACCTGACAAATTCTTCTCTCAGCGAAACACATATCTGAAAAAATATACGATTTGTCCATACTAGGCGAATTTGATTGTTATGTCTAATTTTGCTCGGGGACTAGGACCCTACAATTTTGCATTGATACTTATTGCCATAATCTATATTTCAAATATGTTTGGATGTAGTTTCAAACAGTATTCCAATTGAAGGGAGAGAAACAAAAATAAATATTTTCGAAGTGTATCTTGTCAGTTATTGCTCTGAAAGTAGAAGTGTGAATGTCTCATCAGGGCTTTTCAAACACATAACACACAAAGCTTTCACAATATGTACACCGTCAACACATGAGAATATCAAACAAAAATGTATCATCGTAGTTGAAAACTAAACATAATAAATTGTTCTATTCTTAAGTCTAAAACGCCCGTTGCGCATACACCTTCCCATACGATTTATCCCCAAAGGATTACAGGTCGGAGCAATATTATACAATTTAAAAAAAAAAAAGTCTCAACTCACGGGTACAAAAACATATGAACAAAACAAACAAAAACTGTATATTATGTCCAGACAGAGACGAGTTAATCATACGTTTGTTTCGAACAGATGCAGCCTAATAAAAGGAGAAAGTGGCGGAGAGAGAGAGAGAGAACTCAGAACTCAGAACTCAAAACGTTTTTATTCAAGGATTAAGATTTTAGGCATTGCCTATTCTTCCAATCTGTCCTTGCTAATCTACATCTATTACAAACAGCACACACATAAATGAAAGGAAAAGGTTTTCATGCAGAATTGTATACATAATGAAGAAAACACACACACCCCTCCGCCACCACCACCCCCACACACACACACCCACACCCACATCCGTGCACACACATGCATACACACACTGACGCTCGCGTGCGAGCGCACACACATACATACACAAACACGCGCGCGCACACACACACACACACACACACACACACACAGAGAGAGAGAGAGAGAGAGAGAGAGAGAGAAACTGAAACTGAAACTTAAACTGAAAAATGTTTTAATGCCATTGACATAACAGTCCTATTGGCATGGGACACATCAAAATAACCGTTCAACAACATAAAACAAACCAAACAGCATGAATATATCAAAGTCGCAGCAACAACCCTGCAAAGAAAATCACAAGGTCTGTTGAAAGACAATAAAAAACACTTATGTCGAAAACGGCTTTACCCACGCTCGACAAACTCACGGCGTGCTCAACCAAAAAGAAAAAGTATGAAAAAAAAAGAAAGAAAAGTAAACCTACACATATTCAGTTAATTTGCACTTTCTCCGTGCATATTCGAAAATGATACAAATGTCGGCTTCTTTGAGTCGACCATCCAACCTATGACAGTTAAAGCTTAAGTATGATCTTTTTTTTAAACTTTCGAGACTGCAATTCTTTTGTTGTGTATGCATTTACAAGTTCGAGCAATTCTTGCTACGAAAGTGCCAAGCAAGGGCGATAAATTTAGCAAGTGACCGCATTATCTTTACATTATCTGACAAAAGGAGATGGATGATGTCCCTTTCAACTGAAACACTTTCTTTAAAAACTTTTATTATTTTTTTTACGGATATCACTGTAGGCGTTACACACAAAAAGAAAATGAATTTCGTCTTCTGTCTGCGCCCCACACATAGGGCATGGGGGTCGAGCGGATGTGTCAATGGAGTACCATCTTTTACTGGCATTCAGCCCCAATACCCTTAGCCTGAACCGAGCAAGACTACATCTGTGTCATTTATTGTTTAGAACTGAAATATATTTTTCCGTCTCAAATATACTCTTAAACGAAAGAAACCAGCTATATTTTTCCGAATCTTCTAAATGAGAATGCCAATCCTGTTTGTATGAAGAAATAAGTGAGAGAGAAAGAGAGAGAGAGAGAGAGAGAGAGGTGAATAAATAGATAAATAAATATATATGTACATGCATACATACATACATATATATATATATATATATATATATATGAATAGATAAATAGATGAATAGATAAATACACACATAAATAAATAAATAAATAAATAGATAAATAAAAGTAGAGGTGTTAGAAATTACGAACTGACCAGTCAGTTCTGTATCGAATGCTCAGTAAACAAAACAAAACAAAACAAAAGTACTTAACAAAGCAAAACCCAAGATTAAACAAACAAACAACAACAACACACACACACGCACACACACACACAGAGGGAAAGAGACAAGAAAAAGGAGAAGGATTTGGAATTTAAACAATAATTTTTCAAGGTTTATACGTTTTTCACAGCCACAGCGCGAGTACATTGTATGTACATATGATGGTGTTTAAAACTATAACGTTCTGAGAAGGAAAATAAGACAGATGAACGTTTTATTATATATATATATATATAAACAATTATCATCTTTTATTGTGAATATCAAAATTATAAGTGGTTGTGAAAACGCTCAATCCGGAATTTGACTTCACACAGGCACACATAGACACAGACACGCACATACATACGCACGCACACACATACACAATGCACACAGACGCACGCGCATACATGTAACACACACACACACACACACACACACACACACACACACACACACACACACACACACACAAGCCGTCTAAAGTTCGTTCAAATGTTTTTCGTAGTCTTTCTGAAAACAATAATATAAATAAATCGACAAATAAATGACTAAATAAATAAATAGATAAATAAACATTTTTTTTTTAAAAGAAAACGATGTCAATCAATATCTTGAAATATTTCTGTATCTATATAATTTTCTTTCTATATTACTTTGTAAGGGATCACTTTCTGAGGAATATATATCTATACCTATACTTATACCGAAATGTATGTATGTGGAATAGAATAGAATAGAATGGAATACTTTTTATTGTCATAAAACCTTAAAGTTGATAAGACACAATGAAACATAAACATGAGCATATTAAGAATATGTATGTATGTATGTATGTATCGATTGCTGATAGCAACCCAAGAAACAAACTGATAGATAATTGAATGTTTCCAAATGCACAAGCAGTCCTATTTTCTTTCGATGATAGTCGATCATAACCATACAGTTCAGTTACAATATTTACAAAGGTCTTAAGGCATTATATGTTCCTCAGCTATTATTGTTTTTCTCTTGATCGTTTGTGAAAAAGGACAATATAGTTCACGACAAATCTGATGAGAGAGCGAGCGAGCGAGCGCGAGAGAGAAGAGAAGAGAGAAAGACACAGAGAGAGATTTCAATGCATTAATAAAGATAATGTAGATCAATGCTACGAAAATACATTTATGCTACAAGGAATATTTTCGAACTTTACTTAAAGGAAATTATGCCGCAGAAAAATTAATATAGATGGTTTTGATTTGTGTAAAAAGGAACCAAACACATAAAAAGATATGTACTTTCACAAGATTGCCTCTTTCAAAAATCCCTGCGGCGATTACGTAATTAATATAACCCAAGGCTTTCAAAACAATATCAGTTTCATACCCGTAAGTCTTTTCTTTCTTTCTTTTTTCAATTCAATAATCCTGGTCTGTGATCACTTTTTGATACGAACTCTTAATGATGTAGGTTTTGAAATACAGACTTACCTTCTTTTTTTTTTCTTTTTTTTCATGGAACTGTCGTGTTAGCATTCATTTTCTGACCAGTGTCAAAACACATCATTGCCACACACTCCGTAGGCTGTGTGTCCCGTTTCCACCCGTACCCTCCTCCTCCTACCCGGCCTGACTCCACCCCGAACGCCTAGGGTTCCCATTGGTCCATCGAGTTATTCACTCCTTTCGCTTGTATCCTCCTCCTTCTCCTCCAACTTTTTTTTTTTTTTTTTTTTTTTCACGTACCCGTAATTTATGTCAATGACACTTTCTGGATTGTTGTTGTACGTTTTTACTTTTTATTTTGTTTTTGTATGTTGTGTTCCATTTCCTTACTTCTTCCATGAACTAGGAGAAAATCATACACACAAATACGGTCGCAGACGTGCGCGCGCGCGCACACACACACACACACACACACACACACACACAGATGGAGAGAGAGAGAGAGGTGGGGGGGGGGGGGGGGTGAGGGACGGAGGGGGGTAGAAGTAGCGCACACGACCACTTCTCTATCTGACCTCCCCCCCCCCTTCCGCCTCTTCACTGACTTCCCCTTCACCATCATCCCACCTACCACCCCCATTTCGCGCGCATTCCTGCTTTTGTTAGACCGTGTGTGTCTCCGTTAACCCTCCCCCCTACCTCCCCTCCTTCGTCCCTCCCTCCCCTCTCCCTGCAATTTGTGTGACCAAAACAGCTATCAAAAACAAGACAGTATGTAGAAACGAGAACAAAACAACAAATAAAAACTCTATCACTGACCAGAGAAACACACACAAAAAAAGCCCCAACCCTCTACCCCAACAAGCCCCCACCTCACCCCCATCCGAAAAAAAAAAATCATAAAAAAACGTAGTTCTCTCTCCGCTTTGTGTCTCCTGCAGTCACAAGTCAGCCCCCCCCCCCCCCCCCCCCCCCCCCCCCCCCCCCCCCCCCCCCCCCGAACACACCGCCACACACATCGGCCACACATTAAACGGTAATACAGCCCACAGCCACAGTGTATAAAAAGTGTTTTGACACCCATTCCTTGCCTTAAATGGGCAGTCACCCGAGGTGCCTTTCATTCAGACAACTGCTGTATTTTCGTAGTGCGGGGTAAAAAGGGGACACTCCTTTTTTCGGTTTTTTTTTCACCCGTTTTTTTTTCCCACTTATCTACCCTCCTCCCGCCACCTCCTCTTACATGGCTGACTGAACGTGACAATATAAAGCTTTGGTTGTGCACGCAAACACATATAAACACACACACACACACACACACACACACACGGGGACAAAATCATGGTGCGGCTCTTTCGCGTCAGCCACACACACGCACGCAGCCCGAATTTCAAACAGATAAATCTGTTGTGACGAATAGTAATACGATACGATACGATAGGAATCAAAATCATGTTGTCGTTGCTCTGTCGTGTACCAGTGTCAGCCTTGTTGTTAAGTAGGAGCTGACATGCACTACATCAATTCGTGGTGAACGAAAGCGAAGTGCTTCAGTTCGCTCCAGTGGTAGTGGCAGAGCATCTCACGATTGCGTTAAAACACACACACACACACACACACACACACGCACACACACACACACACACACACACACACACACGCACACACACACACACACACACACACACACACACACACACACACACACACACACACACACACACACACACACACACACACACACACACACACACACACACAAGGAATACGTAACACCAGGACTCACCCCTCTGAACAAAGCAACCATCACTAAACTAACCCCCAAGCCCTGAACAACCTGACTTCAATTCAGGGCATCGGCTAAGAGATCGTAAAATTGAACTCTACCAGGTAAACCGTTGGCTCGATTTTGCCACATTGCAAAATCAATAAATGGATGAAGGCAGCTCTGACCCTTCTTATTCTTCTTCTGCGTTCGTGGGCTGCAACTCCCGCGTTCACTCGTATGTACACGAGTGGGCTTTTACGTGTATGACCGTTTTTACCACGCCATGTAGGCAGCCATACTCCGTTTTGGTGGTGTCCATGCTAGGTATGTTCCTGCTTCCATAACCCAACGAACGCTGACATGGATTACAGGATCTTTATTAAACGTGCGTATTTGATCTTATGCTTGCGTATGCACACGAAGGGGGTTCAGGCACTAGCAGGTCTGCACACATGCTGACATGGGAGATCGGAAAAATCTCCCACCCTTTACCCACCAGGCGCCATTACCGAGATTCGAACCCTGGACCCCCAGATTGAAAGATTTGACCACTCGGCTATTGTGCCCGTCTCTGGCCCTTCAATTCCTCGTCCTCCTCCCTCATCTCGACATATTCTAACAGGGAATCTGAGACGCTCATGCCAACTTCGTTTGTTAGTTATCATCTCCCCCTCGGCAGTCTGTCTTACCAATGGAAATCTATTCAACAATTAGATAAGAAACCTTCGCTGCGTAAATTATGACAAGGGTATACGCAGCTTCAGTTTTAAAGTTCAGTCTGTTTAGAGTTAGCCATCAACACGTAGAAGGCAGACACAAGAGATACAGGTTTACAAACCATGGAAACGTGTTCTTTAGAGTTTCTGGATTTGTTCCGTTGACCTTTTTATTTGACTGTATGCGAGGTGATGAGAAGTGCAGGTTTTAGATTTGTTCCATTAGGATTTTTTTTCTATTCACTCGTGCGCAAGTTGATAGATACTGCAGTTTTTTCAATTTGTTGGGTGGTTTATATATATATATATATATATGTGTGTGTGTGTGTGTGTGTGTGTGTGTGTGTGTGTGTGTGTGTGTGTGTGTACACTCTGTGCATACAAGCTGATGGAAAGGTAAGGTTTTGAATTTTTGTTTGTCTACATTTAACTCTTCCTTTTTCTCTGTGTACGAGCGAGTTGAAACGTGTTCTACGTTGTTCGATTGTTCTTTTTGTTTTCATTTACGCATGCGCTAGCTGATTGGAAAAGCAATTTCTCTGTTTGTTATTTCTATTTATCTAATGATTTTTTTTTCCCTGAAAATGTCCATATGCAATCACGCAGAACTGTCGTCTTCTGCCAGTCCCTTTTGTGACTTACATTCTTCACGCTTAGAGAGAGAGAGAGAGAGAGAGAGAGAGAGGGGGGGGGGGAGAGAGAGAGAGAATCTGAACGTACGCTGCTCCTCCTCTTTTGAGACACACATGTAAAGAAAACCGTCCCCACAGTTAAAAAAAAAAGCACAGTGCAAACAACTCATGGATCATACGCTGCCCCTTTCAAACCCACAGCCCACATCGACACTCGCTTTTCTCTCTCTGTTCAAGGCTCCACACCCGAGTCGTAAAAAAAGGAGAAGAGAATTAAAGAAAAAAAAGAAAAAAAAAGAAGAAAAGTCAGACCACAGGAGGTAGGGAGAGGAGGCGGTGTCTTTGAGCAGCTCAAGGGCCACTCAGTCCTCAACTGACTCCTCCACCCCCACCCCACCCCACCCCATCCCTCAGTAGTACCCCTTGTCCGCTGGACAAGCCACTTTTTTTGTTGTTGTTGCTGTTGTTCATGCTGAGCATTGGGCTCCTCCTTTGAAGACAGGCACCACAGTCTTCTGCTCAGATGCACACGAACAACCCCCTCTGAGAGTCACGGTTGGTCCGCACTCTTCTCACTTCTCTCTGCCGCCCAGAGCGTGGCAGGGGGTGCGCTATGGAAATCTTGTGGCGGTGTTGGCGGCGGGGTAGGATTTTTTTTTTTTTTTTTATCTTTTATTTTTTTTTTTAGGGCGGTGGCTGGGCGAATATTGGAGAATATCTGTAGAAAAGGGGCATGCTTTTTTTTTCTTTTTATAACGCAATAAGAGAAAATAGCGCTCAAGGTGGGGGATGTCGAGCGATGCTTTCTTCTTCTTCTTCCGTCCAGTGGTTTTAATTCCTGTTGTTTTCATGCCCGTCCATGTTCCTGTTGAGAGGACATGTGAGCAACGATTGGTCGTGTCCGTCCCAATGGTTTTGTCTAGTTTTATTATTGGTTCCGACCCGTCCATTCTCGATCTTTTTTTATTTATTTATTTTTTTATAGATTTTTTGCTTTTACAGAATAATTCTTTATATGGGCGATAAAGGCAAAAAAAAAAAAAAGAAGAAGAAAACAATTGCAAATATTAACCCATGCGTGCATGGAATTCGAAGGCTATGGAAGTTTCTTTCATGGCTCCCGCAGATATTGGTTGGAATTATTGACTTTCGTTGAAAAGGTATTGGCTGTGGTGACTTTTGTGAGGAACTGTCAAAATAAGAAGCCACTCGAGTCTGTATACTGTGAACCAACAGGCGAAGTCAACAGATGGATGATATGAGTACATGGTATGGGACAGAGGTGGGGTTAAAAACCGATTGATGGTCAAATCGTGAGGAAACAAGACATTGCACTTCACTGTCATAACTGGGTTTATCAGAATCATGATAACGCTTCTTCTTCTTCTTCGTTTGAATTCGATTCCTGCTAACGTGACATTAGACAATGATACCATAATCATAAAGTGACAAGCTATTGAGGAATGCAGTAAGATTTCGAACAAACAAGCAAGCAAGCAAACAAACAAACATGTCAGATCTCATTTGGCTTTTAGGATTACTTCAACCGCCCCCTCCTCTCTCTCTCCCTCCCTGTGTGTGTGTGTGTGTGTGTGTAAAAAAAAAATATCCAGGCAAAAACTGATATGCCATGAACAGCTTTATGCATCTGCTCAGCTCACAGCTCAGACGCAATCGTCCAAACGTGACTTCAGACTTGCAGCGTCCACAGTTGGCTACAAAGGTTCAACTGTTGTGTGTTAAGCATCCTGACACTGACGAACACTCCAAAGGAAAAACTGTACCCAGGCGTTTTCTCTCAAACAGTTCTTCTATGTTTGTTTCAAAGAACAGTCAGTCGCATTCATATTTTTGCATATTCAGTGATAAAAAAAAAAAAAAAAAAAAAATTCCGAGGCTAAAGACTCTGACAGGAGCGCGGGATACGGTAGACACCGTTGATTTCGAGAATGATGGTTTAATAATGAAACGTTCCGGAGAAAGATGAGGGAAAGTGTAGTAAAAATACCCCTTTCCTCGTCATCAAAATGAAACTTAAGACTTTGTGAATATATCCAAATATTCATTTTATACAGCAAACAACATAGGCCACCTCATGTCTTATTATTTTCATATATAATCAATACGGCTTTAATATACACCACACTCTGAACATCAACAACGATAGCAACGAAAATGGTCAAGCCATTGAAATTATTTCTCCAGTTCGTGCGATAGAAGTAAACACGTGTACAAAACTTCGACCTTAACTCTTTCCATACGAACGGCGAAAGAGACAACGTTAACAGCGTTTCACCCCAAATTACCATCATCAAAATATTGCAAGCGGAAGGCTCTTATACTGAAGAGGTGAATGTTGACAAAGAATACCACAATTTCTGACGACGGAAGCTAAAGGTTGGATCATTGAGACACCCACTGGACATCCGAGGGGTCTGTGTAGAGGAGAAGAGAGGACTGGCCGTACTGAGTGAGTTAATACAAGAAAGAGTACATTGCGGAAAACGAGTGATTTGTTTCATCATTTCAGCCTGTAGGAAATTTCAGAAGTGCATACATCTACAAGTTCCAACAGTCGAACATTTTCCTTTTAAATAGTTAGTAATGGACACACTAAAAAAGGATATCACAAACGCTTCGGTAACTGAAGACTCCAAAGCAAGTGTATGTCAAAATGACTGATAATCTTTTTTTTTTTCAAGGAACATTTGAATTGTGTGCTTTATGCTCCACGCAAATGGGGACACGTGGTTTCTTTGTGCAAGAAAGAACAATACTATTCGTGATAGTGTCGGGTATGACTCAAGTTTTGATGTGCAGTACAAATAGCTTTTCTTCAGAAGTCACAGCATTAGTTAAGAGTTGTGTCCATGACCAAAAATACGACAACAATAGTAATGATAATAATTATTATCATAGTGACGATAATGATAATAATAAAAGGATGGCAAACATTATTGGTGACGATGAATATGGTGAATCTGTTAGTTAATGGCATATAAAGACAGACAGTGATCTCGGGCATTCTTTGCATGTAAGCTGCTTACTGGGAGGGACAGAGAGAGTCCGGCGAATACATGGTTGTCAGCCGTATTGATTACATTCTCAGTCATCTCAGTGGATGACACTGGAGTGGAAATTAATGTCTGATCCCGTTTCCTGCGATAATTTCCGTCCTACGGTCAAAGACTGAAGTCATCACATTTATGTATTCGTAATTATCTCTTCTACATTTACACACAGCTACTGAATGTTCAACTCTGTTTTGTGGTTTTCTTTAAATTCAACTTTATACAAGAAGCTTTGTAATGGTTGACATTGGATAGATAGATATTACTCAAGTTTACAGATACTCACTCCTAAAATGTTGCAACTTTGTCAATTCATCACACCAAGATCACACACACACACACACACACACACACACACACACACACACACACACACACACACACACACACACACAAGCGTTTGAGAGAGAGAGAGAGAGAGAGAGAGAGAGAGAGAGAGAGAGAGAGGATTTCGACACTTCATGTAAGAGACCGGAAATTGCGTACTGACGTGATACAAAATAACGAAGTGTATCCGTACACTCCCCACTTATCCCCGTCTCCCCAAACACACATATACACACGCGCGCGCGTGGGCGCGAATAAATAAATAAATTTGAAAGTGCCTGTACGTACGTAGCCTACCACTACAACTACTGCTACACCCAACGTAGCCTACTACCATCACTCAACCGATCAACACTGTGAATGAGGATCTGCTGTAAATCCCGTTCATTTCCGTCTCGTCGGTCCACTCTCTCGGCTCACCGCCCATAGGTCAAGCAGCAATGCTGTCTAATACCTGACCAGTCCTGAAACTTGGTGGATGTCAATCGCCGAAAGTGTTATTAGCGTCAACATCATATGGTCGCCATTGATATGTCACACAGAGGCCGCACAGGAGAGGGGTGCTTCCAAAATCTTAACCCAATACACAACTCGTGAAAAGTATGAGAGTCAACTATATTAGGACTAGATAGTTGATTATTACCAATAGTAGTAGTGGTAGTCGTCGTCGTCGTAGTAGTAGTAGTTGTTTATTATTATTATTATTATTATTACTACTACCTTTTTATATTATAATTATTATTTATTTATTTATTTATTTATGTAAGCTTTTCTATTATTTATTCACCTTTTTTTTTCTCAAGGCCTGACTAAGCGCGTTGGGTTACGCTGCTGGTCAGGCATCTGCTTGGCAGATGTGGTGTAGCGTATATGGATTTGTCCGAACGCAGTGACGCCTCCTTGAGCTACTGAAACTGAAACTGTTGTTTATGTTGTAGTAGCAGTGGCATTATGAGCCTTGTTTACTTGCTCCTCTATCTCCTTGTTCATCCATTAATCCAGTGGGTGTACTTTTACCTCAGTATCTGTCAGCATGGCCTTATGTAGGTCATTGCAACATCTGATCTCAATACAGGTCATCCGCATTCCGCTCTTTCAACCACAATAATCTACCGAGCGAAAGCTGGGAACGCGAGTCTTGTCTTTTCTACCTTCTATGTTGATTTGGGGGATTTCGTGGCCATTACACAAACTACTGCTGCAGACGCTCTAGACAGGGTTGAAGTGCTAAGGATTTGGTCTACCGTGGGATATTGACAGTGGGATCAATTGACCACAGTTTTCTACGGACGTTGGGATCTACCCGGTTGATCCCCAAAACAATGTGTCAGAGCAATACAGTCAAGACAGGGTTTTTTTTGTGTGTGTTTTTTTTTGACGGGAAGATGCCCCCCTCCCCCCCCTCCCTCCCGACCCCTGCCCTCCCTCCTTTTTTTTTTTTTTTTTTTTAGGTTGTGGTACGTGTTTGGATTTGAGTTTGTCAACAGCCAGTTCGTTCCATCGTTACTGTTGGAAAGGAACTTCGGGGATACTGTAAATGAATTCCGCTCAGGGAAAGGGGTAGGATTTCCTGTCGTGACCCCCCCCCCCCCCCCCCCCCATGCTTTGTAACAGAACTCTTCTTTGTTAACGATTAAGGTCACCAGGGTGAAAGTAAATAATGACGATTGCTGTGGAAAGTGGCAACGAAGAGAACATGTATGTTTACAAACACTACTTTAAATACTCGACGGGAAACTGACTGTCTGATTTAGAGACTAAAAAGCTGACGAAAGAAATTTCTTTCCGTTATTAAAGTAGTCGCGATGCGTCATGATTATTATTCCCTGCTATTGTGTGTTCTTATTGTCAACTGTCCTTTGATGGGTGTGTGTGTGCTGTCATTGTGCACGTGAAACATGTCTGCACATTGTTGTCCCCCTACCTTCCTCCTCCCTCCTCCCTGCAAAACAGGGTGAAGATCGTTCATGACATCAGTTTTCCCAACGAGATGTTACATCATTGTTCTTTTGTTTAGCGTCTTTTCACTATCGGTGATATTAGATGACATCATTTGTGTGTGTGTGTGTGTGTGTGTGTGTGTGTGTGTGTGTGTGTGTGTGATGATGATGGGCACTATTACTACTTCTGCTACGACATATCATTATTATTCTGATACGAGTATGCAAAATCAGCTAAGATAACCTGTGATTTGTGCCCACAAAGTGTGGGTCATATATGTTTTTTTTCTCCCCAATTTGAATTAAACGACAAATTCGAATGAGTGAATGAATGGACGAACAAACTCTCTCTCTCTCTCTCTCTCTCTCTGTGTGTGTGTGTGTGTGTGTGTGTGTGTGTGTGTGTGTGTGTGTGTGTGTGTGTGTGTGTGTGTGTGTGTGTGTGTGTGTGAAGTTGAAGCATTCAAGTGTATACATGTATGCACGAGCGAACTGTTGTCGGTAAAATTAATGACTGCGGCTCAGGCAAGTCCATAATTCGATATCTATGTGCGCGCATCAGTGCTGACGTGACCGCAATGAGTCTAAACTCGACTCCACCAAAAACAAAAACAAAAAAACAAAACAAACAAAAAACAACAACCCACATACCATGTATATATATATATATATATATATATATATATATATATAGCGAATGCTACATAGACACAGACTGTGCGAATGTGTAAAGCATGAAGTGAAGCGTGTCGCCTAAGGCAGTGACATGTGACGCTACGTCTTCAGCGGAATGGAGGTTAGTCCAGTCGACAGCTCCGCAAGATGGCCGACCTTGTGTGTGATCCTCCTCCTCTCTCTCTGTCTATGTCTCTGTCTGTCTGTCTATCTATCTCTCTCTTCTCTCTCTCTGTCTCTCTCTTCTCCCTCTCTCTCTCTCTATATATATATCTCTATCTCTTTCTTCTCCCTCTCTCTCTCTTCTCTCTCTTCTCCCCCCCCTCTCTCTCTTCTCCCTCTCTCCCTGTCCCTCTCTCTCTCCCTCTCTCTCTCTATCTCTCTTCTCCCTCTCTCCCTGTCCCTCTCTCTCTCCCTCTCTCTATCTCTTCTCCCTCTCTCTCTCTCTTCTCTCTCTTCTCTCTCTCTATATATATCTCTCTCTTCTCTCTCTCCCTCTCTTCTCTCTCTTTCTCTTCTCTCTCTATCTCTCTCTCTTCTATCTACCTCTCCCTCCCTCTGTCATAAAACGTGTAGATCTTTCGCGTACCTCGCGCTTCTGGTTTTTTTAATGTTCATTTTATGACTATGTCATTTAAAAGAATGAATTGTCGCTTAAATACTGACACGGGAAGGTGTGTGTGTATGTGTGGATGGGTGGGTTGGGTTGGGTTGTATGATCGTAGTAATGGTGGCAAGATTGTGATATGCCTTTCGGGTGAATTGGGATGGATTTATATAGGTTTTACTCGCGCACACACAAACACACACACACACACGCACACACACACACACACATACACACACACACACACACACACACACACACACACACACACATGAATAAAGAAAAAAAGCAACGATTTATAGAGAGATAAAAGGAAGTACAAACAACAATTAAACAAAAACTAAAGTTCAATAAGTTATGTAAAAATGTAAGACATGGACAGAATGAAGAACTAAGAAAGAAGGAAAAAAACACAAAACAAACCCAACAATGACAGCAAATAACCAGACGTACAGACAGGGAGACAGACAGACAGAGCGAGAGATTAGCTAGAAAACCAAACAGGTGACAGACAGACAGACAGACATATAAACATGTAGGTGGACGGAGAGATAGAGAAACAGGCAGACAGACAGACTGGTATCTTGATTATAGATATAGAGATGGATCGGTAGACAGACATACGAGCAGACCTACCCTCATCAAATCTGACTGACGGATAGAATAAGAATAAGAATAAGAATAACTTTATTATCTCCAACTGGAGAAATTTGGTCAGGTGCATTATCACAACACAGACAAGTAAACAATATGGGGACCATAACTGTAAAAGTCAACAACAGCTGGATAGACATGTAGATAAACATTGTGTGTGTGTGTGTGTGTGTGTGTGTGTGTGTGTGTGTGTGTGTGTGTGTGTGTGTGTGTGTGTCTGTGTGTTGTTGTTGTTGTTGTTGTTGTTGTTGTTGTTGTAACTGTAAGTTTTCTTTTTTGTGCAAAGGAAAAATAGATTGGTCGATCGATAGAGTTAGTGAGTGTGCAACTGACAGACCGACGTATCGAATAATAGACATGCCAACACAGACAGACTTGTAGACAGACTGACAGACATACCGATACAGACAGACTGACAGACCTATATAGGCATACCGACACAGACCGACTCACTGACTGATACACACACCAAGATAGACAGATCAATAGCTGAGTGATAGACATACCAACACGGACTGACGGAAAGTGAGATAGACTGACAGACATACCAACACAGACCGACTCACAGACTGGTACGCACACCAAGACAGATAAACTGATAGCTAAATGATAGACATAGCGACACAGACTGACACAGATAGACTGAGAGACTTACCAACGCAGGCAGACTGATATACACAGCGACACAAATAGACTGATAGACATACCGACACAGACAAACAGACAGGCAAGCAGACACAGACACAGACAGATGGACAGACTGACAGACATGCAGACACAGAGAGAGACAGATGGACAGACCGCCAGATATGCAGACACAAACTGATAGACAGACTCATAGACATGCAGACACAGGCAGACTGAGAGACAGACTGATAGACCGACAGACATGGACACTGACTGAAAGACAGACCGGTGCACAGACACCCAGACATACAGACACAGACACACTGATAGACATGCAGACACAGGCAGACTGATAGACAGACAGACCGGTACACTGACCGACATACAGGTATTTGTATTTGTATTTCTTTTTATCACGACAGATTTCTCTGTGTGAAATTCGGGCTGCTCTCCCCAGGGAGAGCACGTCGCTACACTACAGCGCCACCCATTTTTTTTGTATTTTTTTCCTGCGTGCGGTTTTATTTGCTTTTCCTATCGAAGTGGATTTTTCTACAGAATTTTGCCAGGAACAATCCTTTTGTTGCCGTGGGTTCTTTTACGTGCGCTAAGTGCATTCTGCACACGGGACCTCGGTTTATCGTCTCATCCGAATGACTAGCGTCCAGACCACCACTCAAGGTCTAGTGGAGGGAGAGAATGAAAGACAGACTGATGGACAGAGCGATAGACATCACAGATAACCCTGACTGATTGACACGCAGACATAGACAAACTGAAAGACAGACTCACAGACAAGACCAACAGACATACTGATTGACACAGACTGAAAGAGATTGGTCTACTGACCAATACACATACAGACACAGACAGACAGACAGACAGGTTAAATGAAAGACATACAGGCACAGGTAGACTGGTAGACAATTTGATAGACATACCGAAACAAACAGAAAAACATCAGCTCACGCATACGCATAGACGCTCCTCTCCCTCCTCCTGGCTTCCTCCCCTCCTACCCCCCCCCCCCCCACTCCTGCAGAGTGAGAGGGGTAGGAGAGAGAGAGAGAGAGAGAGAGAGAGAGAGGGGGGGAAGACAGAGAGAGAGAGAGAGAGAGAGACGGAGAGACAGAGATAAGAGTCACAGACAGACAGACAGACAGACACCACACACACACACACACACACACACACACACACACACACACACACAGACAGACAGACACACACACGCACAGACACACACACAGACACACACACACACACACACACACACAGAAAGAGATAGCATGGGAAATACTTTAATGCTTTGACCGAGGAAAAAAAAAATGATATAAACAAAAGGATAGAAGAATACTGAGAATGTGGATGAGGAGAAAGGGGACAGAGAAAGATTACATCACAAATCACATCCCGCTTCTACACCCGAAAGAAGACAATAACAAAACATAAAACAATGAATGAATGAATGAATGAATGAACAGACAAATGAATAAACAAAAATATACAAATAGACAGATATCGAGAGATAGATAATCAATCAACCAACCAACCAATCAATCAACAGAATAAAGAAATCAATACGAAAGCAACTTGTAGGTTATCTCTCTCCATCCTTCCTTTGTACCAATACATCAAATTTGTGAATACGAAAATGCATACACGTGGAAAACAACAACAATAACAAAACAAATGAAAGCAACAGTAACAACAACAAAAACACCAACAAAACAACGACAACAGCAACAGCAAGAAAACAACAACCCCCCCGAAAAACAACAACAACAACAACAACCAAAAAAACCAAAAAAAAAACCCCAAAAAACAATAAGAAAAAGCAATAAGAGAGAGAGAGAGAGAGAGAGAGAGAGAGAGAGAGAGAGTACATCAATAAACAAAAGCTAACCCATTACCTAACAAAGCAATGAAAAGAATTAAGTAAAATTAAGTAACGAACTAACGAAATGAAAAAAAAAACAACCCCAAAAAACCAAACAAATGAAAAAAAAAAGAAAAAAAAAAAGGAAGGAACAAACGAATGAATGACATAAATAACATAAAGTATGTATTTAGATAATTAATATCTTTAAAGATAAGTCTTCAACTAATGACAAAAAAAAGAAGAAAAAGAAAGAAAGAAACACAAGCAGGCACGTATATACATGAGGACACGCTATATTAATGTTACTTTGATTTTTAGATATTTCATATATGAAATAAATAATGTTTAGAGCGAGAAACAGAAAGACACACACACACACGCACACACACACACACACACTCTTGTGTGTGTGTGTGTGTGTGTGTGTGTGTGTGTGTGTGTGTGTGTGTATGTGTGACGGACAGATAGACACATAGACTACAAACTCATCCAAAGGTCATGACAGAGGGAGACAGACAGTCAGACAGACAAAATACACAGACAGACAGGGAAGGAAGAGGAGGGGTGAAGCGGAGAGGAGGGGAGAAGAGGAAGAAGGAGGAATAGAAGACAGGAGGGAGGGAGAGAGGAGAAGAAGAAGAAGAAGAAGAAGAAGAAGAAGAAGAAGAAGAAGAAGAAGAAGAAGAAAGAAGAAGAAGAAGAAGAAGAAGAAAAAAAAGAGAGGAAGAACAGCAGTCGGCAAACACACAACAAAGAGATAGCACCGCCACGGATACCGCCTCTCTCGCGTGACAACTTCACCTTCACTTTCCTACTCCCCCCCCCTTCCCCCTTGCCCCCCCCCTCCCCATCCCTCACCCTTCCCTTCCCTTCCCTTCCTCCCTCCTCCACCACCACCACCACCACCACCACCATTACCACCGCCGTCGCCGCCCTCGCCCTCGCATTCGCCCCTCACTACTACTACCACCACCACCACCACCACAATCTGCGACAACCGCCTAATACTACACCCACCCACCAACCCACCCACCTCCCCTTCCCTCCCCTCCTCCCTAGCTCCCCCACCCCCTCTCCTCCTCCTCTCTCTCTCTCCCCACACGCCCCCCCCCCCCCCTACGGTATGTGTGTCTGTCTCGGCCTGTAGTATCAATGAAAAGCGGCGAGCTAATCTATGAAGACGTTCTTGTGTATTTGCTCTTGTCTATCGCCTGCGTTATTGACAATCACCGTGACTTTCTCTTCACTCGTTCTTGTGTTGTGTTCTTTGTTTTGTTTTCTCCCTCCCCCTTTTTGTTTGTAAGTATGGGTTTTTCTTTCTTTCTTTCTTTCTTTCTTTCTTTTTCTTTTCTCCACAGGCTCCCAAGAAGTTCTTGATCCTACACCACCCATCACAACCACTGCCACGAAAAGACAAGGAGGAGGAGGAGAAGGAGCAGGAGGTGGAGAAGGAGGAGGAGAAAAGAGAGAGAGTGAGAGAGAGAAGGAGAAGAGAGAGCAGAGGGAGGTGGCGCGGTGTCCTGAACGGAGAAGAGTGTCGGGAGGGGGTAAGAGAGGAAGGGGAGTGGTGTGTGTGTGTGTGTGTGTGTGTGTGTGTGTGTGTGTGTGTTTGGGGGAGGGTGGAGGACAAGACCTGAGCGATTAGAGTGCGATCCCCATGCAGGCGGGTTAGTGGCGGTGGTGTGTCCTCCTCGCCAGGCCTGACCAGGAGGAGAGACCATGGGACCATGACCACTGAAGTCAAGGGGTCGCCCTCGTGTGTTGATTGTTTGATTACCTCCCCCTTATCGGAGTTACGCCTCGTAGTGTGAAGGCCAGGGTTTCTTCTTGTTCTTCTTGTTCTTTTTCGACTTACCTCCACCTACCCGCCTACAACAAATCTACCACTGACGACTCCCTTACTCCCCTTCTTCTTCTTCCTCACCACCACTACCACCACCACCACCACTACCACCACCTATCATCATCACCGTTACGGCGACTTTCGTTTCAACTACAACTGCTACTACTTCTACCCCACTACCATCCTCGATTCATCGACTATCTTCTCCAGTGAGTGTGAGTGTGTGTGTGTGTGTTCCTGAAGCACTCCCAGCTTGGCTGGAAGAGCCCTCTCAGCTCCTGGGGCCAACTTGGGAAATGATCTACGCTGGAGGAAATACAAATTGAGTGCACGTCACGGGGGTGTGGAGAGGTTGTGTGGAGTGATGTAGGCAGCATCTTGGTGAATTGAATGACTCCCCCGACAGGAGTCGTACTGCCACAGCCGTTCAGGATCTGACTGGTGCTGCTACGCCTCGTTTGCCGCGTCCGTGCGAGCCCGCGTGGATAGTAAAACGTGTCTTTATGTGTTTTGGGGAGAGAGAGAAAGAGAGAGAGAGAGAGAGAGAGGGGGGAGAAAAAAAAAGTGACAGACTTTACTGTTAGGTGAAGGTGGAGGTGGGGGGTATAAAGAATTTCTGCGACAGGTTGCGGGTTCACATTGATTCACATCGTGACTGTTACCGTGAGGTGGTCGCCACTTTTTTTGTGTGTGTGGTGGGGAAGTAAGTTGTTGTGAGTGGTTCTTCTCTCAATCGATTGTCTGTACTGGGCTTGAGATTGAATCAGACCCGATCTCCCGAGAAGGTTTTAAAAAAATGGTAGCTTGGTCAATATGGCGACTGTCTCTGGTACAATAACTGTTTCGATTCTTTGTTTTGTTATTTTTCAACTGTCAACTTGAATTTAACTCGCCAGATTTGTTTAATTGCGAACACCGAGTTATATATATATATATATATATATATATATATATATATATATAAAATACAAGGATTGGCCTAGGGGGGAGGCTTGGCAGGATTGTGAGGGTGATGTCAGTGCAGGTGGGGACGGACCTTGTCATCATCCCTGTAAAGTGAGGGACGTGTTTGAGTTGCGGGGCGAGGGGCTGTCTGTACAGCTTTCCACGATTGATGGCACTCATTTCATCCCCCTCTTGACGCCATTAAAGCAGGAGACATTTTTATTCCCTCTTTGCTAGTCCTTCTTGTTCTTTTTTTTTTATTTTATTTTTGTTCTTCTTCTTCATTGTCGTCGCCTTCTCCTCCTGCAGCTTCCCTTTTGCCACGCAACTGGATGACGACTGAGGACTAGTTTAACTGAACAGTGTATTATTCTGGTTTATACACACATACATTATCTTTTTTTCATATGTGACCACATCCCACAAGTTTTTTTTTTTTTTAAACGTGTGTTCTGTTGATGATGTCGTTGTCTGTCATGACTAATTTTGCGGTGAATAGGTGAAAGTGTTGGTCATAGACAATGGCAGTGACGTATCTACTTTTCTTATGCCAGTGGGGCGGATTAACATTGTGACAAGTGGATTGAAGTTCGCGAGAAATTGGTGTCCAGGGATTTGTTTGTGAATGCCTACTGGGTTGGGGGTGGGTGGGGGAATACTGTTGTCAGTACCAGAGGCACGATGAGGTTGTGTCAGACAGTGAAAAAGAAAGGATGATTCCAAGAGGTTGTGACACCACCACCACTCGGCAGACTGCAGACAGAATATTTCTCACGGGCAGATCTGGCCCGAGGACTAACTTGGAATAGTGTTTCCAGGTCTCGGGGACCAGAAGACAGTAGTAAGTGTACAAGTGGAGAGTTCCAAAAGGTGTTTTTTTCTCCGGAACAAGGGACCAGGAGTACTTCAGACACCAAGCGTTACCGTGTTTTGACGACCGGAGAGTGTTTTTGTGTTTCGTTTTCTTTTCTTTTCTTTTCTTTTCTTTTTCTTTTTTTTTCCCCCCCACCTGTGTTTTCTCCCGTGGATCTCGCCGACCATGCGTCTGCAAGCCATCTTGGTGTTCTTGTACTTGGTGCTCATGTTCCCCACAAACATCATTGGCTTGTGGTGGTAAGTGTTTATAAACTCATCCCTCTTTTTTTTTTTTCCCACCACCACCATATTCATCATAATAATAATCATCATCATTATCTTAGTCTGTTTAAAAAAAAAAAAATCTTGAGCATATGGCAAAGTCTACTATACCCCCAAGCGTCATACGAGAATACAGCAATAAACACTCTGTGATTTTCGCACAGCTTTCCCTACAGATCTCACAGCAGTTTGTATTGAGAAGTACTTCCAGTTCTTCCTGCAGGTTTTTTTGTTTTGTTTTTTGTTTGTTTGTTGTTGTTGTTTTTTTTTTTTTTTTTTTTTTGTATTTGTCTGTGGCCGTTGACGACTAAACTTACAGTCGGTAAGTGATTTCTTCTCTTTCTTTTTGTTGCTAAGCGTTTCTGACACCAAGTCCAGTGCGCGGCTTGTGGTCTTTCTTCTGTGTCCCTACCTTCATGACAGTGTTATCTTTACCGCGTCCTAAGAGTCTTTGTTATGAACACTACCTGAGTTCAACCACAGGACGTAATACATTCACTTAGGGGGCGTTTCTTTCAGTCATCAACTTCTCTTCTTTGACCGTATGAGGATTACTGCTTTGATCTATTTTTGATTTTCGTCTGTCCTCTTCTTAACCTATCTTCCATTACAAACAGGTTTTCTATAATTGATTGTAATTGAAAACGAAATTCTTTTAATACCAAGTAATGTGTTCACTTGTGAAGAAAACTAACTGACATTTATTAGCTTGTTTGTTTGTTTGTTTGTTTGTTTATTTGTGCGTGTTCGTTCGTTCGTTCTTTAGTTCAGCGTCTTTTCACTATCAGAGATATTAGACGATTTGTGTGTGTGTGTGTGTGTGTGTGTGTGTGTGTGTGTGTGTGTGTGTGTGTGTGTGTGTGTGTGTGTGTGTGTGAACAGAATAACATGAATTTCAGTGTCATGGAACCTAAAGATTTATAAGACACAAGAACATAGGTAAATAAATTAATCATGATAACAAATATATATTTATTATATATAATTATTATGAATGAATAAATGATGAGAATTGACGGCATAGATTGGAACAGCATTCATAATGTGTGTGTGTGTGTGTGTGTGTGTGTGTGTGTGTGTGTGTGTGTGTGTGTGTGTGTTAATTTGTGTGTGACACTCTCAAATCCATATTTTGGAAATGATTATTATTCTTTTACTTTCCATTCCATTAATAAAACAGTCAATCAAACAATCATTCCATTAAGAAAATACCGATCGGAAATGTTGAACATGCATAAGATTTCCAGTCTTACTTTTTTTCAAACGACTTCCATTTAGCTGTGTTCTGAATTATTATAACAAATATGGCTGTTCGTTGTATGTTTCCTTTTTGGCTACTTCCGACCACCTGTGAAATATTTCACTACTTTGTTATGCCAAGAATAGTCACCGTAACGTCTTCACAGTGTAAAATATTAACAACCAACAATCCGATATCATCATCATCATTATTATTATTATTATATTAATATTATTATTGTTGTTTTGTTGTTGTTGTTGTTATAATAATAATAATAATGATAATAATAATAATAACAATACTATTACTACTACTACTACTACTATTAATGAAAATGATAATAATAATGAAAATGATAACATTGCAATCATTTTCATTATTATTATCATTTTCATTATATTAATATTATTATTATTGTTGTTTTGTTGTTGTTGTTTTGTTGTTGTTGTTGTTGTTGTGGTTATTGTTCTTACAATCATTACTATTAATTTTATCATAAGAATAATTATGATGATGATTTTATTATTTTCCTTCGACCCGCTCTACAACGACCATTTTCATCATATTTCGATAACTGCATATACTTGTGCTGTTGAATATTGTTTTTTTCAATAAATAAAATTATGTACGTCGTGGGATATTATGATGCAACAAGTATTATCTGACGGTCGGCCAGATTCCCGTTTGGTTTCCTGATTATGTAATGGTAAGTAACTGTGTGTGTGTGTGTGTGTGTGTGTGTGTGTGTGTGTGTGTGTGTGCGCGCGCGCGCACGCGCATTCGTGCGTGTGTGTATGTGTGTGTGTGTGTGTGTGTGTGTGTGTGTGTGTGTGTGTGTGTTTGTAGCTACATTTGTATATCTGTGTAATTGACTTTCTATGTTTTTCTTTCACATTTTATACAACACGTTATGTGTAACAGTACCCTGAGTTTTGTCATTGAAGCGTTGATTCATTCATTAATTCATTGGTTTCATCATTACTGATTTGAGATATAATCTGAAGATAATGGTAATACGTTTTCTTCAGCTAAGCAAAAAAATGCATAAAAAAAGAATAGCAGGAGGGAAAAGAAGAAAAAGAAAAAAAAAATCATAACACACATAAAGTGAAGACTGACTACTGAGTCTATGAAAACACCAAATGGAGAAAGGTTATAAAATCTGTGGGTTGTAAGATAAGACTCGCTTTTGATAAAAATTGTCCTACGTTTCAGACCATAGGCACACATGCACGCATGCACTCACACAGAGACACACACACACACACACACACACACACACACAGATATATATGTAGGCTACATTCATACATACAAACTATTAAACATAAATACACAGAGACAGAGAGAGAGAGAGAGAGAGAGAGAGAGAGAGAGAGAGAGAATTTTGATGTTTTGCACGGCAAGAAAGAATTGAAAACATAAAACAAAACAAAATCACAAAAGCAACAGTAATACAAATAAAATAAGCACGCACCAAAACAAATGATTTATTTTACAAATAAAAAAAAATCCCACTAAACGTGTCTCGGACAATATCAAAGAAAATCGAAATTATGATGACACTGTATGAGTATTTCAGTCTAGAAACACGTTGGATGTAGATATATAAGAAATTTGTCTTGTGGTAGTTTCAGAATGTCTGAATTTGTTCAGACTAGTAATCAACTAGTAATCTGTTCAGCCAAAAAAGGACTTCATTATCATTTTTGTTATCATTTTGAAAGAGCTTTTTTTTTTTTTTTTTTTTTTTTTTTTTTGCTGTCTTCCATAGTTTTGACGGCGAAATTGAGCCATTTCCTCTTTTTCATCGTCTCTGAATTTCCGGTTTTGTGTGTGTGTGTGTGTGTGTGTGTGTGTGTGTGTGTGCGTGCGTGCGTGCGTGCGTATCTGAGTGTGTTTCTGTATGACTGTAAATGCGTGCGCATGTGGCACTCGCGCCCTCTTGCACGATGGGGCATGTAAACGCGCGCACGTTCATGTTCACCCCCTCCGTCCCCCCACACCCCCACCCCTCCCGTCAGTGGCCTGGCCAAGGAGTTCGACGTTGAGGAAAAAAGCAGGGCAACGGGTGGTGTTTGGGTGTGTGTGTGGGGGGGGGGGGGGGGAGGGCCGGGGAGGGGGGGGGGGCTTGGGGGGGAGGAGGTGGTTTGCGTGGAGGGGATGATGGGGGGACGCGTAATCCGTTCTGTCCCGTGAATTGACATGCAACATCAAGCAGCCAATCAATTCTGTCCCCACTGATTTTAGTTTTTGCACGGCGTTTTGCTTGGGAAGGGCCTCGTCCAATGAGAGAATAACAAAAACCGCCGCTAGGGGCGGTCGGTCGGTCTTGGATCAACCAATCGTCTTTTACCCTTATTTGATACGACGCGGTCATCACCTCATTTTATCCTCCTCCTCCTCCTCCTCGTCGTCCCCTCCCCCCTTCCCTCCCATGCAAGCGGAGCGGGACATTCCATCATCTCTCTCCGACAGTCATTTCCTCAAGGTCTGTGTCGTGGTGTAGTTTGGCGTTCTTCCCTTCCTCATTAAAACAAGAAAAGAAAAGAAAATTCTCCTGAGGAGAAATAGGAGGAGGAGGAGTACGAGAAGGAGTCGGAAGAGAAGCTGAGGAGTAGGATGGGAGAGAGAGAGAGAGAGAGATCGAGGGGGGTTGGGTGGGAGGGAGGGATAGGTCATTTGGGGTCGGAGGCAGGGTCATGAGAGTTGAAATCCATATCAATATCCTCCCTTCTCATCTTTTCATGGCTAAGAACTCAAAGTCTTCATTTCATATCGCCAAAACTCATCTAACGAGACAGAGAGGGAGACAGAGAGAGAGAGACATAGAGAGAGAGAGAGCATTCCTACAAACTCTTTGATAAAAAAAAAAGACCCATAGAAAACACTCCTCAGCTTTGGAGATAATTGCTGAATGTTTGCTTGCAGTGGAGTTTCAGCTTCACCCTCTTGCTCGAAGCTGGCTTGCCTATAATTCCAAACCAGCTATTATTCCAGAATGATATCCTGAAGTTTTAACACCCATCCACTTGCACAGCGTCCCCTCGCTATCTCCCCCTCGACTCTTGTTAAAACCTTTAATGATATGTCAGATTCATGACAGAGAGTGAGATACACACACACACACACACACACACACACACACACACACATACACACACACATGCACACACACACACACACACACACACACACACACACTGGCAGACAGACTGAAGACAGACAGAGAAGCAAAGAGAGAGTGTGCGAGAGAGAGAGAGAGAGGGAGAGATAGAGAGAGAGACAGACAGACAGACAGACAGAGAGGCACAGAGAGAGAGAGAGAGAGAGTGACAGACAGATAGACAGAGAGGCACAGAGAGAGAGAGAGACAGACAGACAGACAGAGAGGCTGAGAGAGAGAGAGAGAGAGGTGAGTGAGCTTTTCATAGGCATAATTTTCCTCTCAATCTTCCTTTCAAAACAAATGAATAAATACTGTGATATGCCGATCGAAATGGTATCGCACACACACACACACACACACACACACACACACACACACACACACACACACGTTTCAAGTTTCAAGTTTTAATTATCCTTTTACTCCTATTGGAGTATGGAGGATCACTGCAAAATAATCTTTTCGTGCCCAGAACAAACAAACAAACAAACAAACACACACACACACACACACACACACACACACACACACACACACACACACACACACACACACACACACACACACACACACACACGTTCTCTCTCTCTCTCTGTGTCTGTCTCTCGATTTGTGACTTATTGAACCCTTTCTAGGGAACATACAGAACATACATGAATCAGATTTGAGAGACATGCAAATCATTCATTTTAAACAACAGTCAGATGAAAGAGAGGAAAATGCATCCGTGTATATACCTCTAAATGTACTCAGTGTCTGAAATAGTCTGTTCTGTTAAACTTGGTAACATACACATAGTATTACAGCTGCCTTATGCCTTTAACATGATAAGTTGGCAGCAGTTTAGCAACAGCATAAATAAAGATTGAAAATACGAAAACTTGTTTATGTATTCTTCGTGAATCATTTCAGCTGACACATACAGGATTTTCGGCACTTGGAAAAAAAAAAAAAAAAAAAAAAAATCATATTGATGATTTTCTTCTGGTCTTACTGTCATTTTCTTTGCTTATTCGGGTTATTGGTAGATCCAGTCTTCACATAATATCTTCTCCCTTCTCTCCAGGTACAGCAATATGATATACATTGTAAGTAGAAAGAAAAAAAGTGTGTAGGAGGATCATTTTAGTGTAACCATGAAGACAGTCATACATTATTGTCCTCCTGACCATTCTATCAGTTTGAACCACAGCATCAAAACATGTCCAAGTATGCGTGCATTTTTATATTTAGTGACTGATTAAAATAAGTATTTCTCATCTGAAATCTGGTTTATAAGGCCTCCCACCCCCACCCCTCTTTCTCGCTCTCCTTCCCCCCTTTCTCTCTCTCTCTCTCTCTCTCTCTCTCTCTCTCACATCCACACACATCCACACACATCCACACACACACACATCCACACACATAGACACACAGACAGACACACATACACAGACACAGATACAGACAGACTGACAGACGGACACACACACACACACACACACACACACACACACACACACACATCAT
>NC_134876.1:84201173-84206173 GCF_041734735.1 Babylonia areolata
TAATGATAATAAGTATAATGATGATAACAATGATGATACTAATGATTATACTACTACTACTACTACTGACAATGATGATAATAATAATGATAATAATAATAATAATAATAATCGCCATCATCATTACCATCATTAGTATCATCACAGTTTAAAGAAAAATACCTCACAATAAGACAAAAACATATTTCTGTGTTCAAACCCTTTTCCAGCCTGACGTAGTTTGCTCTCTCTCTCTCTCTCTCTCTCTCTCTCTCTCTCTGTGTCTCTCTCTGTGTCTGTCTCTCTCTCTCCAAGAGCTATTCGTATCACTATCTAGCAAAATATTGTGTGTGTGTTTTTCTCAACCATCAAAATATTGTAAACAAGTTTTGTGAGAGTGAAAAAAAGAAAAAAAAAAGAAAAAAGAAAGAAACAGCATTGATGTTCCCTTCTCCCTTTATCTGTCTTTCTATGATTTGTATTCCATTTTCCATGTAATCTTATAGACATGCCAAACATTTCCTTATTCTCTCTCTGTCTCTCTGTCTCTGTCTCTGTCTCTGTCTCTGTCTCTCTCTCGCTCTCTCTCTCTCTGTCAAACCGACGCAACAAAATAAAATTCAATTAGGCTTCAAAAGTTCGTGACACTTTAAGTGCCTATGACTTTTATTACGGAAGGGAAGACCAATTATCAGGTTGTATAACTACGTTCATAAGAACATTTAGATAAAGCCTTCTCGATTACGGGTGGCAAAGTTAGGACTGCCACATACGCAATAGTGACACTTTCGTTTTAATACAGAAAATTGAAATTATCACATGATGTGGTGTCGAATCTATTGATGGATTTTAAATTATTCATTGGATAGGTATATATCTTCACCACATGATTCAGATTTGGTTTATCTGATTTAGCAGCGCACTGCTAGAAATAGAAAAGAAATGGTGAACGTGAAATAACATGCCCTCGTGTGTAAATCAGCTTCAGAAAATTCCTGTCGTTTTTCCTTGCCTTGCTTCATATAAAGTTTGAAACACTCAAAATATTACAATGCTCTCAGTGCTATTGACCTCCAGAAGTGAATGTTCCACTGGAAATCATGCTGTCTTGAAGAACAGGTTTTTACTTATTGCTCTTTTAACTCACTCAGTACGGCCAGTCCTCTCTTCTCCTCCTCTACACAGACCCCTCGGATGTCCAGTGGGTGTCTGAATGACCCAACCTTCAGCTTCCGTCGTCAGAATTGTGGTATTCTTTGTCAACATTCACGTCTTCAGTATAAGAGCCTTCCGCTTGCAATATTTTGATGATGGTAATTGGGGTGAAACGCTGTTAACGTCGTCTCTTTCGCCGTTCGTATGGAAAGAGTTAATAGCTGTACCATTTTGTTATAGTCAGTGCTTGAGTTATTTTTGATTGCTTTAATTTTGCTATGTATTTCTTTTTGTTGTTGTTGTTGTTGTTGTTGTTGCTTTCATACTTTTGTTGGACGTCACGAACATTAATAATAAATGTAAGCGATGAATTTGCTTATTTATTCACACCTTCAAATTGGGCTTTGGCCTTAAACTGAATATATTGTTTTTAAAATTCAAATAAATTCTCTCTGTGTGTGTGTGTGTGTGTGTGTGTGTGTGTGTGTGTGTGTGTGTGTGTGTGTGTGTGTGTGTGTGTGTGTGTGTGTTTCTTTCACTCCAATTCTCTTTCATTCCAACTTCCCCGTCCCACCCTACCATTTATCTCTATATCTATTTTTCGCCAGAGTTTAAACATCTGTGCAGAAATGACATTCATGTCCTTTGCCGGATAAAACTGTGCCGATGAATACCCACACAGCATTAACGGGATCGCAATCAAACGCAGATAATTGTTGTTGTAATTATTATCATTGTCATTCGAAAAAACAACAACCCAATGTTATGTTGTTTTGCCTCATTTACTAGTTCTTCAAAAGCGTGGGCACAGAAAGTATTAGGAAGATGACTAAAAAAAAAATAAAAATAATATGGGCACATTCTATAGTCTACAATGAAAGTGATATTACAGTATATATGACGTATATATGACAAGAACTCCAGTTAGAACAACGGCCTTTTGTGGTCTGTTATGTGGAAGGACATATCTCTTTATTTTATTATGTTCATTGTTTTATTTTTTATTTATTTATTTTTTTGAGGGGTTTGTGGTGGATGGGCGTGGGGGTGGGGGTGGCTTTTCTTTTTTTTTTTTTTTTTTTTTTTTTTTGTAAGTGTGTTCTTTCTTTTTTCTGTTGTTGTCGATGATAAATACACAGGTTAATGCTTTTTCATTGTGTTTCCAAACGTTTTCAGGATCACTACGTGTCTGGTAATCCCCCTTTACCATTTCTGTCTGTCTGTCTGTCTGTCTGTCTCTCAGTGTTTACAAAAACGCCGCGCGCGCGACTACCTATATGTGAATGTATGTATGTGTGCGTGAGTGCTCGCGTGCCTCTGTGTGTGTATGTGTGTGTGTGTGTGTGTGTGTGTGTGTGTGTGTGTGTGTGTGTGTGTGTGTGTGTGTGTGTGTGTGAGAAGTCAAGACAAGACAAATTCTTTATTTTCGAGGATAATAGATAAGTACTGGCGCGTTTGTTTTCATCCAGTCCCCGCCCTGAAACAGGGTCTACACTACATAATAGTGTAGAGAGAAAGAGAGAGACAGAGACAGAGACAGACAGACAGAGAGAGAGAGAGAGAGAGAGAGAGAGAGAGAGAGCCACTTTGCGAGGTTATGTGCACTTGTTAGTCTTAGGTGAAAAATCATTCAGCACAAAATGTTTCAACTCCATCCCCAATTACATCCATTTCTAAATATCCCACGTATAAAAGAAGAGCATTTTTCATAAAGGGAATGGGCTGAAAAAAAAGAAAGAAAGAAAATAAATAGATAGTCTGGAACTGAATGTGGAGGGGTCGGGGTGTGAAGAATGAACTGTGATAGAAATTGGGTTACTCTCTGAAGACTGGAACAAAATCCCCACATGGTTGAAAAGCTATGTAAGGAATTCACCCATTCGTCATTAATATCACACAACTCACAATCTATTTCATATACAGTAACAACGACGACGACAGCAACGACAACAACAACAACAACAACAACTACTACTACTACTACTACTACTGCCAGCACCACTAACACTGCTACTACAACTCTGCTGCTGCTACTACTACTACTGCTACTACTACTACTACAGCGACAAGAACAACTACTACTCATAATACTATTGCTGCTTCTACTACTACTACTACTACTTCTACACACACTATCCTCTTCCAATCTCCTCAGTCTTCCCCTTTCAACAGTCCCTCATCCCATTTTCCTTGAATGACGAATTATGTTACAGTCATACTATATTTTATCACACACACAAACACACATACATACACACAATCGGGTGCGGGCGCACACGCACGCACGTCAGTACATCACACACTGAGAGACACAGACACACATACACACACAGACAGAAACACAGACACACAGACAGACAGACAGACACACACTCGTTACCCCCGCTCCCCATCATCCTCAACGCCCCCCCCCCCTCTCTCTCTCTCTCCCCTTGTCTCCTTCTTCTCCCCATCACCCTCACCACCCCCCTTCTCATCCTTTCCCACCCTTCTCCCACTTTCTCCCCCAACCACAAAAATAGAAGAAGAAGAAGAAAAAAAAAAAAAAAGGGAATGAAAACCCCCAAACAATGTTTGCACCCCATTGCCGCAGCGTGAAGGAGATCAGGGGAGTTAATCCTGCCCTGCCACCGGCCCCAAGTGTGCCCTTTCTGTTTGCCACATGAAAAGAGGGGAGCGGGCAAAGGGGGCTTTGTTGTGCGTGGAGTTGGCTGCAGGCATTGCGCTGTGTGCCCGCCGATTAGACTGCTCTCCCCTCTCGGCGCCTTCTTCTTCTTCTCCTTCTTCTTCCTCTTCTTCTTCTGTCTCTCTGTCTCTGTCTGTCTGTCTCCCATAGTCTCTTGTCTCCCATCATCATCATCATCATCATCATCATCATCATCATCATCACCATCACATTCTTGATCGTATAAGAAACGAAGGGTTGGGTTTCTGTCCACCCTTTTCAGATGTAACTTTACGACGGCTCACGACAAAAAGAAAAGAAAACCTAAAAACAACTATTGAAATGATTTTAGCAGGGTATTTACATCCCCTGTTTACCTCTCTCTCTCTCTCTCTCTCTCTCTCCCCCCCCCCCCCCCCGGCTTCCCCCCTCCCACCCCCGCTCAACATAGTGAAGCGATACCTTTTGATTGATTTGAACAGACACCTACGACTTATTCTCACTAGATTCAGATTTGGTATTTCTGAATTAAACATACATAGATATCGTTATAAATCCATTTGTCCTTCTGACGTAATGTGTCATTTGTGCAGGGAATCCAGACAGGATGAAGTCCATTTTGTTTTTGAAATGTCCTGTCCACACTGATTTACGAATCCAGCTCACTCCTTAAAAACATTATGCATATCCGTGTACATTTCGACAGTGTTTACTGATATCATCGGTGGATGGAAACACTACACGTAGTTTTGCTTTGTTTTGTTTTTTTGTAAAGAATTTCAATTAAGAGAGACACTTATATCCTAGTTTTATTGGGGCTTGTTATGGAATGTGCTGCACTGTTTGCATTAACTCTCTCAGTACGGCTAGTCCTCTCTTCTCATCTACACAGACCCCTCGGATGTCCAGTGGTTGTCTGAATGACCCAACCTTTAGCTTCCGTCGTCAGAATTGTGGTAGTCTTTGTCAACATTCACCTCTTCAGTATAAGAGCCTTCCGCTTGCGATATTTTGATGATGGTAATTGGGGTGAAACGCTGTTAACGTCGTCTCTTTCGCCGTTCGTATGGAGAGAGTTAACAATTACAATGACACATACGGAACAAAATTTTGTTGTTACCCTCTGTTCATATGGGGCTATGGCTTTAACTGAATAAACCATCTTGAATTTTGAATCTCATCGCTTAATCGTTTTTTTCCC
>NC_134876.1:84211173-84213673 GCF_041734735.1 Babylonia areolata
TCCAACAATGCCCAAAGCAAAGTGCTACCTGATTGATTTGGGGGAGAGTAACTAAGTTTGTCGTCATTCTTTCCAACAATGCCCAAAGCAAAGTGCCACCTGATTGATTTGGGGGAGAGTAGCAAAGTGCCACCTGATTGATTTGGGGGAGAGTGAGTAAGTTTGTCGTCATTCTTTCCAACAATGCCCAAAGCAAAGTGCTACCTGATTGATGTGGGGGAGAGTGAGTAAGTTTGTCGTCATTCTTTCCAACAATGCCCAAAGCAAAGTGCTACCTGATTGATTTGGGGGAGAGTAACTAAGTTTGTCGTCATTTTTTTCCAACAATGCCCAAAGCAAAGTGCTACCTGATTGATTTGGGGGAGAGTAGCAAAGTGCCACCTGATTGATTTGGGGGAGAGTAACTAAGTTTGTCGTCATTCTTTCCAACAGTGCCCAAAGCAAAGTGCCACCTGATTGATTTGGGGGAGAGTAACTCCGTTTGTCGTTATTTTTTCCAACAATGCCCAAAGCAAAGTGCTACCTGACTGATTTGGGGGAGAGTAACTAAGTTTGTCGTCATTTTTCCCAACAGTGCCCAAAGCAAAGTGCCACCTGATTGATTTAGGGGAGAGTAACTAAGTTTGTCATCATTCTTTCCAACAATGCCCAAAGCAAAGTGCCACCTGATTGATTTGGGGGAGAGTAACTAAGTTTGTCGTCATTCTTTCCAACAATGCCCAAAGCAAAGTGCTACCTGATTGATTTGGGGGAGAGTAACTAAGTTTGTCGTTATTCTTTCCAACAATGCCCAAAGCAAATTGCCACCTGACTGATTTGGGGGAGAGTAACTAAGTTTGTCGTTTTTCTTTCCAACAATGCCCAAAGCAAAGTGCTACCTGATTGATTTGGGGGAGAGTAACTAAGTTTGTCTTTATTCTTTCCAACAATGCCCAAAGCAAAGTGCCACCTGATTGATTTGGGGGAGAGTAACTAAGTTTGTCGTCATTTTTTTCCAACAATGCCCAAAGCAAAGTGCCACCTGATTGATTTGGGGGAGAGTAACTAAGTTTGTCGTTATTCTTTCCAACAGTGCCCAAAGCAAAGTGCCACCTGATTGATTTGGGGGAGAGTAACTCCGTTTGTCGTTATTTTTTCCAACAATGCCCAAAGCAAAGTGCTACCTGACTGATTTGGGGGAGAGTAACTACGTTTGTTGTCATTTTTCCCAACAATGCCCAAAGCAAAGTGCCACCTGATTGATTTGGGGGAGAGTAAATAAGTTTGTCGTTATTCTTTCCAACAATGCCCAAAGCAAAGTGCTACCTGATTGATTTGGGGGAGAGTAACTAAGTTTGTCTTCATTTTTTCCAACAATGCAAAAAGCAAAGTGCCACCTGATTGATTTGGGGGAGAGTAACTAAGTTTGTCGTCATTTTTTTCCAACAATGCCCAAAGCAAAGTGCCACCTGATTGATTTGGGGGAGAGTAACTAAGTTTGTCGTCATTTTTTTCCAACAATGCCCAAAGCAAAGTGCCACCTGATTGATTTGGGTGAGAGTAACTAAGTTTGTCGTCATTTTTTTCCAACAATGCCCAAAGCAAAGTGCCACCTGATTGATTTGGGGGAGAGTAACTAAGTTTGTCGTCATTCTTTCCAACAATGCCCAAAGCAAAGTGCCACCTGATTGATTTGGGGGAGAGTAACTAAGTTTGTCATCATTTATTTTCCAACAATGCCCAAAGCAAAGTGCCACCTGATTGATTTGGGGGAGAGTAACTAAGTTTGTCGTCATTTTTTCCAACAATGCCCAAAGCAAAGTGCCACCTGATTGATTTGGGGGAGAGTAACTAAGTTTGTCGTCATTCTTTCCAACAATGCCCAAAGCAAAGTGCCACCTGATTGATGTGGGGGAGAGTAACTAAGTTTGTCGTCATTCTTTCCAACAATGCCCAAAGCAAAGTGCTACCTGATTGATTTGGGGGAGAGTGAG
Organism: Babylonia areolata; assembly: GCF_041734735.1. Taxonomy (NCBI): domain Eukaryota; kingdom Metazoa; phylum Mollusca; class Gastropoda; order Neogastropoda; family Buccinidae; genus Babylonia; species Babylonia areolata. The sequence continues at coordinate 84,213,147 of NC_134876.1, forward strand.
TAAGTTTGTCGTCATTCTTTCCAACAATGCCCAAAGCAAAGTGCTACCTGATTGATGTGGGGGAGAGTGAGTAAGTTTGTCGTTATTCTTTCCAACAATGCCCAAAGCAAAGTGCCACCTGATTAATTTGGGGGAGAAAAAAGGACAAGAACCCCCCCCCCCCCAATAAGAACAACAATAAACAAACAAACAAACAAATAAAACACACAAAAACCAACAGCAAACAAACAAAAGAACAATATAATTATCACTCCTTCCGTTTCTCAACTACTGTCCTTTACAATTATCGGAATTGGTGTTCTCTTCAAAGATCCTTTCACTGTGAAACAAACAAACAAACAAACACAAAAAAGAAAAGAAAAAAAAAGAATAAAATTATATATATATATATATATATATATATATGTGTGTGTGTGTGTGTGTGTGTGTGTGTGTGTGTGTGTGTGTGTGTGTGTGTGTCTCTCTCTCTCTCTCTCTGTGTTTGTTTGTTTGTTTGTTGTTGTAGTTGTTGTTTTTTTTCCTGCACA
>NC_134876.1:84216173-84236173 GCF_041734735.1 Babylonia areolata
CCCCCCCACACACACCTACCCACACACTCCAAAAGTCTGTCCGTCCCTATAAATCATGTTTCCTTCCCCCCCCCCCCTCCCCCAAAAGCGGATTTATCAAGTGGCTCGATCGGTGACCGTACTCGCGCTCATGGATTTATTGAAAAGTTTTAGGGAAAGAAAGAGGGAGTTCGTGGGCTTGTGAGCACGCACTGGGCTGATTTACTGTAGACTCTCTCTCTCTGGGATACGGTCAAAAACCCCGTGGCGATAAATTCAGGGAGGGGGGGGGGGGGTGTGGTGTGGTGTGGGAGAGTAGACGTCTGGTCCCGGTATCTCCCACGGCTTTGTTTTTCGGGACCACCGGGACGTAGGGCAACGTTAATGACTTTGATGGGCACAAGACCCTTTGGAATTAAAAACACACACTCAAAAAACAACAACAACAACAACAACAACAACAAAAACAACAACAACACCCCCGCCCCCTAAAAAACAACAACAACAACAACCACCCAAAAACAGGACAGAAAAAAAAAGAAAAGGGAAATCAGGAAGGAAAGGCATATTTATCTGTGTTATTGGCGAGTACCTGAATAGTTTGTGAATAATTATATGAGTATATGGACTATGCATATTCATTTATGTTATTGGCGAGTATCTGAATAGTTTGTGAATAATTATATGAGTATTATGGACTAGGCATATTTATCTATGTTATTGGCGAGTACCTGAATAGTTTGTGAATAATTATATGAGTATATGGACTAGGCATATTCATTTATGTTATTGGCGAGTATCTGAATAGTTTGTGAATAATTATATGAGTATATGGACTAGGCACATTAATGTTATTGGCGAATTCCTGAATAGTTTGTGAAAAATCATATGAGTATTATGGACTAGGCATATTTATCTATGTTATTGGCGAGTACCTGAATAGTTTGTGAAAAATCATATGAGTATTATGGACTAGGCATATTTATCTATGTTATTGGCGAGTACCTGAATAGTTTGTGAAAAATCATATGAGTATAATTATGGACTTGGCATAATTATCTATGTTATTGGCGAGTACTGAATAGGTTGTGAAAAATCATATGAGCATAATTATGGACTAGGCATATTTATTCTTATGCTATTGGCGAGGATCTGACTAGTTTGCGAATAATCATATGAGTATAATAATGGATTAGACATATTTATCTGTTACTGGCGAGTACCTGAATAGTCTGTGAAAAATCATGAGTATAATAATGGACTAGGCATATTTATCTATGTTATTGGCGAGTACACTGAATAGTTTGTGAAAAATCACATGAGTATTATTATGGACTAGGCATATTTATCTATGTTATTGGCGAGTACCATTTGTGAAAAATCGTATGAGTATAATTATGGACTAGGCATATTTATTCATGTTATTGGCGAGTATGTGAATAGTTTGTGAATAATCATATGAGTATATGGACTAGGCATATTTATCTATGTTACTGGCGAGTACCTGAATAGTTTGTAAAAATTATCTAAGTATTATGGACTAGACATATTTATTCATGTTACTGGTGAGTATGTGAATAGTTTGTGAATAATCATATGAATGTATGGACTAGGCATATTTATCTATGTTATTGGCGAGTATTTGAATAGTTTCTGAATAATTATATGAGTTTATGGACTAGGCATATTTATTTGTTATTAGCGAGTATGTGAATAGTTTGTGAATAATCATATGAATGTACGGACCAGGCATATTCATTTATGTTTTTGGCGAATACTTGAATAGCTTGTGAATAATTATATGAGTATATTGACTAGCCATATTTATCTATGTCATTGGCGAGTATGTGAATAGTTTGTGAATAATCATATGCGTATATGGACTAAGCATATTTATTTATGTTATTGGCGAGTATCCGAATAGTTTGTGGATAATCATACGAGTATTGTGAGTATTGTGGACTTCAAGCAATTAGGAACAATCAAATGACCGAGAAAAAAATCAATGCACTATCAAAAATATCAGAATCTGGTTGACAACAGAATTACACCGCTTTCCATGTTCACATATCACAGAATCAAAAGCAACCAAGGATACCTGTATCGCTGTTTTAAAAAGAAGAAGAAGAAGAAGAAGAAGAAGGGAAACAATTCTAGGGGAACAAATAGTCATTTTTAGAGGTGGAAAAAAAAAGAGCGCTGCATTGTGGTAGAGCGGTTATCAAGAGAGGAGGGAGATGTTGGTTTTCAGATGAAAAACATCTGGTATATACAATGATAATAATAATAATAATAATAATGATATTGATAATGATAATACAACGCAATTCTATATCACCTGACAGAGCGAAATACAAGGCCTTGTAATCCACAACCCAGTTCGTTCTATAAGACAAAGAAAGAAAGAAAGAAAAACAAAAAAACAAAAAACAAAAAATAACAATAAAAAAACCAGTGAGCGCTGTATAATGCAAAGCAAAGAAAGAAGAGGAGACGTTGATGGCACCATCACCAAGTATTTTGTATGTGGACTCTAAAAAAATAGCGGTAGGTGATATGAATTCTGGCAGTGACGAGAAACCAAAGGAGCTTGCGCAGAATGTGCGTGAGTGCTTGTGTAGTCGACTTGTGTCTGTGAAAGAAAGCAATTATATACAACCTCCATCCCCGAAGAAAGTACATACCTTTCCTCCCATCATTATGGGCGAAGTGGAATTGCTGTCTGTTCAAGCTAAGGAAAGAAAATCGCATGATGAGTGCGTCAGTGTTTAAAAGGGAGCCTAAACAAGTAATTACAGACTTTTCTGCCTCCTGTTGTGAGATACCGGGGAAAAAAATATATCTGCAGTTTTAAGATGTAGCTATGAACAAGCGCCATTACCTTGTTTCTCTGTATTGTCTGTTTCTGGTAAGTATACAGTTGTAAACACAAACACACACACACACACACACACACACACACACACACACACACACACACACACACACATTTCTAATGAAAAACAAACAACTATAACAGCGAACCATATAGCTTCATCTTAAAACCATATATTGTTATGTTTGTTTGTTTATTTTTTTTAAAGAAAACTTAAATCAATAATTTTCACACACACACACACACACACACACACACACACACACACACACACACACACACTTTCACTTACTCGTATGCGTACACAGTAATTCCCCCCCTCCTCCCACTCGATTTTTTTCCTTCCCTCGTCTAATATCACTTACAGTGAAAAGACCTTAAACTAAAGAACGAACACACACACACACACACACACACACACACACACACACACACACACACACACACACACACACACACACACATACACACACACACTCCGTTATGCCAAAGCTCCAGACAGACCAATTAAAAGTGCAAACCCCTCGACATGACCCTAGCAGACGTGACCACAAAACACACACACACACACACACACACACACACACACACACACACACACACACACGTCACGGTACGGTACGGTACGGTACACCTACGACAGAAATTCCATGGTTTATGTGTGCACAGCATCTCCCACTGAGGCCCGGACGCATTCTTGTACCGCAACAACCTTAGGGCGTCCACTGGCCACAACAGAAACAATAATGTCTACTGCGTCGGCTGCAGTGGTGTGAGCGTTTTTTTTTTTTTTTTTTTTTTTGGTTTTCTCTCGTGTTCTGATCGTAAATGTAAGGCAACTTAGAAGATACAGACTTTGATGCTCCCCGTGTTGTTGGGCGCACGAGGTAGAGTCAATTTCATGACCAGAAGTAAAAAACAACAACAACCCAACAACAACACAAACTGGCAAATGACAAGCAAACAAAACAAATAAACAAAGTAGCGACAAAAGAAGAACAACAAACAAACAACCATCAACAGTAACTACAACAAAAAAATGTCTTTTTTAATATCAGAAAACAAAAAAAAAAAAAAACAACAAAACAATTATTTTTTAAACTCCTTGCTCCTCTGTGTACACACTTCTGCCCTCGCTGAGTAAAAAAAAAAAAAAAAAAAAAAAAAAATTGTATCTGTTACTGTCATGAGTCCGCTATAGCTGCTTTTTCATGATTATGTTTGGGCCTGTCTGTTGGTCTGCCTGTCTGTCACACAAGCACACACACCCACACACATACATAATGTAATAAGATGTCTTAATAAATACACATACATATCGGCACACGCACGCACGCACGCACGCACGCACACATACACACATGTACACGCATACACACATACATTATTTTTGGGTCTGTTTATCACACACACACACACACACACACACATGCGCGTGTGCACATACACACACGCGCGCGCGCGCAATGCACACACACACACACACACACACACACATAGATATGCATGCCTGTCCTCTTCCATTTATTTAACCGCGTGTTGTGAATAGACAGACAGAGACTGATAAAGAAAGGGATAGAGTAGTGGGGGTTGTGGGTGGGTGGGAGGGGGGGGGGGGGGGGGGGGCAAGGACATTACTGGACCTGAGAAAACAGGTCAACGGATCATCAGTTACTTACCGATGTTCATTTTCTGGATAATAATGCGCCCGGAACTTAAGTAACCTATCTCATAGTTTTAAAGAAAATGCAATTCCAGTCAGGCGGGTTTATTTCTTATGCTTAACTCTCTCCATACGAACGGCGAAAGAGACGACGTTAACAGCGTTTCACCCCAATTACCATCATCAAAATATTGCAAGTGGAAGGCTCTTATACTGAAGAGGTGAATGTTGACAAAGAATACCACAATTCTGACGACGGAAGCTAAAGGTTGGGTCATTCAGACACCCACTGGACATCCGAGGGATCTGTGCAGAGGAGAAGAGAGGACTGGCCGTACTGAGTGAGTGAAATATTTTGCAGCGAGATCAGATCTGCAATGGAAAGGAAAACAAAAGAGACAACATTTTAAACTGTATAGCCTAAATTTTAATATCTCAGCCTTCGTTTCTGTGTAGCTGCACAAAAGAAAGAATGATTTTTTTTAAATGCTCGCTTTTAATTCTCTTATTTCGTAAAACAAACAAATTAATAGATAAATAAATGAATAACATCAATTAATCAATTATTTATAAAAAAAAAACAAACCCAATGAATAGATGAATAGATAATTAGAAATTATCCTCTTTTAGTTGTCACGCTTGTGATTAGCCAACCAACAACAACAACAACAACAACAAACAAACAAACACAAAACAACAACATCAAAAGAAACAAACGAAAAAAAATACATATGTAATGAATGAATGTATATGTAGATAAAAAAAAAGAAAAAAAGAAAGAAAGATGCATATGAATATTTATAGGAAACATTATATCCTATGCCTTTCTCCTGTCCTCTCATTGAAGAAACGAGACTGAAACTTTTACTCCCACGTTTTGTCATAAATAATGTTTAATCTCTTGTTTAATCAAGTTATCCGCGCGTGTGGGGTGGGTGGTGGTGGTGGTGGCGGGGGGGTGCGGGGGGGGGGGGGGGGGTGCGGTGCGGGTGTGTGCTGATTATCTGGTTGTGGTTTTCCGCAATTCATCTTTATTCTTCTCTTATCTGTCTATTATAATCAATGTGCAGTATAGTAGGCTATGTTTATAATTATATTCAAATAATGTTTCTTAATTCTTTCTGTTTTTACATTGAGAATACTAGTTGTTACCTGCAGTGTGTGGATGTGTGTATGAAACGATGTATGTGATATTATTTTACATTTGTGTCTTCGTGATGTTTGTGGGGGCTGTTGTTGGCTTTTACAGTTATGGTCCCCATGTTGTTTGCTTGTTTGTGTTGTGGTGATGCACCTCGTGACCAAATTTCTCCAGTTGGAGATAATAAAGTTATTCTTATCTTATCTTAAATGATTATTTTGTAATAGAATCACCGTAGTGAAAAACAACAACAACAACAACAAAACAAAAAACAAAACAAACAAACAAAAAAACACAAAAAAAACCCCAAAAAACCCCCACCAACAGCCGAAGTTATAAACACAAAACCCATGCTGTACTGTAGATCTTTTCCAATTACAAAACAAGAAAGATCCGGTTATCCGTGTCTTTATGAACACTGAAAAAAAAACAAAAAAAAAAAACCGAGTGAAGGCCGCGTGAAAAGGGAAACAAAGGTTTCAGTTTCAGTTTGGAGGAGGTGTGAAGACGTGCGAAGTGATCCATATACGCTACATCACATCTGGTGGCGGTGGTGCCGTATATGGCAAAGGTCATCATCGATCAGTTAGGGAAGCAGCAGCAGCAGCAGCAGCAGAAGAAGAAGAAGAAGAAGAAGAAGAAAAAGAAGAAGAAGAAGGAGGAGAATTAGAAGAAGAAGAAGAAGAAGAAGAAGAAGAAGAAGAAGAAGAAGAAGAAGAAGAAAAAGAAGAAGAAGAAGGAGGAGGAGAAGAAGAAGAAGAAGAAGAAGAAGAAGAAGGAGGAGAATTAGAAGAAGAAGAAGAAGAAGAAGAAGAAGAAGAAGAAGAAGAAGAAAAAGAAGAAGAAGAAGAAGGAGGAGAATTAGAAGAAGAAGAAGAAGAAGAAGAAGAAGAAGAAGAAGAAAAAGAAGAAGAAGGAGGAGGAGAATTAGAAGAAGAAGAAGAAGAAGAAGGAGGAGAAGAAGAAGAAGAAGAAGGAGGAGAATTAGAAGAAGAAGAAGAAGAAGAAGAAGAAGAAGAAGAAGAAGAAGAAGAAGAAACGCTGCTGATATTCATTGTCGATACCGACTGACAAGTGGAATAGGCGTCGTCTTGTGTCAGTTCCCTTCAACCGCATTCCTACATATCTAGCCCTTCCTCCATAGTCATGTCTTCTCAAAAAGAGGGGAGGAGAGAGGTTGTGTGTAGTCGAAGGTGGAGGGGCGACGGGCGCAATAGCCGAGTGGTTAAAGCGTTGGACTGTCAATCTGAGGGTCCCGGGTTCGAATCGCGGTGACGGCGCCTGGTGGGTAAAGGGTGGAGATTTTTACGATCTCCCAGGTCAACATATGTGCAGACCTGCCAGTGTCTGAACCCCCTTCGTGTGTATATGCAAGCAGAAGATCAAATACGCACGTTAAAGATCCTGTAATCCATGTCAGCGTTCGGTGGGTTATGGAAACAAGAACATACCCAGCATGCACACCCCCGAAAACGGAGTATGGCTGCCTACATGGCGGGGTAAAAACGGTCATACACGTAAAAGCCCACTCGTGTGGATACGAGTGAACGCAGAAGAAGAAGAAGGTGGAGGGGGAGGGGGTGGGGGGCGGAGCGGTTACAGTAATAAGGAAAAGGTGCGATAGAATTTTTTTTTAAAAAGAATATGAACATCAGAAGCAGAAACAGAAGAAAGGAAAAGAAAATATTAGCGTAACCATCATAAAACCACAAACAACAACAACAACAACACACACACACACACACACACACACACACACACACACACACACACACACACACACACACACGAAAAGAAAAAGCAAAGTCCGGGTTCCACAAGCATATCATTTCATAAAATTATTTCATGTGACAATGTGAGTTTTTACATAATTTACGTGAGTTTTGATATAATCAGCATCAATCATTCATTGTTTTAAAAATTGAAATTGAGTCAGTCATCAACCATAAACCAAAAGAGATCAAGAAAGAAAAAGAAAAGCAGATGAAAAGAAAGAAAGAAGGGACGAAGAAAGCAAGAAGGAAAAATAAGGAGATTAAGACACTGCAATTAGATGAACGGACTGTCATACGTGAATCAGTTAACAAATCATGAGAGTATCTGAACTGAATTCTTTTGTGTCAAGTACAAAGCGCACATGCAAGAAAGACACAAACATAAGGCAGTTCAATGATCCTCTTTTGTGCTTCTGAGAGTGAGAGGCAAATTTTTTTTCCACTTATTTATTCATGTGTGTGTGTGTGTGTGTGTGTGTGTGTGTGTGTGTGTGTGTGTGTGTGTGTGTGACAGACAGACAGACAGACAGACAGAGACAAACAGAGACAGAAATGCAGAGAGAGGCAGAGACACAAAGTGACAAAACGGAGAGAGAGAGAGAGAGAAACAGAGACAGACAGACAGACAGACAGACAGACAGACAGATAGATAGATAGGGGCAGAGGCAGCGCAGAAACAGACAAAATCTTATCAGATTAAAAAAAAGCAACAACCCCCCCCCCCCCCTCGGGCCAAAAAAAACAAAAAAAAACAAAAAAAAAACAACAACTCAGCAGATGAAATAAATCTGTAGTCCATGATTTTTTAATCGAGAAAAAGTGACATAAAAATGAAGGAAAGAAAGAAAGAAAGAAAGAAATACTCAACAGGGTGAAATCGTCCCATGCTTCTCTCTCAAACATCTAGCATGAGTGGGTAACATACGTGTGAAACCATTCAGTGCCTTCTTGTGTTCCGTGTCAACGTCAGTGCAGACAGTTCACCTTTTTTTTCTCTCCCAAGTTAACAGTCTCCCTTCATAAAGTCAGTGGAAATTCGTGGATGAATGAGTGAGTGAATGAATGAATGAATGAGTGAGTGAGTGAATGAATGAATGAATGGATGCACGGATTGATGAATGGTTAAAAATATTAACATATACCAATTGCGTACATACAGAGACACAAAGTGACAAAACGGAGAGAGAGACAGAAACAGAGACAGACAGACAGACAGATAGTTAGGTAGGGGCAGAGGCAGCGCAGAAACAGACAAATTCTTATCAGATTAAAAAAAACAACAACAAAAAAACACAAAAAACACTCAGCAGATGAAATAAATCTGTAGTCCATGATTTTTTAATCGAGAAAAAGTGACATAAAAATGAAAGAAAGAAAGAAAGAAAGAAAGAAATACTCAACAGGGTGAAATCGTCCCATGCTTCTCTCTCAAACATCTAGCAGGAGTGGGTAACATACGTGTGAAACCATTCAGTGCCTTCTTGTGTTCCGTGTCAACGTCAGTGCAGACAGTTCACCTGTTTTTTTCCTCCCAAGTTAACAGTCTCCCTTCATAAAGTCAGTGGAAATTCGTGAATGAATGAGGGAGTGAATGAATGAATAAATGAATGAATGAGTGAGTGAGTGAATGAATGAATGAATGGATCCACGGATTGATGAATGGTTAAAAATGTTAACATATATCAGTTGCGTACATACAGAGCTCCACATTCTAAAATATAGCCACACATGCACACGCACACACACACACACACACAAACAAACACACACACACACTGCACACACACACACACACACACACACACACACTCTCTCTCTCTCTCTCTCTCACTCACTCACACACACACATACACGCATGCGCGTGGGCGCGGACAATCACACACACACACATTTGCCTTTCAACCTCGCTTTATTCCAGAACGGCCCTCACCCCCACCCCTACCCCACCCTCCGATTCCCTCCCCCTTCACCACTCTCTCCCCCCCCTCTCTTCTACCCACTACTCCACAAATCTAACCGTTATTGATAACCATTCCAAAGTAATAACAAACAAGCAAACAAAAACAAAAAACCCAACAACAGCAACAAAAAACAACAACAAAAACAAACAAACAAACAAAAAACAAAACAAAAACAAATAAACAAACAAAACAACAACAAAACACAACCACCCCAAACCAATCAAACTAAATCATGTTGCTCAGAGCCAAGCCGACCGCAAATGAGCCATTTCAGGCCTGAACAAACAAACAAACAAACAAACAAACAAGCAAACACTTTTAACCCTTCAGAGCTCAAAGTCAACTTCGATGGAGACGGTTGCGAAAAAAAAAAAAAAAAAAAAAAAAAAAAAAAAAAAGCTTGGCCGTGGAGTTAATAGAAACGACCAGCAGTGTGTAGGCGAAACAACCAGCAGTGTATAGGCGAAACGAATAGGAGCGTGTAGGCAAAACGACCCTGCTGACACGACGGAAAAGGAGTGGGGCGACGTTATCTAGAGAGCAAAGCGAAATAGGCGAAATACGCACGTGGGCTAAATAAAAAGTGTGGCAAACCAGATTGGAGTCAGTAGACAGGGAGTTACAGGGATGGTGGGGGTGTTAAGTGGGAAGAAGAGAGGAAGGGGAAGGGGGGTGGGTGGGAGGGAGAGGCTGGTGGTGGTGGTGGTAGTTTGTGATCAAGTCGATCAGCAGATCATATCAGACAGACATACAGGGTCAACGTGGCGGCGGGATCAGTCATGTGGAAAGGTGAAGGGAGGTAACGCGCCCAGGCAAAACAAAGAAAGAAAAAAAAAGTAGTTATCAAACAAAGCACACACAGACACAGAGAGAGAGACAGAGACAGAGAGAGACAGAGACAGAGACAGAGAAAGGCAGACCGTTGCTGCTGCATGGGTGGTATAACACTAATGCATCCCCAATCAGGGACTGTTCCTTATTTGCCATCTTTTTTTGTTGTTGTTGGCTGTAGATTATTATTGTTCTTTTGGATGCTGCTGCTGCTGCTGCTTATCATTATTATTATTATTATTATTATTATTATTATTATTATTATTATCCTGCCGCTTATTAATAATTATTAATCATGAATGTGTATTTGCGTGTTTGAACACGAATGGGCTTTTTGTTCTTTTGACATCACTTTTTTTTTGTTTGTATGGTATTCGTAAAAAATGTATGTATGTATGTATGTATGTGTGTAACCTTTCAATGCCCCCATGGGGGCACAAGAAATCCACTGTTTTCCTTGCCTTCCGCTGATAATAATCAGTGATGATTATTTGAGTTGTGTCTGTTTTTTTTTTTTTTTTTTTTTTTTTTTTTTGCGGTAGTGTGCTTTTGTCAACGACAGTCCTAAAGCCCTCTTGGCCGAGAGAGTGGGGACGTAAGCTGGACAAGACACTCTCCACTAGAATCAGATTCTAAGCCCAGATAGTCGGGACAGCAGTTGCCTCCTTGCCTTTGCTGTTCTCGTGGTCATAGTAGGACAGGATTGACATACTATGTCTGTGTGTGTGTGTGTGTGTGTGTGTGTGTGAGAGAGAGAGAGAGAGAGAGAGAGAGAGAGAGAGAGAGAGAGACAGACAGAGAGACAAACAAACAGACAGACGGACAGAAAAAAAAGAAAGAGAGAGAGAGGTTTGTTTGTTTGTTTTTTCCATTCTTCTCCTAAGCGGTAATAAGTCAAAGGTTGCGCAGTTTTTTTTTTTTTTTTTTTATCTCATTCATTTTTCTTTGTCATGATCATAAACGAATGTCTCATACGCGTGTCTGATGTGCGTTTTCGTCTGGACGATCATAACGGGCGAATACGCTCTTTGATTCGCCTATGAACTTTTTTTTTTTCTAAACGAATGCTGGAACAATAACCATAGCAACAACAATAATAACAATTCATGGTGCAGGAGAGAGGAAGGGGTGGAGGAGGGTATGAGGAGGGCGAGAGAAGAAGAAGAAGAAGAAGAAGAAGAGGAGGAATAATAATAATAATAATAATAATAATAATAATAATAATAAGAAGAAGAAGAAGAAGAAGAAGAAGAAGGAGATTGATATTTGTCATTTGATATGTTTTACGAGTGAAGAGTTACCTGCGCTCGTTTCCCTGCACAATCGTGTTGTCGAGTGTCATCGCCATACTACTGCTACTACTTAATAGTATTATCATCGTCATCATTATCACGGTCACTACTTTCATCATCATCATCATCAGTAGTAGTAGTAGTAGTAGTAGTATCAGAGCCAAGCAAATAATTGTGATCCAAAATGACTTACGCACAGACGGGCGCAATAGCCAAGTGATTAAAGCGTAGGACTTTAAATCTGAGGGTCCCGGGTTCGAATCTCGGTAACAGCGCCTGGTGGGTAAAGGGTGGATTTTTTCCCCCCGATCTCCCAGGTCAACATACGTGCAGACCTGCTAGTGCCTGAACCGCCTCCATGTGTATACGCAAGCAGAAAATCAAATACGCACGTCAGAGAATCTGTAATCCATGTCAGCGTTCGGTGGCTTACGGAAACAAGAATATACCCATGCACACCCCTGAAAACAGAGAATGGCTGCCTAAATGGCGTGGTTAAAAACGGGTCACACACGTAGAAGCCCACTCGTGTACATACGAGTGAACGTGGGAGTACAGCCCACGAACGAAGAGGAAGAGGAAGAAGAAAAACACTGACACAGGCAGACACACAGAGGCACAGACACAGACACGCACAGACGCACACACTGGCACACACACAGACACACGCGCACGCGCGTGCAAACACTTACATATTAACGGTTCTATTGACACACACAAAAAGTCGAGGGCTTGGTGTAAGGAGGTAGTGTGGAAGTGAAGAGGAGGGGGAGGGGGAGGTGGGGGAAGGAAGAGGTGGCGCAGACACAGATGGAAGAGAGAGAGAGAGAGAGAGAGAGAGAGAGAGGAAACGGAATGAAATTTTATTTTACCAGGGTAATGAGATAAGCAAATGCACATGCTTTTTTCCACCCAGTCCAGGACATAAAGAGAGAGAGAGAGAGAGAGAGAGAGAGAGAGAGAGAGAGAGAGAGAGAGAGAGAGAGAGAGAGAGAGAGAGAGAGAGAGAGAGAGAGAGAACGAACGAACGAACGAACGAACAAACGAAATTGTTTTAATTGAACTTGGACCATGGACCACAATTCAAAACCAGGGGACTGGGGGTGGGTATGGGAAGGGGTATTATAACACTTGAATAGATGACACAATATCATAATGTTCATGGACTTGACATTAATTATACTTAATTAGGTCTGAGTATATGATTTCTCCTTTTGATCGCATGGAAAATAAATTTTGATACATGGAAATTTCTCTGCTTGTTGTTTGATCGGAGAAGTGAACTAAGAGACATGTTTAAACAGTCTTGAAAAAATTTTGTCCGTAAATCATTATCTACAGAACAAACAAACAACAAATGGTATTCATCTTCTAGTTCACCTTGGCAAAAAGGACAATGCTTTAAAACATCATTTTCAGTGTACCTATTGACATTGTTATTTAAAGGAAGCATTGTGTCAGGCCAGAGACAGAGAGAGAGAGAGAGAGAGAGAGATAGATAGATTATATTTATTTTATAGAGATTTATTTTCTTTCTTGATCGATGACTCTGCTTGCTTGTTTATATATATATATATTTTTTTTTTCACTTACTCATTCGCTCCATTTATTCATTTATTATTTGGTTGCTGCTGCTGTTGTTGTAGTTTGGTTAATTAATTAAACCAGGAACTTTAGTCACAAAATGCTTCACAATTTCAGAAATGGGGTTGTCTTGACAGACAGACAGACAGACAGACAGACAGGTAGACAACCTGAGAAGGGAGAGGGAGAGGTTTGGTTGATCTTAATGAATGGCACATAACTGACTGTCTGTCTGCCTATAAATGAAGTGTTGACAAATAAAGTGTGTGCCAAAAAAGTTCAAATTAAACAGTAAACCGAGACGAGGGAGAGCAGTAAATAATGTAATGGCCATAGTATATTATATAATGGCCACAATATCATATTCAAGATGAAAATAGTATATTAGTATGTCAGTATATCAGTAATTTAAATTAAAAAAAAAAATGGGGGTAGAGTTGAGAGTGAGTGGGGGGAGAGAGAGAGAGAGAGAGAGAGAGAGAGAGAGAGAGAGAGAGATTGTGTGTGTGTGTGTGTGTGTGTGTGTGTGTGTGTGTGTGTGTGCTTGACAGAAAGAGACAGACAGACAGACAAACCGACAAAGAGAGAAGGCCACTCAAGTGCTTGTCTGGAAGCATTTTGGGGAAGGATAATAAAGACAAGAGAAGGGAGAAAAAAAAAACAACCTCAAAGAAGAAGAAGAACCAGAACTACAACGGAAAAAAAAATCATTTCAGAAATATATTGGAGAAAAAAAAAAAAAGACTGAAAAAAGAAAAGAAAGTCCTCATGTGAACCCTGGCAGAAGCGTATACCGTGAAAAAGGCCGTCAGGTAATGAACAGAAGATACAAGGGTGGGTGGGTGAGTAAGAAGAATAAGAAAAAGGCGAAGGGGACGGTGAGGAAGGACTGAAAGAGAAAGGGAATTTAAAGGGGAGGAGGAGGAGGGTGTAGGGAGGGTGTATAAGAAGCGGGCGGTGCAGGGGGGGTGGGGTAGGGGTGGGGTAGGGGTGGGGGGGAACCCGTCGGCTCTTTTTTTCATAGGCTTTGATATTGAAGGTTGTTAATTTATCGCGTGTCCGTTGCAGGGATTGTGGGGAGGGGGGGTGGGGAGCGGGGGGAGGAGTCGGGAGGGGGAAGGACCCCCGAAAACGGAGTATGGCTGCCTACATGGCGGGGTAAAAACGGTCATACACGTAAAAGCCCACTCGTGTGCATACGAGTGAATGTGGGAGTTTGCAGCCCACGAACGCAGAAGAAGAAGAAGAAGAAGAAGGGAGGGGGAAGGTGGTGGGTGTTCTCATGGCAATCCCCCTGGAATGGTTTGAGGAATGGTGGTTGTGGCTTCAGTCTCAGTTTGAAAAAAAAACACACCTATGCACACAAATCTCGGCCATACCTCGATGCCCCCTACCCTCCCCCCCCCCCCAACAACCCCTCCCCCTTCCTTCTGCCAGTGACCCCCCACTCCTATCCCTCCCCCAACTCCCCCTCCCGTTCCTTTTGCCCCCACGTCCCCCCTCCTTCCTTACATCCCTCTCATCATCATCGCCGCCATTCTTTTCTCGTTTACCAACAGTGTTAACATTCCCAGCCAAACTCTCCAAACTCTTCAAATTTCTCTCTCTCTCTCTTTCTCATCTCGCTCTGTGTGTGTGTGTGTGTGTGTGTGTGTGTGTGTAACAGACTTCATCGAATCAGCCCACCCTTCTACTCCTTCCCCGATTCCCCGCACGCACGCACTCATCCCTTTCACCATTTCTCTCCCCAATTAACATCCACCCCTTCGCCCTCTCTCTCTCTCTAATGCACACACACACACACACACACACACACACACACACACACACACACACACACACACACACACACACACACACACACACACACACACACCATTCTTTTCCACCACAACTCGGTGTGTGCTTCTGTCTGTCTCTCTCTCTCTCTTCCTCTCCCCCCCCCCCCTCCACCAGACTCTCCCCCTCACACTCTCATTCTTCCCCTCCCCTACCCACCCCCACCCAATCCCAAACGCACCCCTTCCTCCACTCCTCCCCCCCCCCATCCACTCCACCTCCCCCCCCCTCACCCCCTGTTTCCTACAAGTCCTTATTGTGAGGGCCCTGTTTAACCAAAGGAGACCTTTTGCCCCTTTGCCTTTTTGCGCCGAGGTGGAAAGTCTTTGATGTAGCAAGTCGCAAACGTTTCGCCAACACCGCGAGGTTAATCTGGAAGAGAGCGAGACCAGGCAAACATGCAACCCCCCCTCCCTCCCCGACCCTCCCCCCTTCCATCCCTTTCCCCCCCGGAAAAGTCGATATTAGAGAGTTTAGAAAAAAAAAAAATAAAGAAAGAAGAAGAAAAAAAGAAAGAGAGGAGAGAGAGACGGGGGGCAGTGACAGGGGGGTGGGAAAAGAGACTGAAGGAAAGAGGAAGAGGGATGAAGAGATGGGGGGTGGGAGGTGGGGGTCGGGAGCAGAGAAAAAAGAAAGATGGAGAGAGAGAGGAAGAAAGTTGGGGGTGGCTGGGTATATATATATATATATATATATATATATATATATATATGTATGTATGTGTGTGTGTATATATATATATATATATATATATAACTGCACGATTCGCCATTAAAAACTGTTTCTTTAACGCGAGAAAGCGACACACCGTATATACTTTTTTGTCTACACAGGTTCGACTGTTTTCACGTTGTTTTTATGGCAAACAGCATGTATGAGCGATACTTACAGAAATTCACATTGACAAAACTGTTAGAAAAAAAAAATGAGAGAAAAAATATTGTATTATAAAAATCTTTGTCGTGACATCATCATCGTCACCGTTTTGATTTTTTTGTTTGTTTGTTTGTTATCGATTGATATGATAATGATGATGATAATAGTAATGATAATAAGGAGCAACAGCATCATTATCATTATTATTATCATAAGTAGTAGTAGCAGTAGTCGTAGTAGTTGTAGTAGTAGCAGTAGGATTCCGTAACAATGACACTATTCTCGATGTCATGCATGAAAAAGAAATGGTATTGTCCAAATGAAAACCATCTCGTATCGGCTAATTATACGAAAATGAGTAATACTTCACTGACGTACATCAACCTTTTGCAAATAATTGTCAACAGCGCACAACCATTTTTTTAAATTTTTTATCTTACAATAAAATCTTGAGTGTGTGTGTGTGTGTGTGTGTGTGTGTGTGTGTGTGTGTGTGTGTGTGTGTGTGTGTGTAGGGGTGTTGTGTGTGGGTGTGTGTGGGTGTGTGTGTCTGTCTGTCTCTGTGTGTCTGTGAGTGTCTGTGTGTGCGCACGCGCGTGCCTGTCGATCATTTGCACATGTTTCTTTTTTTGTTTGTTTTTTGGTTGTTTTTTGTTTTTTGTTTTTTTAGAGCGCAAGTTGCAGAAACTAATATCAATTTCTCTAAAGATCAGACAGATACGGATACAATTGCTCATATCTCTATCTGTGAGGTGGTGTGTGTGTGTGTGTGTGTGTGTGTGTGTGTGTTCCGCTAACTTCAATACCCCTTCCATCTCTCTCTGTCTCTCTCTCTGTGTCTCTCTGTCTCTGTCTCTGTCTCTGTCTCTCTCTCTCTCTCTCTCTCTTTCTCTTCCTTCTCTACCCTCCCTCTCTTTGGAAATTTGTTCTTCTGCTGTTCCCCCCCCCCCCCCCCCCATCTCTTCTTTTCTAAATTAAAATCTCTCTCTCTCTCTCTCTCTCTCTCTCTCACACACTCACACTCTCACTCTCACACACACAGACCGTTCCGTATGCCCAAACCCTATGCGTCACCGCGGATCCCATTAAAAAAACCCAACACGCAGAAACTCTGTCGGGAGAGAGAGAGAGAAAGAGAGAGAGAGATGCTCGCGCATCCCGGTTGCACGCGCAGCAACCCGAGCACACCACGTCATGGCGGTGTCACATGACCGAGTCTGACCACACACAACTGACTGACAGCAGACGGGCCGCCACGCACGTGCAGCAAAGCAAGCTGGCAATAGACTCCACAGTGTCTGTCTGTCTGCAAGACTCCAGATTGTATGGGTTTGTGTGACGGGGTAGATCGAAAACTGTGCTGTTCTCTCTCTCTCTCTCTCTCTCTCTCTCTCTCTCTGTATCTCTCTCTCTCTGTCTGTCTATCTCTCTCTCTCTGTGGGTGTATGTGTCGGGAGAATGAGGAGGGGGTAGGGAGAGAGAGAGAGAGAGAGAGAGAGAGAGAGAGAGACGTTTGCGAAAAAGTGGGCGTGGCTAGCAGAGGTTGGCGGCGGGGGAGGGGGGGGGAGGTATTGGAGGGTGGGTGGATTGGGGATGAGAGTAGTTGTTTCTCCTTTCGTTATTCCCTCCCCCTCTCTTTTTTTATTTGGAAGGGGGGGACGGGGTGGTGTGAGGGGGTTGGGGGTGGGGGGGGATGTGGCGGGGAGGAGGCGGTGGTGGGGGTGGTGGTGGGTTGGAGGATACCCCGGGTATCCTCTTTCTCCTTCCTCGCCTGGAATGCATGCACGCACACCTAGCAAGGAACAGAGAACAGCTGTGCAGCATTGTAAATTTCACCCGTTCGCGGGTTTCCTTTGAGACAAGCCACAGAAACAGACCCCCCGAAATAAATAAACAAATCCAGACAGACAGACAGACAGACAGACAGACAAACAAACAAACAACAGAACGTGCTGACGCTGGCTCTTCAACAAGACACTGCGTTTAATGTAAAGAAAAAAAAAATCGGTGAAAAACAGTGTGTGTGTGTGTGTGTGTGTGTGTGTGAGAGAGAGAGAGTGAAAGAGAGAGAGAGAGAACAAGGGGGGGGGGGTGAGGGGGTACTGGCTGGGGAGGGACAGGGTGTGGATGAGGGAGGAGGGAGAGAACAAAGCTGAATAGAAGTGAGGATACAAGAACCTAATTGGATTTCATCAAACACAACAAACAGTGAAGAGGCTGAGAAATATGCTTACTGAATAGACAAAGAAAAAAAAACCAACAGTCCAAAAAAACATCAAGGAACAAAAAAAACACAAAAAACAACAACAAAAAAAAAAAAAACACCCTAAAAACGAGAGAGGCAGAGGGAGAGAGACAAAGAGAGAGGAGAGAAAGAAAGAGACAGACAAACAGAGAAAGAGAGACAGAGACAGGGTAAGAAAGACAATAACCGTTATGTTATGAATCAGTTAAGGTATTCTATTTCTACACTTTACAGATATGAACTCGCTTTCACAAAAGTAAACACGCAAATCAACGGAATAAATATAAATGAGAAACAAAACAACAACAATAACGACAGCAACAACAATAAACAAACCCCCCAAACAAACGGATAAGCTGAATTTGTTGGTCTAATTCCTTTCAAACCATGAGAAAACATGTGAAACATATTTAAACCACTTATCTATCATGGAGAACATGTTATGATAAAATAATGAAGCAATATTTTTTTTTTTATCAAATCGAAAAACAAGTCAGCTAAAACGAACAAACAAAACTAATGTGATAGTCAACTAAGTACGGCGTTTATGAATTATACATTTCTTGCAAAATTGCATGAGATTAACAACAACAATTGTAATAATAATGATGATAATAATAATAATAAGAAGAAGAAGAATAGTAATAATAATTATGATAATCATAGTAGTAGAAGTTGTCGTTGTTGTTGTAGGTCTGAGGAGTGGCAGTGGTCATACACGCGAATAAATGAGTTATGAGTATGCTAATTTACATAAAGGAGAAAAAGAAAGTAACCACAGTACGCATCTCATTCTTCCACACTCCGCCCCCCCCCTAACCCTCCCCCCCCCTAAAGGATCCCCGATGATACCCCCTTTCTCCGCTCCCTCCACTCCCCCCTCCACCCCAGCTATTTTTTTTAAATAAAACAAAATTTATTCACAAGAAGGTAAACATGACTCCACCAACAATTAGAATCAGTATAGCATTAATATATTTGCCCACTCACACACACATACACACACAGAGAAAGAGAGAGAGAGAGAGAGTGAGAGAGAGAGAGAGAGAGAGAGAAAGAGGGGTGGGGGTGGGAGGGTTCCCGTTTCTCACTCAACGATAATAAAAGTCCTATTTCGTATCTATGATAATAATCATCTTTGTTTTAGAAAAAAAAAGGAAAAAAAGGGGAAAGAAAAACAAAGTAAGGTCTTCAATATAAAACTTAATCAATATTTTGATAGTCATATTTTAATTATAGTTTTGCAAAACATTTGTAACTAAAAGTGATTGATAGCAGACAAATCAATATTTTGACCATGGCACTGTTTTACGCACAAAATCCAGTAATAATTACATATCTAAATTCAAGAGAATACTACAAAAACAACTACTACTACTGCTCCATCCAAACAGATGCAGCAGCAGCAGCAACAACAACAACCACAACAACACCTACTACTACTACTACTACTACCAACGCATGTGTATGATTTGTCAAAACTGAATTGTTATCTGTTTACCTAGTTTATTTTTCCAACCCCATTTGTCATTTGTCAAAACTGAATTGTTATCTGTTTACCTAGTTCTTTTTTTCCAACCCCATTTGTCATTTGTCAAAACTGAATTGTTATCTGTTTACCTAGTTCTTTTTTTTCCAACCCCATTTGTCATTTGTCAAAACTGAATTGTTATCTGTTTACCTAGTTCTTTTTTTTTCCAACCCCATTTGTCATTTGTCAAAACTGAATTGTTATCTGTTTACCTAGTTCCTTTTTTCCAACCCCATTTGTCATTCGTTCATCCATTGATTCATTCATTGATTGATTTATTCATTCTTTTATTGTTGTTTTTCACACGGGTAAATCTGTTATGTGTTGAATCGTCATGAACACCAAGTTACAGTTAATGTTACTGCTGAAGCTGCTGCCATTGTTCTTCTTCGTGATTTTGTCCTCTTT
>NC_134876.1:84246173-84281173 GCF_041734735.1 Babylonia areolata
ATCACACCCGTATTTCACCGCTGCTGATAAGCGTGTGTACACGTGTACACTGTGATCTTAAAATTGTCTCCCTTGCTTCTCTGATACGTGGCCGTTGTCAGTTATTACGTTTGTGTGGTTTTAAGACTTCCAGTTTACGGTTTGCACGCGTCTGAAAACGGTAACGGTAGCTTCTTGTGTGTTTATCTCAAAGAAGGGTTAAGTGGCCAAAGTGAGTTTTTACCTAAAATTAAGGGTCAAACAAAAATACAATAAAAAAAAATAAAAAAATAAAAAAACAGAAGCCTTGGAAAACACACACACACACACACACACACACACACACACACACACACACACACAGTACAAACTAACTTCAATGATAGGGGGAAACCGGGGTCTCTCTGACCCTCTCTTGGATCTAGGACAGTGATCTACAAGACACCATTTCCCTGTGAGAAAGATGGCATTCAGGCTGTGAGTAAACAGACGCTACTACGTGTGTGCCTGTTTGGTTTTGTAATCATTTTGTTGCATCACAACCTGCAAGCATGATGCACAAGTTCACGAGCACACCTTAATAATTATGATTCACTGATTCGATAACAGAACAAATACATGTAAATCAGGAACCTTTAGGAGAAACGAACAAGTAGATAAATAAACGAATAAACACTTAACTTAGATATTGAAATACATGAATAAGTAGACAAACAGACAAACAGCTAATTTACTAAAAATATTCAAGTAGACAAAATAATCAATAAAATTGACAAATTTCGCTGAAACACGCCGCGCAAAAATTTTTCCAAAACTGAAGCTAAAGTATTCTGCATAAGGGTAAAGAACACGGTAGGCCAATGATATTCCGAAATATCGCTGCTGGCTGATTGGAAAAATAGGGGAACAGTCTTCATAAAACCAAGGCAGGGGTGGGGTGTGTATGTGTGAATGGGGATGGAGGGTGGGGTTTATCGACAGGGGGCGAGCTATGGGGTAGTAATGTGAAATATGATAATCTGAATTAGTCAAAGCAAGAAAAGGCAAAATACTGTCTACATTTATAATTTTATTTGTTCTAAGACACTGAAGCCAATACAGTATACAGAATGGGGCTAACTGTACATGTTCTTTTTGTCATATATATATATATATATATATATATATATATATACATACATATATATATATATATATATATATATATATATATATATATATTGTTCTTGGTTATCTTCGATCAGACTGGTTATCTTAGATCAGACCGAAGACTGACTCTGGTTATCAGACTGACCCTTATCAGACTAACTCGGCTAGATCATGTGTCCTATCTTCCTAAACTGTTGGTCAGTACTTATTATCAAGACGAGAAGACAACTGACCCAGAAACTGCATGTTCCTTTCAAAACTGATTCTTCACCAACACAATGTTCAGCGCCATGACTATGTTTTATCTCGAGTCAACCCACAGTACGTGACGGCAAGAAGAACGTGTTGTTTGCACAAGTTGTCCAAACACACACAAATAAAATCTACTGGTTCCGCTTCGTTTTTGTTAGTTTTTTTCCCCCAAAAGCATATATATATATATATATATATATATATATATATATATATGTGTGTGTGTGTGTGTGTGTGTGTGTGTGTGTGTGTGTTTAGCCAATGAAACGTTTGCAAAAGATGAATGTGAGAATTAAACTGACTTTGTTCATTGTTAAAAAAGAAAAAAAAAAAAAAACAAAATAGAAAAAAAGAAGGTAAAGGGCTCCTTGCCACGTTTCCGCTACAGAACAGAACAGAGCAAGTGTCGATCTCTCCCTGACTATCATGGCGGCTATGCAAATCAGCCAGTTGCTGCAGCCTCACGTGACTTGCGTCTTGATCGTGCTGCCCTCTAGCGCGGATGATCGCAACGCCCTCTACGGTGTTCTGACGCCACTTGCACAGCTACTACCTCCACTGCGTGTTTACTGAACGTAATTGTTTAATCTAGGCACAGAGAAGATTATTTACAAACACTTTCGGATTCGTTAGGTGAGGCAGAGCGAGTCAAGCACCTGCTTACAGGAAACGTATGGAAGCTAAATGTTTTGTTTGGAATTTGGGGGCGCTAAGTTGCTTGAAGTTCGGGCCCAAATGAAGATTTCATTCGGGTGAAGTGGCAGTTTCATTCACAAGTTGTTATCACAGATTTACAGCTTACGAAAACAAGGCAAAACACAAAAAAATATCTTACACTGTCTCTGTTTAGAATGGAGGGCGTGTGCTGGGTATTTTCTAACTTCTGCGACGGCAATGATCTTTTCCTTGTTTTCAACATAGTCTGTCTTCTAGGTACGCCTGATAGCTATTTTCAACCCCCCCCCTCTCACTTCTGTCTCTGTCTCTCACTCTCTCTGTATCTCTGTCTCTGTCTCTCTCTCTCTCTCGACGTATGGACTACGTACAGGATCGTGATATCGACATCAATGTCAGGCAAGGTTCTAAAGTGCAATCAACTCATTCTATAATAACTTTCACAGCACTTTCACAGGACAGTAAAAAAACAAAACAAACCAAAAAAATGCCTCCATTAATTGCATGCAACTCTGACCATAATTATGAAAATCGTTTCCCCAACTTGTTTGGGTCATAGCTCAAAAGTTTTCTTCTCGGCCACACAGTATGTAGTCCATTGCTCTGAACACACACACACACACACACACACACACACACACACACACACACACACACACAGAGGCAGATCCAGCCTCCTCTTCCTGCTGACGAAAATCAGTATAAAACGGAAACTACTTGCCCCTGTGTAAAAGATTAACTCCCTTTCCTTAACATCCACTTAGGTTTCATTTTGGTGGTGGCGGGTTTTTTTTTTGTTTTTTTTTTTCCCTTCTTTTTTCAGAACTGAAAGATGGTTCTTCTGCGCATCACGTCTTGTTACCGTTATGAGGAGACCACTGTAGAGTAAACAAGGAACACACTGACAACTGAAGAGAGAAGTGGGAATACAGAATACATAAACACATTGTAACGTTTCTTTGACCTACACACTTCCTTACCACTGCGAGATGTGTAGTCCACAAACAGACACACTACACAGCACCGTGTCTATATTGAAATAAAAACCAGAACTTACCTAGCTTCTCTTCCACTATCCCCTTTTCACGTCTTGACAGTAGCATCCCAAAGATGTGAACTGTTTCCCTCAGACCTCACAAGCTCCTGCATGCAGCGCATGACCCCCTCCTTCCCCCCCTCTCCTCCCTACTCTCTCTCTCTCTTGTCTGTATCCCCCCCACCCCCCCTCCCCACACACCCTCTTCCTACATCCACCCCCACCCCCCTACCCCCACCCCCCAAACACCCTTGATGTTTTTCAAGAGAGAAATGAACCGTTTTTGCCAGAATCCTCGCTGCAACAGCGGGTCATTTAATTAGAAGATCAAAGAGTCGGCATTCTGTGAAGTTAGCAGCAGCAGCAGCCGCCTCCGGAGATTCTGCGGGTTCTTGTTTCACTTCAAAGAGATCTTGAAAGAGTCGGCAGAAGAGCGCGCGGGACCCCTCGTGCCAGAACCCCCCGCGCGCTCTTCTGCCGGGCCTTCTACCTACATTACATCTCTTTCGCAGTCAGCCATCATCATATTTATGGCTTTGGAGTCTTTTGAAGTCGGGGCGGCCTGAAAGACATATGGAAAGACAGATGAAGATACCGAGCGCTTCAACTAGCTGACTGAAGCTCTGGGTTTCGCTTCTTTCTTTCTGTCTTTCTACAGACCCCGCTGCTTGCTGCGGTCGGGAAGGGGGATGTGTGTGGAGAGGAGGGAGGGGGTGGGGGGGTAGGGGAGGAAAGGGGAGTTTTATCTGCGGGGAAGACGTTAAACGCGGAGATGCCCTGTGAGATAGTGGGGGAGTCAGAGGCAGCGAACTCCCCTTCACAGTCTTTCTTGAGGGAGTGATTAAACCCCACTGGTTCCAGAACCATCTTTTCTTTTTCTTCTTCTTCTTCTTCTTCTTCTTCTCCTTTTCTTTTACTTTTCTCTTCTTCTTTGTTTTGGTGGACTTTGAAGACTAGTCATAGGGTGCCAAGTAATGGGAGTGTAGTGGGGGGGGGGGGGGGGGGGAAGGAGGTGGGGAGTGGGGGGGAGGGGGGGGGGTAAGCAAAGCAAAAACGGCTTCTTTCTTTCCTTTCTTCCTTTCTTTTGTTACATGGTCTTTCTTCTTTTCTTGTGATGTGTGTGTGTGCTCTTTCCGTTTGTTCTGTGGGTTTTGTTCGTCAGTTTACCCTTCTGTTGTTTCTAGTGCGTGTAGTGCGTTTGCGTGCGTGCGTGCCTATGTGTGTGTGTGTGTATGTGTGTGTTTGTGTGTGTGTGTGTGTGTGTGTGTGTGTGTGTGTGTGTGTGTGTGTGTGTGTGTGTGTGTGTGTGTGTGTGTGTGTGTGTGTGTGTGTGTGTGTTCCTGCAGTCATCACAAGTACAAGTTAAAAGAAAATCACCGCGGAGCGGGACCCAAGTATTGTAGAAAGGCATTCTGTCTGTCTCCTGTTTAAAACAAAAGACTTCCAGACACTGGGCTGTTTCTGTCAAAACACATAAGGATTACACACACACACACACACACACACACACACACACACACACACATATATATATATATATATTATATATATATATATATATATAGAGAGAGAGAGAGAGAGTATGGGTGCTCCCTATACATGAATACAGTCGATCACAGTGATACTGACATAGTATACTCATCAAGTTACTTGTGTTCAGTTCAGTTGAACATCCGCAGTACCGTTTGGTTTCTTTTCTAGTCATTTCTTTCAGGACACGGGCTTTTTTTTTTTTTTCTCCAGACGTGTCTCCCCCCCCCTCCCTCCACCCTTACCCCCACCCCCTACCCTCTCCACCCCACCCTTCTTCCCGGCCATAGTTGTATTGGCTTTTTATTTTTATTTGCTTGTTTCAAAACATCTGGGTTGACATCATTTATCATCACTAAATGATGGGTGGGAGGATGGCTTCCACAGGAACCACACTTCTCTCTCTCTCTCTCTCTCACCATCTCTCTCTCTCGCACCATCTCTCTTTCTCTCGCTCTCTCTCCCTCTATCCTTATTTCTTTCTGCACCGTTTCGTCAAGGTGACCCAAAACACAAGCCTCCACCGCATCTACCAGACACACACACACACACTGCCTTCAGTCGCCGCAAAGAAGTACGATCGTCTCCTGATGGGAGTGTGTGTATGTGGAGGGGGCGTGGGGGGGGGAGGGCGGGGGGGCGGGGGGGTGAGGGGGTGGTGGTGTGTGGGGAGATTGGGGGGGGGGGTGAGGGTAGGTTTAGGTGTGTGTGTGTGTGTGTGTGTGTGTGTGTGTGTGTTCTTCAGCTTCAGTTTTAATATATATATATATATATATATATCTATATATATATACATATGCCTGTGTGTGTGTGTGTGTGTGTGTGTGTGTGTGTGTGTGTGTGTGTGTGTGTGTGTGTGTGTGTTCTTCAGCTTCAGTTTTACTATATATATATACATATGCCTGTGTGTGTGTGTGTGTGTGTGTGTGTGTGTGTGTGTGTGTGTGTGTGTGTGTGTATGTGTGTGTGTGTGTTCTTTAGATTGACGGATTTCCTCTCACTGGAAGTGATATTAGATGAATGCAAGTGTGTGTGTGTGTGTGTGTGTGTGTGTGTGTGTGTGTGTGTGTGTGTGTGTGTGTGTGTGTGTGTGTGTGTTTCAAGAGGGAGAGATAGGAAGACAACGTGAGAGAGAAGAGGGTACCAGACAGAAAAAGCGATAATAGATTCGTGCATTCAGAAATCTGTAAAAATAACGGATGGTGTCGGGTTTCTCTCTCTCCCTCTCTCTCTCTCTCTCTCTCTCTCTCTCTGTGTGTTAAATACAGAGAAAGGGAGAGACAGGAAGACAGAAAGAGAGAAAGACACACACACACCTACACACACACACACACACACACACACACACACACACACACACACACACACACAGAGGTACATTGTATGGGTGCATACATCTTCAAACTTGTACATGACGTGCGTAGAAGTGGAGTTTTGTCTCGTTCACTTTGCTGCAGACAGATAGCAGATGCTCCACCAGAAAATAAGAAGAGTCGAAATCAGTTCAGTAATCTTTTGTGTTAACGGGTGGTGTCTGAGTGCGTGGGTGGGTAGCGGGGTGGGGGGAGAGGGGGGGGGGCCGGGGCGGGGGCGGGGGGCATGGGGGGATGCAAGGAAGGATGGTAAATAACAACATTCCACTGAGGCTGATTTTCCACCATCTCTCTTTCTCTCTGTCTCAGTGGTTCTCTTTTTCTCTTGGTGTTTTTCAGTTTCTTTGCCCCCCCCCCCCCCCTTCCTTGCATTGAAGGTTATATTTCTCATAATGAAATAGCAGCATTATCAGTGTTTTATACAGTTCATACATATCACTGTTGATGAAGTACACCATTAACACAATAAGCTATTACAGAGAACTACAGCGATAATTATTGTGTTTTTACCTTTCACTCACTCACTCACTCAAGCAAGTGCTCGAGCGCACACACACATAAGTGCGCACACGTGCACCCCCCAACCCCCAACCTCCACATACACACACAGTCCACATTTGCATACACGCATCTTACATGTTATTCTTGTGTTGAGTGACTGATAACCAAATTTTAGTTCCGCGTTTGGTCAGATTATCTTCGCTTTCGCTGACAGACAGACAGAAAGACAGACAGGCAAGGCGGAACATATACACACCATTGAATTACAATGCCGGAAGGGGACTTGTTATAAAAAAAATAAGACGTCAGATGTACGAATATACATTATCACAGACACAGACACAGAACAACCACACACAGACACACAGAAACACACAGACACACACACACACACACACAAATAAAAGCAGTTAAGGGAGATTTTCACCGTGAAACGGAAATACGCGAAACATTCCAGTAGAGAATGCTGAGAACGAGGTCCCAACATTCAAGCTTCCTCCTGCGATAGAACTTGAAGTATGGAGTCACACGCGCTCATCCTAATTAGTGTCTTTAGCACAGCAATGAGAGCGAGGGAGAGGAGATTGGGACTGTAAACAACGGCTTAAAGGCAGCTTTCACCTCCCCCAGTTGCACACAGTCTGTGACGGCGGGTAGGCTGTACTATGCTTGTTCTTTTGGGACATGCCGCTGCTGCTGCTGCTGCTGCACGCGAGAGTCAGTGGTGATCAAAGTTAATGGCAGGAAGTGTGTGTGTGTGTGTGTGTGTGTGTGTGTGTGTGTGTGTGTGTGTGTGTGTGTGTGTGTGTGTGTGTTATGTAGTGTGTGTGTGTGTGTGTGTTATGTAGTGTGTGTGTGTGTTGTGTAGTGTGTGTGTGTGTGTGTGTGTGTGTGTGTGTGTGTGTGTGTGTAGCGTGTGTGCCTGTGTGTGTTTGTTTGCTTGCTTACTTGTTTTTTTTTCTATCAGGATCCTTGCAGAGAAAGAGAAAAAAAGATAAATGACATTGTTGACGAGAATCAACGAAACACTTCATACTATTATCAGTGTTTTTACAATGAACGTGTTGCATGTGGTGTTTATGCAAGCTTTCATGCTCCCTCTATTGAGCTGGTGTAGAAGGAGAGCAGGGCGAAAGGGGAAATCACTCTGCACTGAACATATCGACTTCCCCTAAGTGGCCATTGGCCATGTCAGCAGAGACTACCTCTTGTTTTAACCCAAACCTGGTAGGTGCTTCCCTTCCCTGCACTGCTTACCAACATGGACGTCTTTCAAGAATATAGAAAGCGGTCTGTCATATCTGATGGCGACATGCGCAGTGGAGCACACCAGGGCTGTGTTATGGTCCCCGGGTTGTTTGTGGTGTCTCCTTTGCTGCCCTGCTGCCGAAACTTTTCGTGTGTGTGTGTGTGTGTGTGTGTGTGTGTGTGTCACTAGAAGCGCTACTCTTTGCACCAGATCTGGTGGTAATTGCTTCAACCTGTACAGACTCAGAGCAAAGTCTGAAGTGGGGAAGGAATGCATCAGAGACCTCCTTTTCACAGATGATGGGGTGGGTGGCTGGGGGTATAACTACATGCAGGAGAAGAGTTACCTGCTGAACCGCTTTGTCACAATGTGCCAGGGCTCGGGGCTCACTGTCAATAACGAGTCTGAACGAAACTCAGGTAATAGAATATTTTTATTTGTATTTCTTTTTATCACAACAGATTTTTTCTCCGTGTGAAATTCGGGCTGCTCTCCCCAGGGAGAACACGTCGCTATACTACAGCGCCATCCATTCTTTTGTATTTTTTCCTGCGTGCAGGTTTTATTTGTTTTTCCTATCGAAGTGGATTTTTCTACAGCATTTTGCCAGGAACAACCCTTTTGTTGCCGTGGGTTCTTTTACGTGCACTAAGTGTATGCTGCACACGGGACCTCGGTTTATCGTCTCATCCGAATGACTAGCGTCCAGACCACCACTCAAGGTCTAGTGGAGGGGGAGAAAATATCGGCGGCTGAGCCGTTATTTGAACCAGCGCGCTCTGATTCTCTCGCTTCTTAGGCGGACGCGTTATCTCTAGGCTATCACTCCACTCCGATGTACCACCGTAAAATATGTGTTGTTGACTACGAACTTGAAGTTGGGCATGAGTTAGTCGTGGACTCAACAATCACAGGCAACCTCTCCCTGAAAAAAAGGAACCCAACAGGCGCATGGGAAAAGCTGCCACCAAACTCTTTGGGCCGACAACTGAGTTGGTCGTGCATTCCGAGGTTTACAAGGTTTACAACGCTTGCATGCTGAGCTCATGTATGTATGACAGTAATTCCTAGGTTATGTACTCCTGACAGTGAAGAAAGTTCGGTGCTTTTATATGCACTATCCGGGGTGGATTCTCTGGTGAGACGAAATCTCCAGCAGTGCAGTGCAGAATTCACAAAGATATGCACGTATCTAACGCCTGCGTTTGATAGCTACAGTCACAAGATTTTTCTCTCAGAGGAATTCATAACAGGGGGGGAAAGGCTCATTGGACGCCCCAGGCTGCGTCTGGAGAACGTCTGCAAGGGTGATCCGCAAGGGTGAGCTCCAAGGCATTCACCAAACAGTACTCGCGGCATCTGAGAGGCTGGGGATGCAGCTGCATGTGACAGAAACACACGGGGACAGAGACAGAAAAGATGGAAATGATAATCCCCTGGTTGAAGGCAACGTGACTGAGGAGGTTTGCTGGAAAAAGACGAAAATTGACCGTTACATTTGTTTCTTCTTCTCCTTCTTCATTATTAATATTGTTATTATTATTATTATTATTATTATTATTATTATTAGTAGTAGTAGTATTATTAGTAGTAGTAGTAGTAGTAGTAGTAGTAGTAGTAATTCTATTATTGTTTTGTTTTTTCCCTTCTTTACTGATTCTTACAAAGCACTTATCCTTGGGGCATAGACCAAGCTCTAAGTGCTTTACGAACAAGAAGTCAATTTGCACAACATGTTGACGCCTACTTGGATATAGATAGAGAGCCGACTGATATATAGCTGCCTTTTGGGCGCTTATCATTAGTTTCCTGTATCAGTTCACTGCACATTGTGTGTGAAAGAGATGGCCACCCCTGCGCTGGATTCTGCATTCACAGAGTTCCAGATGCATGTCTGAGATAGGTTGAAAAACGGGCGGCAGACCCCAGTGAGGTGGAAAACCAAGGCATTACGATTATGAAGCACCATTTTGCTCCATGTTAGCATTACTCTGTGTGTGTGTGTGTGTGTGTGTGTGTGTGTGTGTGTGTGTGTGTGTGTGTGTGTGTGTACGCGCGCGCGTAAGTGACGTAAATTGTGTTCCTCCATTAGGGAAAAACATGGAGTAGATAAAAAAAATGAAGACAGAAAACGAAAAAGGAAATATTTTATAAAGCGAACTTTAAAAAAAAAAATCAATACAAGTCTTTGCGTTGGCTTGCATTCTTACATTTTTCTATGACTGACATCCGGAAATCCATAATAACGATAACAATAAAACAGCACTATTTCTTAACCTCCTATCGGTTTATTCCTCACTCTAATGTATGGTTTTTATCACAGGTATGGCGACACTGTGAATAAATATATGTGAATTTTGGCTGTGCGACCAAGTGAAACATCACTCAGTCATGCGGAATTCAAACTTTTTTTTATTATATATATATATATATATATATATATATATATATATATGTTAACTGTGTAATTTGGGGGCACTTGAGACATTTAGGTCCATATAATATTTTACGTTCTTGTGTATGTGTATGTTTTTTTGGTTTTTATTTTAATTGTCGTGTTATAAATATTGTCTGCCCCTGCACCCCACAACCCCCTTCCCCTTAACCCCACCCCTCCCCAACCTCCCCAACAGCCGAAAGATACATACAATAGAATATAATAGGATAGACTAAAATAGAATAGAATATGTCGTTATTACCAAGTGTACCGGGGTCACAAGGAATATTGGGGGAGGGGATAGTACATAACGAGATACGAACATAAATCGAAAATCATACACAAACACAGATACAGTGGAAATTAGGATACATACAAGTGCATATCAATATAAAAACTTGTGCATACTCACACATGCACGTACTGCACACACACACACACACACACACACACACACACACATACACACACACACACACATACACACACGCACATATGCACACACACACACACTCTCTCTCTCTCTCTCTCTCTCTCTCACGTTTGAACATAAGCTGCATATTACATGTGGATGGGGCTGATGACTAGATCTTCAAGTAGATGGTTGTTGGTTACATTGAACGGAACTGGATAAAGAAATTAAGGTTTCAGAATTTCTGTTTCAGAACGTACTGAGTAATCATGAGTATTACGTCTGTCTTTCCACTCCAAGTGACATCAGGAACGCACTGAGTAATCATGAATTTTACGTCTGTCTTTCCACTCCAAGTGACATCAGGAACGCACTGAGTAATCATGAATTTTACGTATGTCTTTCCACTCCAAGTGACATCAGGAACGCACTGAGTTTGCCTTCGGGCATGCCATTGCTTCACGCTCTTTTGTGTTCGTTCTTTTGTTTAGCGTCTTTTCACTATCAGTGATATTAGACGTTAAAAAAAAAAAAAAAAAAAAAAATTAAAGGGGTGGGGTGGGGTGGGGTGGGGGCATGGGGTATAACTAACATGCTATTACATTTAACAGTAACAATTCAATAATAATAATTTAAATAATCAGAAACCATTAACACAATTCTGAAGTGCATTAAAGGAATGTAGAAATAGGGCTATGAACTAATGCCTGTGAAAGTTCGACCATAAGAACCTCGTCGGAAATAACTTTACAAAAATCATCTGCAGAATTATTATTCTCTTTGAAATACTTGGGCAAGAAGGTACGTAACTGCTGGCAGTGAAACAAACAATGATGCAAGCTGAACGGCTTACCACAGATGCATGTAACATTTTTACTATACTTTATCTTCAGCGCATCAAGTTTTATACGGAAGAAAGTAGAGGTTATTAATCTTGTATAGCAAGCTGATGGATTCGGTATCTTTTCTTTAATAATATTCTCGGGGAATAATGTTCCTTTATGGTTTAAAAACTTTAACTTCCATCGGTTATGAAATCGACCCCATGCTGATTTTTCTAACAAAGTGTATGCCTCTTTTACGGAGAGACGGACATGTATTTTTGTCGATTTTTCTGAATCTTGCGCTCCTCTTTTAGCTGCTTTATCAACAATTTCATTGCCAAGAATGCCCACATGAGAAGGCACCCAACAAAAACTGACCTCAGTCCCTTTAATCCTTAAACAATGTACCAAATGGTTTGCCTCAATAACTAAGTCAGGTCTTGTTTCAAGGCTGAATAGCTCTAGAGCATAAAGTACTGATTTGGAATCAACGAAGAATGCTATTTTCGAGAAAACTATTTGATGGCTCACTAAGTAGTTCAGAGCTTGTATAACAGCAATTAGCTCAGCTGTGAATATGGAAAGGTGTTTTCCAATAAAGTAAGATTTTTCAACTTTAAAGGCAGGAATATAGAAAGCCGCACCAGCGTTTTTGTCATCAAGAACAGATCCATCTGTAAATACATGGAGATGATTCTGATATTTTTCTGTTATATGAATTCTGGCAGTACTTGTCGTGATATTGATGTTTTCTTCCTTTTTTGTTTCAGAATAAGTGATATCAAAATCCGCTTTCAACATTTCCCAAAAAGGAACAGGAGAATGATGTGGTTTTGCAGCTAACTCTTTCACGTTAACTTCAGATTCTTTTAACAGATTTGAAATGTAAGTTGCAACTGTTTCTTGTGATGAGATGGCTTTAGCTCTTTTAGGAAAATCAATGTCTGATCTTACTGTCAGTTCATCAGCAATGAAATTTTTTGTCATTGAAGTGTACCTCACAGCGAATTTTGCTGTTGCTAACTCACGATGTTCATTTAAGGGAAGAATTCCGGCTGTTTTGTATGTTTCCTGATTGGATGCATGAGAGGGCACTCCGAGGGCAATTTTGATAGCCTTACAGTCTACACTTTGAATCTTTTGTAATAGATATTTAGGTGCACTGAAAAATATTTCTTGTGCATAGGTTATCTTAGATCTTACAAGGGCCATGGCAAGATGAATCAATGTTTTTGTATCCATTCCCCAGGGTAAGCGGCTTATAATTTTCATAAAATTGATACTTTTCCTTGCCTTTGTTAAGATGTAATCAAAGTGAATGTTCCATGTCAGCTTTGAAGTAAGATAAACACCTAAAAACTTCACTACCTGTTTATAATCAATGACGTCACCAAGTAATTTTGTGTGTGTGTGTGTGTGTGTGTGTGTGTGTGTGTGTGTGTGTGTGTGTGTGTGCGCGCGCGCGCTTGTGTGCTTGTGTGTGTGTGTGTGTATGTGTGTGCGTGCGTGCATGTGCGTGCGTGTGTGTGTGTGTGCGTGTGTGCGAGTGCGCGCGCGCGCGCGTGTGTGTGTGTGTGCATTGGTTGGTTGGTTGTTTGTTTGGTTGGTTGGTCATTAATTTAAAGTCTGTCGCTAAAGTAATTTTAGACGGAAAAAAGTGTATGCAGTGTATATGTTTACGTGTGTGGGTCGTGTTCGAGCCGTAATCAATTACAGATATTATGACAACAATGGGGGTTGGAAACAAACTAAAGAATCCAATTAATCAAGAATAAGGTCAACTAACCGGTAGAAAACCGTTAAGAGTCAAATGTCAGAATATTTATACCTACAGGTAGCTATTGGACATTTAGATAAACTATAAACAAAAACAAAAAAACAAGCCCCCCCCCCCCCCCGCCCCCCCCCCCCCCCCCCCCAAAAAAAAAATCAAAAAAAAAAAATCGTAAGTTAACGATGAAGAGTTACACATTTTGTTGTAACTGAGTTGGTGGAAAGCATAGGAATGAACTCTTTTACGTCACTTTCTGTCCACATAGGCATACAATATT
The DNA here is from genome assembly GCF_041734735.1 of Babylonia areolata. NCBI lineage: Eukaryota > Metazoa > Mollusca > Gastropoda > Neogastropoda > Buccinidae > Babylonia > Babylonia areolata. Next base: position 84,259,642 of record NC_134876.1, read on the forward strand.
ACTGGTATGTTTTGTTTTGAAGGCGTCAATTTTCCATCTGTACAAAACAGTCTGTATTTCCGTACTGGCGCTGAACCAAAATACCTATTATGTTAATAACAAACTTTGTGTGACCCCCCCCCCACCCCCACCCCCATATCACTAAGGCTATATTTGAATATAACCCAAGCAAATTTGTCAACAAGAATATAACGGTCTTGTAGAGACAGAGGAAGGTGTATTTCATTTAGATCAAATTAATATGTTCTTTGCTCCCCTTTTCGCAGCTTTGTCAACCTTATCATTGTTGTAAAAAGAACAGTCAGATGGTATCCAACAGAAAGTTATCTCTGTTACCAGCCGCCGTGGCGAAGTGCTTAGCGTCGCGGACTGACGGCTGGGAGGACGCGGGTTCGAATCCCAGCGGAGGTGGGTTTTTCGGCCCGTGGCCGGCTCCTACCCAGAGTTGAGTGTGCTGTGGGCTTAAATGGGGAGACTAGGACCACACAGTCGAGTATCATCCACTTCAAGGACGCGTCTTTGGGTGTGTTGCTCTAATTACCTGACCAACACTGCAAGTGTCTGTATCTCTCGGGCCTGGTTAACCACGGGATATCATTATGACAGGAAGCGTAGAGTACAGCCTTGTCACGCAGTCCCAAACTAAAATGGACCTCCCTAGCAACATCGTCATCGTTATCGTCATCCTCCTCCTTCATCATCATCAATATAAACAAAACACTCTCAAAGTCTGTGGCCTTTCATGCCCTGCTCTCATGGTGACCTCAGTTTCGATACCCCTCCACTTCTGTGCTTGGGGCGAGTCTTGTCAATGTCTTCAGTGTCGGCAGATTCATGGAGGGCTGTTGTTTGAGGCGGTCTCCGCTCTGGGAGGGACGCTCACTCAGTCTGGCTCCGCGACAAAGCTATTATTATCGTTAGTAGGGGGCTTAGTAGGTGGTGTCCTAAGTACGTTGAATCAGAACAGGCACCACTGAACATCACCGAAGTGACTCAGCAGCAGTGCAGGGTCTCCTCTGGTGTGTGGCCTCCTGGCTACCTAACATCGATGGTTCCCTGCGGACTGCCGACGATGGAACTTTGACAGATGAACCCGGGTGTGGTCGTGTATGGGGGAATCTAAATGAGCGGCGTAGGAGTAATGCCACTGAAATGGTGCAGATGATGGGTTAAAAAAAAAAGTTATCTCTGTTAATCAAATGGCTTATTTCTAATATAATTTTTTTTATCGCATTTGCAATTTTAACTATTCAAGAGCTCGATGTTCTGGTTTTGTATCGACACAAAAAAGAATCTGCATTATCACTCGGAGGATAGTTTGTAAAATGAAGACATCAGAAATGAAAAAAAAGGTTCAGCTGTAAAAATTGATTTGTTTGGTCCAATGTGGAATTATTTCTCTATATTTAAATAGAGAATTAACGTGTGTGTGTGTGTGTGTGTGTGTGTGTGTGTGTGTGTGTGTGTGTGTGTGTGTGTGTGTGTGTGTGTGTGATTTCGGTACCGAGCAGATTTATCCCCTCAGCAGTTACTATGCCCAATGTGTAAGCTTGAGATCAAAGATGAAAACCATGTTTTGTTTGTCTGTTCAGCTTATGTAGCTTTACGTAACGAGTTCTTTCCGGTTGAGTCCCAGACTCATAGATTTGCCTGCACTGATGGGAGCTGATGACGACGAGACCGTGTCAAAGCTTTATCGTTTTCTGTACAGAGTATTTTAATTACGCTCAGAGCGTACACGCTGAAGTTGGCTTCCAATTTGCATCGCAGCATTCCTTTATGATAATCGTGTTGTTAGTGTGAATTATCCTCTGCTACGCTTCATGACAATGTCTGTCTACTTGAAAATGATTTTCTTTTGCCTTTTTTTCCTTTCTTTTTAACGTTGAATGACTTATCCTCCAACTCCCCATTGAAATCAACCTTATGTGTTTCTTTAATAAAACATCATCATCATCATCGTCATCATCTCTCTCTGTCCTTCTCTCTCTCACTCACTCAGTCTGACAACAATAGCGCAGTGAACTAAATAAAAGGTGAGTAGGAGGAGGGGGAAGAGGAGGGAGAAGGAGGAGGAGGAGGAGGAGGAAGGAGTGTAGGAGTATGTCCGTCGTGTCAAGAGTGGTGTGTCGGTTGGCAAGTAGCGGATCACCAGGTGGAAACTACGCCAGCCTGCCCCTGTTTTATGAGGTGAAAGAACACAGGGAAGAGGGGGCGCCCATCGCAAACCACAGGGCCTGTACCAGCCACTAGCAGTCCGCCCTGTACCCCCTCGGCTATACAATGCTGTAAATCGGGGGGGATAGAGGGGGAGGGGGTGGAGCGTGCTCTATTAAAAAAAAAAATCCTTTGGTTTCTTTCTTTCTTTCTTTCTTCTTTTCCTCCTCCTCCTTCTCTTTCTTCTGCTTCTCCTCCTCCTCCTCCTCCTCCACCACCACCACCTCCTTCTCCTCCGCCTCCTCTTCCTCCTTCTTCTTCTCTTTCTTCTTCTTCTTCTTCTTCTTCTCCGCTGATTTGGAACCTTGTTTGTAGTTAGACATTGACAGACACCTCATGAGTATTACAACAAGATTTAGATTCGGCATATCTGATTTGGCTGTTCATCGTTTTAGGTATGATAACATCTAAGGGATTTGATGTGTTGTGTCCATTATGTAAAAAACAACAACATTGGCAGATGAAGTACATTTTGTCCTTTGTTGTGAAGCGCTGAGTGATGTTAGAGAAAGTCTCATCCGACCTAAATACTGTAAACAACCCTGTGTGTTTCAGTTGGCTTTATTGATGTCAAGTACTGATGTTGGTGTTGCACGTAATTTATATTTGTACTTGTACAAGGCTTTTAAGTTTAGAGAAATAGCTGCTTCATAAACTGTTCTATTAATTCTAATGTGTTCTTCGCATTTCGTGCAATATGTATTATGAATTGTTCACATACCCCTTCATTAGGGGTCATGGCCTGTAATGAATGAATCCTCCTCCTCCTCCTTTTCTTCTTCTTCTTCTGTTGTTGTTATCGTTGTTGTTGTTCAGAAGGAGGGTTCGTTCCTCGCGCCCCCTTCCGTTTTAAGAATAAGGGTGCCACCCCAACTCCCCCCCCCCCCCCCCCGCCTCCGCCCGCCCCCTCCCTTCCCATTCCTTTTTTTTCTTTTATGTACTGAAAAGAAAATCATTATGTCTTCTCATTACACTTAAGACCCCCCCCATCCCCTCCCCTCCCCTTCCCTTTACCCTTTTTCTGTCTGTCTGTCTGTCCGCCTGTCTGTCTGTCAGTCTGTCTATCTGTCTCCGCTTGGACGTGATATCCTTTTTGTTTTATTTTGTTTTATGTTGCTATGTTTTATTTTATCTTATTTCATATATAAAATTATTATTATTCTTTTTCCGCTGAGTTGTTAGTGGTGACGTTTTCGCTATTGTTGCTTTGTCTTGATGGTACTGCTATATTGCTTGTGCTGTGTTATCATTACACTGCTGGTGGTGATGATATTGCTGTTCTACGTATGGTGATGTTACTGCTGTTCTGCGTATGGTGATGTTACTGCTGTTCTGCGTATGGTGATGTTACTGCTGTTCTGCGTATGTGTGGTGATGTTTCTATTCTGCGTATGGTGATGTGATTGCTGTTGATGTTGTTTCTGTTCTGCTGGCGGTGATGTTGTTTCTGTTCTACTGGCGGTGATGTTGTTTCTGTTCTACTGGCGGTGATGTTGTTTCTGTTCTACGTATGGTGATGCTGTTGCTGTTCTACTGGCGGTGATGTTATTTCTGTTCTACTGGCGGTGATGTTATTTCTGTTCTACTGGCGGTGATGTTATTTCTGTTCTGCTGGCGGTGATGTTGTTTCTGTTCTACGTATGGTGATGCTGTTGCTGTTCTACTGGCGGTGATGTTATTTCTGTTCTACTGGCGGTGATGTCGTTTCTGTTCTACTGGCGGTGATGTTGTTTCCGTTTTCTCGGTGATGTTAATGTTACGTTAGTGGTGGTGATGCTATTGTTACATTGCTGGTGGCAGTGTTATTACTGTTCTGTTAGGTGATGTTGCTGTCTTGCTGGTGATTTGTATTTTATGTTGTTTATTCATTCATCTATTCAGTTATTCATTTAGTTCTTTCTTACACTGCTCTCCTGGTTGTGGTGTTGTTGTTCAGCTGGTGGCGATTGATGTTTTGCTGCTGATAAAACTACTGTCTTGCTGCCAGCTCCCTCGCTAGTGATGGTGTGTGCTGTTCTTGTCACTGGTTCGCTTGTGATGCTGTTGTACACGGGACTGCGTGCTGTTGCAGCTTTGCTTATATTGCTGCAGATTGTTGCTCCACAGGTGGTGATGGTGGTTCGGCTACATCTACCGGTGCTCTGTTATACTGATGTATATTTGTTGCTGTTGTTGCTGCTGCTGCTGCTTTTTCCGGTGTTTTCATTGTTTCTGATGATATTTGGAAGACAAGACACAGGACTCCTTTTTTTTCCCTCTCTTTTCGAGATTGTTGTGGAGAATGACCACTAAAGCACCCATCAAGGCATGAAATAATTCCTCAAGAAAATATTTCAGAAGTAAAGACATTCCAGCTGTGTGATGTTCCCGTCATATAGCACTTGCTGAACCACATATTTGCATTTGATTATCTCTCTCTCTCTCTCTCTCTCTCTCTCTCTCTCTATATATATATATATATATATATATATATATATATATATATATATATATATATATATATATATATATATATATATACACTATAGCGACCCCCAGTTGGGCAAAAACAACGAAACGTGAGGCCATGCGCCACTTTATTATATTCAATGTTTTGACGGCTGGGGGGCAAAATACTAGAAAGAGAATTTAATACTTTAATGGCTGGGTGTTAAGTGTTAGAAAGGGAATTTCTGTTGGTTCGTGATCGTGGTCTTTGGCTAACAGTATCTCTGCGTGTATCGGCAGCACAGAGTAGATTGTGTCCGCTTTTGATCTCCACGCTTCTTCCGGATATCTCTGCTTTTAACAATGTTCTTTGGCAAATTGAGCTTCATGGGAATCAACACTTTGGAAGTTTGGGCAAGAAGTATTCAATGTTGTTGTGGCTGCCAGATTTGAATGCAGTTTGCATGCACAATCCACTGTGAAATAGGCTTTTCTCTGTCTGTCTCTGTCTCTCTCTCCCATGCACAGAATTTCTGACTTTGGTTCATACACGCTTCAGGGGTGGTGACAACTCTAACACTATGTTGCATACGTGCCCATATGTTGAATGTTTCAGGTCACTCTTCATGCATTTATCTATCTACCTTTGTGTTGTCATATAATTTATTCGATTTGACACTTTCGCCTGAAAAACGTGCACACCCTTGACATGAAAACTTTGCGCTTAATGTCAATGAAATGTCAAAGTGCCAAAAGTCTCTCTGTCTGTCTCTGTGTCTGTCTCTCTCCTCTCCGCGCCCCTCTCCGTCTGTGTCTGTCTCTCTCTCTCTCTCTGATAGCCGAGGATCATTGTTCGTGACTACTGTACTTTGTAATTATCGTGTTGGATCATCCCATATTGCATTCAGTCGCGTTACTTTCTGGTATTAATTTTTTTTTTCTTTGTAACATTCCGTCAGTTCTAGCCTCCGCTGAAAGAACATGTCAAAGTGCATCTCCACCCAGTTTTTTGTTTTTGTTTTTTTGTTTTGTTTTGTTTTCTTTTTCTTGTCAGCATCTCTATCTCTATGCCTGTTACAGTTGAATTTTTTTTTTAATTATTATTACATTTTGTCTGGGTCAGCTCCATTGTTACTATGCAACGATTCCATAATTACGGCTGCACTCAGCGCAAGCTGCGCACAGGACCTCAGTTCATCTCGCCTGAAAGACAAGCGCCCAAACCACAACCCAGAGATATAACCATAATTATGGTACGCGAGGGAGGAAGTATAGCAGAGGGAGGCAAAACTCCTGGTTCTTGTACGAATCGAACTCGAAATCCTCGCTTTGCACAGGCGCACTAAACCACTGGGCGTCCATTGTCTCACAGGGAGGGGAGGGGTGGAGGGGGGGGGGGTGAGGGCAGATGCGTGCACAGGCGTAACAGATGCAGACACTCGTGAAAGTTCGTACGTGAGATGATTCGACGAGTGTTTTACGTCAGATCAGAGAACTCCACTTCACTGAGTGCTCGGAGGTGGTGGGTGGGAGTGTCGGGAGATGCATGCACACAGGAGTGTAAGGGGGTGGAAAGATGAGGGTGGTGTGTGTGTGGGGGGGGGGAGGGGGGGCAGGCAGGAAGTAGGAAGGAGGCGTGGGTTGTGGGGGAGAGGGGGTGGGGGTGGGGAAAGGAAGGGGAGATCGCTCTTTTAATAGCCTTGGGCTGTTCTTTTATGATAGCGGAGGATGTTGAGTGAATCACCTATGGCGGTTTTTATTGGAATCCATCGCCATTCTCCTTCCTCCTCTCTTCGCAGTCCACTGTTATCTCTTTTCAAGGCAACCCCTACACGTGTCTAGCTGGCCCCGCCTCGCAACTAAGTGCGTGTACGGGCGTACATGTGCGTGTGTGTGTGTGTGTGTGTGTGTGTGTGTGTGTGTGTGTGTGTGTGTGTGTGTGTGTGTGTGTGTGTGTACTATATGTGTGTACGCGCGCGTGGTGTACCCATACATGCGGGCTTGCGTGTCTGTATGTATTTATGTGTGTATGCGCGTGCATTAAAAAAAACAAAATCCAGATCTACATCTGGTATCACCCTGGTAGACAGCTTTCTCTCTTTCACACCTGCAATCTCTCTCTCTCTCTCTCTCTCTCTCTCTCTCTGTCTCTCTCTCCTGCTTCATTCTCGCACCCTCCATCTCTCCCCCCCCCTTTCAGTCTTTCTGTGGGTTTGTTGTTTTTTTTCTCTCTCTCTCTCGCTATGACGCCATTATCATCCAGTTGTCAATCAAATTATTCATTGCCATTTCAGTACTCAACTGTGTGGTTGTCACCTATATTGTCCATAATTATTATCATTTACCTCCAGAATGTTCATGTGTATATATGGTGGGGGAGGGGAGGGGGGAGGGGAAGGAACGTGGTACGGTGAGGGGGAGAGGGGAGGAAGTCAAATGCCGGAAGACATGTCATAACACCCAAATAAGGTCAAAAGAGTGCTAACAATTGTTCCCCAAACAGTCAGCCATTTCACCCCCACCTCTCTGCCACAGTATGACACAACTATTGTTTACTGACAACCACGTTAATGAGTGAGTTGTTTCGGGCGTGTGAAAGATAGACTGACCTGGTGTGCGTGTCCCGGTGTGGAGGTAGAAGACTGAAACTGTGTCTTTCTTAGACTGGAAACTGTGGTGTTGTTTTCTTTTAGGTGTGAGAGCGCTTTGCATTACTGAAAAAAACAACAATACAATAACACCAGTTTTGAACATTATAATACTGATGATAGGTTTTTCTTCCGCAGCTTGAATTCTCTTTTTTTCGTAAAGTATTAAAAAAAAATGTCCATACACAGGCACACACACGCACACGCACGCACTCACACACACACACACACACACACACACAGGCACGCACACATACACGCACACGCACGCACTCACACACACACACACGTGCGCGCGCGCGTGCGTACGTGAGAGAGAGAGAGAGAGAGAGAGAGAGAGAGAGCAGCACCGTGAGTCATGCTTTACCATGCTTATCAACGAAACTTCAGGAGTTATTAGACACCTGCATCGCATGCATGATATATGATGTTGTGCTACTTTCCCCCAGCATTTTCAATGCTTAGTGGTGTGTTTCATTTGTACTCTCTCTCTCTCTCTCTCTCTCTCTCTGTCTCTCTGTGTCTCTCTCTCTGGAAAAGCTGTTGGTCTGGATGATGTAGGGGTCGAATTCATCAAAGCATCAGAAAATATAATCGCTCCCTTTTTAACCAAATTATTCAACAACATTTTTGATAGTGGTTACTTCCCTTCAGACTGGACACACTCCGTCATAATTCCATTGCTAGCTGAAAGAGGGTGATGCGAACAATACAGAGAATTATAGAGGTATTTCTTTACTGAGCATCGTAAGTAAAGTATTCACATCAATTTTTGAATAAATGATTATATGACTGGGCTGAAAGGGAAGGGAGAACTGTAGAAGAGCAAGCAGGTTTTAGGAAGAAATACTACACAATTGATCATATTTTTACTCTGTGTAATATGATGCAAAAATGTCTCCATGGCACGAAGAAGAGCAAGCTATATATCGCATTTATTGATTACATGAAAGCTTTTAATTCAGTTAATCGTGATAGTTTGTGGGCAGTACTTCAAAAGATAAAAAGTCAACTAAAATGATCTGCATGCTCAAAGGAATGTATAGCTTCGTACAGTCCTGTATTCGCTGGGGTCCTCTTGTATCAGAATTCTTTGACTGCCCGGCTGGAGTAAAACAAGGCTGTTTGTTATCTCCCTTGCTATTTTCAATCTTGTTTTCGGAAGTTGCTGGTGAGGTAAATAAAAATGGAAAACATGGTTTTCAGTTCATACCTGGTTTACAAGAAATATTTATTCTGCTGTTTGCAGATGACATTGCTTTATTTTCTTCAACTCCAGTTGGATTACAAAATCAACTGAACAGTCTTGGAAAAAAAAACAAAAAACAACAAAACAACAAACAACAAAACCTCTCGGACTAAAAGTAAATCTGAGCAAAACGAAAATAATGATTTGTAGAAAAGGTGGCCATTTGCCAAAAGCTGAAAAATGGTTTTATAATTGTGAGGAAATTGAAATTGTAAACAGTCATAAATACTTAGGTTTCCTCTTGACTACCAAATTATCTTTTTTTTCTGCATTAGAAGTATATGTGGGTAAAGCAAAAGGCAGGGTGGTCGAAATCATGCGTACAATGTGGAATCTTGGGAACATGGATAGAATTGTGTTCTTTAAGCTGTTGGAAGCACAAGTAAAACCCACATTGCTGTATGCATCAGAATTATGGGGAACTATGCGTTTTAAAACACTAGAACCAGTTCATTAATTTTAGTTGCATGCAAACGATTTTTGAATGTATGCCCCCAAAACGCCGAACGCAGTAGTATACGGTGATACAGGCAGATATCCTCTGTACATTGATAGCTGCATCAGCACACTACGATACTGGTTTAAACTGCAACAGATGCCCATAACGAGAATTCCAAAACAAATGTATATTATGAGTGTGAACAAGATGACCAGCTGCCAAAATGATTATTTAAGATATCGGGCGTCTACAATAAAGCGCTGTTTAGATATTTATGGATTTTCTTAAGTTTGATTTAATGGTGGTGTAGGAGACGAGAAAGCTTTCCTCAGAATATTTAAACAACGTATTGTGGACTGTTATAAATAAAACTGATCAAGCAAACTATATGGTACTAATCGTTATGAAACATACCGTTCCTTTGAATCATTGTTGCAGCCAGAAAAATATTCCTTTGATCTTACCATTTCCAAATCAATATCATCTTCCATGAAATTCAGATTTGGAGTAAATGAACTTAATGAGCGTTATAAGGATAACCTGAAAAACTGTACATTTTGTGGAGGGTACGAAGACCAAATTCATGTACTGGCAATTTATCCACAATATAATATTCTGAGAAAGAAATAATTATCCAAGCATATACAAAATTTAAGGATTGCCATATTACCCCACTTACTTCAAAATGTTAACAGCATTGTGTCAAGAGATGTAGCATTGTTTATTTTTTTATGCGTTAAAACAGAGCAGAAAGCGCTCAGTCTTAGATGAAAGACATGTTTCTAAATTACCCTTAGCTTATTTAGTTTTGTTATAAAATTATTATCAGTTTATTCTTTCTAACATTTTCTTGTTCATCCAACTCAAGGTTTGGCTTTTATATGTGCGTGTGTACAACACATGCATTCATATGTATACAGGTAGGTGGCCTTACACTAAAACAGTTCTGAATTCTGAGTTCTCTCTCTCTCCCCGTCTCTCTCTTTCTTTCATTTTCTCTCTCTCTCGTTCACTCACACTCTCTTTCTTTCTCTATCGCTTTCTCTCTTTTTCTCTTTCACACACACACACACACACACACACACACACACACACACACACACACACACACACACACACACAAAATTACATAAATGCTCCAAAAGTGCATCACTTCTTAAGAAGATAGCAAAGCGCAGATTGCAAAGCATGTAAGCTATCCCTCAGAGTTCCATTCCATGCACCAGCTTTAGGAACTACCAGATTAAGAGTCCACTCGAAAACCTGTGTTGGAAAAATACCCTTTTGGGAAGTTCAGCGCAATAAAAGTTATCAGAAAATGAATATTATTTACATTAAGACGCTGATTGTACAAAACAGGCCAGATCGATTCAGTCGCGAGCTTCTATCAACTCATTCACTTCTGACATAATAAAGATTTAGAAAATGAATACAAAGGAAATTGCTGTTAAACCTTCCTTCTTTACCTGTCTCTACATGGGAAATGAATATACTGTTTCGATTTAGATCACACAAACTCAACAAAAAAAACGAATCACCTCGTATCATTCTCGCAATTTCAGTATGTTCTCACAATGAGTCAGTATTCAAACTGTTCAAATGAATTACAGAGATGGCCCCGCTCTTGATTAACTGTAACGCAGGGACAGCGTTCATAATACCAAAAACAGACAACAGAGAAACGATAATATTGTTTTTTTCTTGTTTTTTTTTCTTTTTTGTCACAACAGATTTCTCTGCGTAAAATTCGGGCTGCTCTTCCCAGGGAGAGCACGTCGCGACACTGAGAGTGCTACCCATTTTTGACTCACTTGTGTAAACAAAGTGAGTCTATGTTTTAACCGGGTGTTCGGTTGTCTGTGTCTGCGTGTCCGTGGTAAACTTTAACATCGACATTTTCTATGCAAATACTTGGTCAGTTGATACCAAATTAGGCATAAAAATAGGAAAAATTCAGTTCTTTCCAGTCATCTTGTTTAAAACAATATTGCACCTCTGGGATGGGCACAAAAAAAAGAAAAAAAAGAAGCCTAATTATATGCAAACTGCATTTACTGTTATATTTATATTTTTTGTATTCTCTAAACTTGGCACTTTGATCTGATATTCTGACACAACAACAAGAGCAGTCATTATTATCATTAAAAAATTTTTTTTTTGTTCAAACAGGAACTTCTTTTGCTAAGCATGGAAGTTTTATTTATTTGCAAACGTTTTGGTGCAGATAGTAAAAAAGGGAAATTACTCTGTAATTAATGCTAGGGGACTTAATTTGCTTTAAACTGATCTTTCTCATCTTAAACATTACATTTTGAAATTATGCTCAATACATAAAAAGCTTGTGTGTTTTACTCTCAGTGTACAGGGCTTTCACTATGTTCATTCGCCCAAGTGGTCTTTTTCGGAAAATACTCAAATCAATATGACGAGTGGACTTTACAGAATTGTTGGCTGAGCCCTGAAGGTCATGGGCAAAAATCAATTGCGTACACATATTTATACACATTCAAGGCGCGTGCTCATATTCTTCGCGAACGCGAACGACGCCATTTTGTTTCAAGTTGTTGACCTGCCCGTTCAATCCTATATTCAATGGACAATACACGATAACATGTGATGGAAAGTTGGAGAAGGAGACCGTTAAATATTTATTCAGAGAAAGATTTGTGAACGCCTCATCACTTACTGGATTATGCCCCAAACTGCCATAAAAATATCCACACAATCAGTCGGAATTCACAGTTAAAAGCTGTAAACCATGCGAGTTAATACCCTTGAACTGATCACGATGAAACGAAAAAATTTCCAGTCTTGACTTTTCTCAAAATGAAGTCCTTTTCACTTCTTACGACGTTTAGAAGTACTTGTACTTGGCTCTACATGTTATTAGTTTAACAAAATACTAAATTTTCATATCAACTTTAAAACTATAAAACTAGAATGAACATAAAAGAGAAATTGAATTGACCGTGTCGTACTACATTCCCGGCGGGTGTAACTAAACTTGTACATCTATCTAGATCTAGTGAAAACGGCTAAATGTTGCAGTGTGATTGCGGCGATAGCCATTAAAAAGAATTTTTTATTGCCCTTAAAGATTTTTTGAATGCCCAAGATACACCAGAATAATATGATTTAAACAGCGTTCTCACTGCGAATACCGCAATTGATTTATCGCCCTTTAAAAAAGTATGTTCAAATGTTAAATTTTAGAACAGTTAAGGAGCCACGATAGTGTAATGGATAAAGCAGTTTCTTCTCACCCGAACACGCGGGGTTCGAATCTGGTTAGGACTTTTTTTTTTTTTTTTTTTTTTTTTTTAACGCGAAGCTTTATGACATATACAGAACACATTTTAACGATTTTTTGTTTTTTTTGTTTTTTTGTTTTGTTTTAATGTATCACAAGTGAGTCTTGAAGGCCTTGCCTCTCTTGTTTTGTATTTTTTCCTGCGTGCAATTTTATTTGTTTTTCCAATGAAAGTGAATTTTTCTACAGAATTTTGCCAGGAACAACCCTTTTATTGCCGTGGGTTCTTTTAAGTCCGCTAAGTGTATGCTGCACACGGGACCACGGTTTATCGTCTCATCCGAATGACTAGCGTCCAGACCACATATAGGAAGACTTTTTCCCCCATCTTTTCTCGCCGAACAGTCGTGATACTGATGACCCTAAATCACACAGTCCATTTCCATGTTTTACTATGCATTGATTCAGTCAGTTTTATATGTACTAAAACCGATTAACCATAAAGAAAGAAAGAAAGAAAGAAAGAAAAACACAAATAGAGATGATACTCCACCACACTGTTCATTGTTTGTCAATGAAAGGCACTAATGCTTCCTTCTGCTGGTTGCCTTTATTCTCATTGTGAGATAGATCTAAAGGAGTGGGTTGACCAGGCTGCAAGACAATGGACGCGAACTTCTGATGGGTCAGTTCCAACCAGCATCCCGTTAGACTTTAAAGAGTGTTGTTGACTTTTTGGAGAATGTATCGAACTGTTAGTGAATATATCTTACTACCAGTTCAACAGAAGACTTCAAAATTTAGAGTGTCCACACAGCCAAAAGCACACAAACGTGCAGAGATTCGAAAACAGTACACATTTTTTCTAGCATATCCAATTCTCATTCCAAACATGTCACTAGTTTGGTCTACAGGTTTCGTTTGAACGCTTTTCCGACAAACTAAGCAAAAACGTGAAATGTTCCTGTGGAAAAAGAAATAACTGTGATTCACTTTGTAGTCCAATTTTCATTATTTTAGCAAAATCCGTATAAATCATCCTGTGTAAAATAACAATTATTAAGCAGTCTACACCTCTATATATCGCTATATTATACACACTATACCCGAAAACAGAGTACGGCTGCCTACATGGCGGGATAAAAACGGTCATACACGTAAAAGCACACTCGTGTATAATACGAATGAACGCGGGAGTTGCAGCCCACAAACGAAGAAGAAGAAGAAGAAGAAGAAGAAGAAGAAGAAGAATACACACTCACTCACACGCGCACACCCCCACACACACATACTCACTCAAGCACGCACATAATAAATATGTGCACATGCATCAATGTGTGCACACACACACCAGCGCGCGCGCGCGCGCGCGCGCGCACACACACACACACACACACACACACACACACACACACACAGAGCTTCACATCCCCTACGTCAGCACAAAGTCCTTCAGTCAGCGTTTTTCCCCTTTTCACGGCCGTCTGGAGCCAACTCATAGTGCAGATCAGGAACTGTTCTTCTTTCACTTCACTCAAGTCTTCCTTGAAAACCCTATTCTCTAAACAAATGCAGAAACCACCCCCGTGGTCCCGCCCGGCCTATTGTTAAGTATAGTTCTCGTGTGTGTGTGTGTGTGTGTGTGTGTGTGTGTGTGTGTGTGTGTGTGTGTGTGTGTGTGTGTGTGTGTGTGTGTGCCTGTTTTTGTAAAGCGCTTAAAGCCCTATCTGTTTAGAATAAAGGCGTTATATAAATTCAAATTATTATTATTATTGTTATTATCATTATCACACACACACACACACACACACACACACACACACACACACACACACACACACACACATGTCACCCGAAGTGAAAAAACACTAAATTAAAGAAAAAAGAGTAAGAATATGCATGCGCACACGCGCACACACTTACACACAAACACACACACACACATACATACACACACACACACACACACACACTCTCTCTCTCTCTCCCTTTGTCTTCAGTGTCCCTCCCACCCCCAGCCCCTGGCCTCCACACCCCACACACTGTTTTTTTTTCTTTGATCTTCCGTTTAATATCACTTGTAGTGGAAAGGCGTTAAACCGAAGACTACACACACACACACACACACACACACACTGACATAGACACTGCACACGTATTAAAAACAACAACAACAACAACAACAACACAACAAAATTGTTTTGTCGCCCTATCTCATAGTACTAACACACAGGGGAACGGCGGTTGTTTAGGCTTGGGTGTCTTGAGTGCAGAGACCACGAAGTTTGATAAAGATCGTATCATTTTTTTTTTTTTTTTGCCTTTTTTTCTTTTCTTTTCCTTCCCAGATCGTAGCTAGCTTCTCCGCAGTGAGTGTTGGGGAAGCAGTTGTACTTTTGACACGATGTGGGGGAGGGGGGGGGGTGGGGGGGGGGGGGGGTGCAGTGAGAGAGACTAGACTATTGCTGGAAGGAGCTGGGTCTGGAGGTGGAGGGGGCGGGGAAGGCTGGGGGATTGGGCGGGGGGTGGGGGGGGGGGGCGGAGGAGAAAAAGGGTATGTTCGAAGGGGAGGAGGAAGGAGGAGGGGGAACAGGGGAGGGGGGAGGAGGTAGCGCCGAGAGGGAGAGAACCGAGAAACTTGACTATTCTTTTAATGACGGAAGGGAAGTTCTTTTATGATCCTCCCGGAGGCTCTCAGTGATTCACCCCGAAGCGAGGGTTATTATTTTTTTCTTTTTTTTTTTTCTTTTTGATTCATCACCACCGACCGCCGACCACACGGTAGTCGCTTTTCATATCCAAATGGGACCCCCTTCGCGAAAAGGCAACACCCACCCACCACCGCACTGACTTCAAGCCCCGCCTCCGTCGCAACTTTTCGTAACCAAGTTTTTGTGGGGTGTCCGCTTGTCAATCATTCTGTGCTCCACGTGCGCGATCGGTCACGTGGCAGGAGAGCAATCGATGAGCCCCGCCTACCGTGCCAAGTCGGCGGCTTGGAGTCGCTGCGCTTTTTTGTGTGTGTGTGTGTGTGTTGAGTGAGCGCTTGCCGCGGCGTTGGCCGATTGAAATGACACAGGAAAAAGCGAATTGTAATTTCCGCTGGTAAGGATAGTTTGTGTTAATGTTGTAAAGGGAGGGGAGGGGTGGGTTTTTACCAAGCACAAGCCTCTCTTTCTGTCTCTGTCTCTCTCTCTCTCTGTTATGGGTTGTTCCAGTTTTTACTATCCTTTCTGTTTCGATACCACCCCCTTCCCAACTTCCACCGACTCTTTACTTTTTGTGACAGTATTATTTGAGATTTTTTTCCCCTTATTGTTATGTAAGAAAGGTGAGTTTTAAGCCACTGTGTCCAATTGCCAGCGTGAAAGAAATGCCTGAGAAATTTGTGTGCGCTTACAATGCAGGTATAATCATTATATTTTTTGTTATTAGAATATGTGTTTATTATGATGATGATGATGATGATGATTGTTATTATCATTATTTTATTATTAATATTGTTTTTATTTCTTATTTTTATTTTATTATTATTCTTTTTTAATACCGTCACGATCTGAGTTTCACCCATTTCCACCAATCCCATTCCGAGAGAGAGAGAGAGAGAGAGAGAGAGAGAGAGAGAGAGTTCTGCGTATTTTTAGGTTGCAAATCGCAGATTCAATTCTGTTTTTCTAGAAAGCTTTGGGACGGAGGGAAGAAATGCGAAGGGAGTTACGTATGGCATGACCGTTTTTATTGACCCGTCGTTTTAGCAGACATTTTCTGTTTCAGTTCTGGGATAGTAGGCCCGGCCTACATGCTTTTATTTGCGTTTCCACTATGATAAACCAGCGCGCATTATGAGATCTTTTCGTGTGTGTGTTTTTTTGGTTTTTTTTTTCCGAGTGAATGTCTGCATGCGTAGACGGAGAGCACGTACTAGTTCCGGAAAAATGAGACGAAACAAGAACAACCCGCCTTTTGATGACTCAGCAGACAGAAGTGTGTGTGTGTAGAGGTGTGTAGAGGTGTGTGTGGGGGGTGGGAGGGGGGGGGAGGGGAATGGGGGGGTGTGGAGGGGGGAAGACTCAGAGGTTATAAAGTTTGGTGGTGGTCGGGGGGTGCGGGAATCTCCACCCTTACCATGAGACCAGCGGTTGGCAGGATTCGGTGTGTGAACAATGCAACTCATTTTCACGTCAGATTTCTAGTGCCCAACATCATCTATCACACATAACTAATTTTATCCTGCAATATCCCGCACCCCTATTCTCTCTCTCTCTCTCCCCCCCCCCCCTTTCTCTCTCTCTCGCTCCTCTTCCCACCAGCCAACTCCTCTCCCAGATGGTATAACGGTCCCAACACGTCATAAACAGGTGATGGTTCTAGAATGCTTTTGCGCCAGAGAGGATGAAACAGTTCACACAAATCATAAACAGCTGACACTTCCTGAAACCTTACAGTCTGCGGAGGAGAGGATGAAAGAGGGCACGCACGCACGTGCGCGCACAAGCAAGACGCTGTGAAAGTGGTGTTAATGGCGACTAGACGTATAACCTTCGGCAATCATCGGACTATTTCGGGTCTCTTCGGCGGAGCGTCGCACGGCCGGTGGCGCCACCTTGCGGGCATGCACTCCACCGGCTGCTGCGTTGTTCCCCTCTCGCCTCACTGGTACGGCGTGTTCCAGACATTAAAAAAAAGAAAAAAGAAAAAAAGCTACGGCACCGTTATCTGTCTGCTGCCTCTGTGCTGGGGAGACTGGTTGGGATGGTTGGTGGTAGGTATGCAGACAGACAACAGACAGACGTGTAAGAAGAAAAAAGGAAGAGAGAGAGAGAGAGAGAGAGAGAGAGAGAGAGAGAGAGAGAGAGAGAGAGAGAAGGGGGAAAAGAAAGTGGAATGAAGAAATAGCGGGAGAGGTGTGATGGAAAGAGAGAGAGAGAGAGAGAGAGGGGGGGGGGATAGCCTGGGTGAGAGAGAGAGTAAAGGAGGGAGGGAGGGTAAGGAGAGGGAGAACCTGTGTGTGTGTGTGTGTGTGTGTGTGTGTGTGTGTGTGTGTGTGAGGGGGCAGTCGCTTGCGTAACTGAGGAACGACTTTATCTGACCCCCCCTCCCCTTTCCCCCCTCCAATAGGCTTATATATATATATATATATATATATATATATATAATCATGACCCCAAGAAATAGTATACTGTAAAGGACAGTGGATCAGTACACAGACGTATCTTCCCTGACACCTATCTGTGAATATGATCACCGTGAAAAGCGAATTAGTAATATGCAGCCATCCATCTGCGCTAAGGCAGATTTATACCAGAGGACATGTACAACAGACCCTGTACCCTTACCTTCAAAACTTGAGACTCTGAAAAATGGCAAACTTGCCAACAGTGGCCGCCAGGGTAGGTAACTGGTTACTTCACTTCCACACACTAATGTTTGCCTCTACAAGTTTAACCAGGGGAGTTGCCAGGGAGTACGTACAGCATATTTGTTTCTGGGCATTTTTCTAAAAACAATGAACAGTTCCCCCCAAGCCCCCTCCCCGCAAAAAAAATGTATGTGTGTGTGTGTGTGTGTGTGGGGGGGGGGGGGGGGACAAAAAGATGAACTGCAGACATAACAAAATTAAGGACCAATTCATAAAAGCAGCTATGTCTTCATAACTTTAAAAAAAAAATCGAGAAATAATTTGAAATTATGCAGGATGAAACCTTTGTTTTGTCAAACGCGCGTGCACTATGCACAGCATGTAAAATGCCGCTTTCGTTCCAGCTCAGATTTGACAGTCACTGGTTTATAAATGATGGCTCTACTTACTAGTACAGGAGGCAAGACTGCACTGGCTCTTAGTGCTGCAGCCTTGGGGTTAGTTGGACTTTTTGGAACCATCCCAACGCTGACGGTCCAAAAACCTTCTAGTGGCCGAGAGAGTGGGGATGTAACTTGGGCAAGACATTCTCCACCATAATCAAATTCTAGCCTAGATAGTTGGGACAGAACATGCTGTTCTGATGGCTGTTTTCCTACCGTCAGAATGGAATGGCACGTGCAAGAAAACCAACGCTTGTTAATTAATGATTGTTGCTAAATAGTTTGACTGCTCTGGACATCACCGTTCGTCGAATATTCAAATTTCATTATGCCCACAAGATGAAAACCGTTCCAGTTCCGAAGTGGACCATAATTTTTTTTGTCTATCCGTGTATCTCTCTCTCTCCTCTCTTTCTGAGTTTGTGTTTGTGTGTGTATGTGTGTTTATATACATACCTTGTAAATGGAGAGTTACTTCACTACTGATTGTTATACACACAGACACACACACAAATGCGTATATATATATCTCTCTCTCTATATATATATATACATAGAGAGAGATAGAGAGACATAGAGACAGACAGACAGACAGAGATAGAGAGAGATTCAATATTCAAGATTCAAAAACATTATTACTCAAAAGATATGCCTATGTATTTTTTTTAGGCATTGCATAGTCTCCCAATCTGTCCCTGTGACAACAAGGAGAGAGAGAGAGAGAGAGAGAGAGAGAGAGAGAGAGAGAGAGAGAGAGAGAGAGACTCTGCAAGTTCCCCAAGTGGTTCTTAACTTCTGATGAACCGTGTACTGACATAATTAATTACTTTCTGTTTTTGTCTCCATGCACAGACACGCGAGAGACGGCCTTCCTGTACTCCATCACGGCAGCGGGCGTGGTGTACGCGGTGACCCAGGCCTGCACCATGGGCTCCCTACTGCAGTGCTCCTGCCACAACCACGTGCGCGACGTGGCCACCGACGGCGAGTGGGAGTGGGGCGGCTGCGGCGACGACGTCAACTTCGGCTACCGGAAGTCGCAGGAGTTCATGGACGCCCGGCGGCGAAAGAAGCGGCGGCGCGCTGACCTCACCACGCTGATTCTGTTGCATAATAACGAGGCTGGACGGAGGGTAACGTGGTTTTTTTCTGTTTTTTTTTTACTTCTTGTTGTCTGTCTCTCTCTGTCTGTCTGTCTCTCTTTCTCCCACACTGATTCTGTTGCATAATAACGAGGCTGGACGGAGGGTAAAGTGCTTTTTTTATTTTAATTTTTTTCTTGTTCTCTCTGTCTCACTGTGTGTGTGTGTGTGTGTGTGTGTGTGTGTGTGCGTGAGAGAGAGAGAGAGAGAGAGAGAGAGAGAGAGAGAGAGAGAGAGAGAGTAATTTGTCTCCGTATTTCAAACCGTAAGGAGTGGCTTTCTGCCATTCGGGCCCGAAATATCTAAAGAGTTCACAGTGGACGAAACTGCCACCA
Organism: Babylonia areolata; assembly: GCF_041734735.1. NCBI lineage: Eukaryota > Metazoa > Mollusca > Gastropoda > Neogastropoda > Buccinidae > Babylonia > Babylonia areolata. The sequence continues at coordinate 84,279,151 of NC_134876.1, forward strand.
TATTAGGCACAGCAGTCAGATATGGCTCTCCTCTTCTTAATTAAGAGAGAATGCCAATGGTCCCCATTTGCTGTCTTTAAAGGATTCAAATCCTTCGTGTTGACGGTCTGGGGTGTATATTTAATCAATGACGCTGATTTTATCATCCAGACAATTTATGTAGAAGGCTTTTGAACGTGGAATTACCATAATGTTGATGTTGTTACCCCCCCCCACAGTTTGTATAGAGCATCGCTGACATAAAACTTATCACCCGGCAAATATAATATGCTGGCATAAAACTGATCACCCGGCAGATATAATCACCTATATGCAGATTTTCATTAACTGATAGTTTTAATAACGAACGTTCTTGAAAACATTACTTATGCTCAGAATCCAGAACTTTTTTTTTCATTTATGTATTGATTTTACTAATTAGATACCGTGTATTACAAAGACAGCCTTTGGTGTAATCACCAACAAGTTAACTGGGTGTCACTGGTAAGATTGTGCGCTCGATGTCGGCAGGCGTTTTTTTTTTTTTTTTTTTTTCTCCGTCCGCACCCCTGCACCTTTCCTTCTCACCGCCCATGGTACACAGTGTAAGGTGACCCTTTGCTTTATGTTGACAGGCCATCAAGAACCACATGCGTCAGGAGTGCAAGTGCCACGGGCTCTCGGGCTCATGCACCCTCAAGACGTGCTGGATGAAGATGCCAACCTTCAGGGAAGTGGGCGACCGTCTCAAGGAGAAGTTCAAAGGCGCCGCCAAGGTCATCATCTCCAACGACGGCAAAGGGCTACTGCCCGAGGGAGACACCATTAAGCCTCCTTCCAAAGACGACCTCGTCTATTCGGAGGACTCACCCAGCTTCTGCAACCGGAAGCGGAAGGTGGGGTCGTTGGGGACGAGGGGGAGGGAGTGTGACCCCACGTCCATGGATGTGGGCGGGTGTGACTTGCTGTGCTGCAACCGGGGCCACTACAAGCAGGAGGTCACGGTGAAGGAGAACTGCAAATGTCGCTTCATGTGGTGCTGTGAGGTCATATGTGAGACCTGCGTCTCCGTCAAGACAATACACAGGTGCTTGTGAAAGTGAGCCAGGTCACAGCCACACCCAGACTTGGAGAAAAATCGACAATGGATTCAGACCCTGGGTTAAAAAAGAGAGCAACACACGTAAAACAACAACAACAACAACAAAACAAAAACGCTGTGCACATACATATAATACAGGACGAGGAAAACGATTTACGCACATTACTTTGAAAAAAAAAGAAAAAAAAAAAAAAAGAAATAAAGCGAACGTGTTTCAACCCAGATAAATTCTGTCTTCAAATGGTGCATTTTGTTTGGAACATATCCAAAACCTTGTCTTGTTGGTCACGAACAGCTGCCTTTGAGCAATTCTAATTTGTATAGTGTAGGTCACACAATATGTATGTTTTGATATGACTAACTATTTAAATATAATTATTATTAACCAAGGAAGGGTAAGAACGTGTTGTCCTTCCAAATGCAATATTATCAATGGACGCGACGTGAAAGAGATACATGTGACATCAAGCGACGCTATGGACATTTTAGTGACAAAGAGTTATCCTCTATATACATGTGCAAGCGTTTCCTTGTTATGTCAGTTGCATTTTGAAGAGAATTGATTAACTACCTTTTGACGTGTTTCGTGCAGAAACATGGCTGTATATTTCCGAACAAGTCACACATGTACACAGAAAACTGGAGTTCTGAAGCCAATCACGTAGAAGACATCTCTTTGGGAATAATGACACAAAGAATGTGTGACAATCTACAAAGTGGTTGATGGTTCATGTAAACGAAGTATAAACAAGCTTAACCTTTCGAATAAGTCTGATAAAAGAATGTCGAAACATAATTGTTTGATTCAACACAAACAGTCTCTTTGTGTCTCTGTCTCTCAGTTTATCTCCCTCTTTCATTATCTGTCTGTCTGTCTCTCTTTCTCTGTCTCCTCCCCACCTTGGTTATGTCAGTCTGTCTCTGTCTTTACCTCTCTCTCCT
>NC_134876.1:84288673-84298673 GCF_041734735.1 Babylonia areolata
CTTAGGGCGTGGACAAAGTTTTAAAAGCAGCGGAGAACTTTAAAAAAAAAAAAAAAAAAAGGGGGGCCCGAAAAACCTCTCCAGGTATATATGCTGACTCACGTGCACCAGTGGCTCTCTCGGGGCATCAAAAAGACTGTGCATTACCTCCCCTACTCTCACTCTCTCTCCTTGTAAAAATGCTCTGCGCGGATGCACTCCATAAAGATAAAGACTCTCAGACATCAAAAAACCCAAACAAGTCCTCTCAGATTAACCTCTAAAGCCAGCTCCTTATTTTCTCCTTTATGGTCAACCATCCGTATCAGTGGCGAAATGATTATTCATCTCCCCCCCACCGCCCCCCCCGCCTACCACCACCACCACCACCACCCCCCAATCCTACGCCTCACTACGTAACATAGATATACACTGAATTTGATTTGCCATCATAATTGCACTTCACTTATCTGTTTTTTTGAAGTCAATCAACATCGATCAAGAAGAACGGCTCCAGATCGGGGTTTCGTTTGGTGAACACAAGTATGGGAATTTCCCAGAGAAAAGCAACTAACTTAAATGAACTCTTTACCAGCCTCAGATATAGTTTTCATATCAGTGCTGTCTATCTTTATTGGAGAACTGATGGGAATAAGTCTGATGAAAACAACAACAACAACAACAACAACAACAAACAGAAGAAGAAACAGCCACACCTGCTATTCATGCCTATCAAACTGCAAATAATGAATAGTGGCAGTCTGAATGTGAATGAAGATATTACAAATTTATGACGGCGTCAGCTCGTACGAATCCAAGAAAAACACACGCCTTGAAGGTGTGTGAGTGTGGGTGGGTGGGTGTGTGTGTGTGTGTGTGTGTGTGGGTGTGTGGGGGGTTGGGTTGGGTGGTGGAAGTGGTGGGTGGAGCCCGAGGAAAAGGTATGGGGGAGTACGTAGTTTGATTCACGTGGAGCGGTGGCCTAGTGGTAACTCGCCCGAGAAGGAAGCCCGAGTGTCCACGGGTTCGATCCTCCTATGATACGGACCAGGATTTTTTTTTTTTTTTTTTTTTACTCCCCTCCTCCACTAGACCTTGAGTAGGTGGTCTGGGCGTTAGTCATTCGGATGACATGATAAGCAGTATGCACCTTAGCGCACGTGAAAGAACCTAGGCAACAACAACAACAAAAATAAAGGGTTGTCATTGGCAAAATAAATCATGTAGTATAACCCACTTTGACAGTGAAACAAATGCACTTACACGCAGCGAGAAAAGGTGGTACTGCACTGTGGCGACACATTTTCTCCGAGGAACAGCGACCCGAATTTCACACAGAGAAATATGTTGAGACAAAACGTTCTACAGCACAACACAACACAACACAACACGACATGACAGGACAGGATACGACACACAACACACGACACGACACGACACGACACGATATGATACGATGCGATGCAACACAACACGACAAGGTCTGACACAAGATACAAGGCGACACGACACGACACACGACACGACACAACAAGACAAGACAAGACACGACACGACACAACACGACACAACACGGCACGGCACGGCACTACACGACACTCCATCGGCCAAGCTCCCTTGCCGTCCGCTTGAAGGCATTGCGTGTTTAGCAGTGCTCTGCCACCAACCATGAAGCTAGTTCATGACAATGTGGAGTGCTGGCTCAGCGATATCACGCCCGCCTGGGACGCCAGCAAATCTGACGGCTGCGGGATCGAATCTCACACACTCGCCGGAATTTTCTACCTTTCCTTCCTTCCACTGGACCTTCAGTGGTGATTTGGACCGTCAGCCATTCGGGATTGACTGACGTCCCGTGTGTAACGTGCACTTGGTCAGCACACGTAAAAGAGCCCTCGGCAACAAGAGAGTTGTCCTTGGTAAATTTTCGATGTCGAATACACTGTTTTACACACACACACACACACACACACACACACACACACACACACACACACACGTGTATGTATGTATGTATGTATGTATGTATGTATGTATGTACATACACGTGTGTGTGTGTGTGTGTGTGTGTGTGTGTGTGTGTGTGTGTGTGTGTGTGTGTGTGTGTGTGTGTGTGTGTGTGTGTGTGTGTGTTACCGAGGCCTGTCTGAATGACCCAGGAAACGAATGATGAGCGCATAAAGGCAGCTGTCAATCGGCTTCATGTAGTCAGGCAACATGTGGTGCGTGTTTGCGAAGCGATTAGAGCTTGGTATCTGAGCGAGGATAGGCGCTGTATAAGTACTGATGATAACAATGAAAATAAAGATAAGCTGAAATCGGTGGAAAAAGAAAAGAAAAAAAAAAGTTAAAAATCTTCAGTTCTATCATTCTATGTTCACCCCCCCCCCCCTTTTCTGTTAACAGGCGACATAACAGTAACCCATTCTTCTCTCCTTAGAGAACTTTCACCATGTCACTGTTTAAAGAATAACAGAAAGAATACTTTAGATCCCCGAGCCCATGGAAATCTAACATCACCATACTATCATCTCGACCGTTTTTCAAACAATCAAAACGGAAATTAGAACAGAAAGAAAGCTCATTATTTAAATTATTTATAGGATATTTCACCTCACAAATTTCGTGATGATGTATATCTCTTTTCCATAAACCAAAACAGTCAAGGCCCAAGTTTATTCGGAACATTTCACAGATCCTTTGAACGGACCGCCTTCCTCAGGCCATCTATGTCATACAAGGATAATAACTATTAATTAAGCTTTTTCCGCTGTATATTGAAGAAAATAAAGTGACAAGGTTGATAAAAATCCACTATTCGGAATTATGCTCCGAAATTATGCTCGACTCGCTCGGATACTGACTGGATAAAGAACAGAGAGAGAGAGAGAGAGAGAGAGAGAGAGAGAGAGAGAGAGAGAGAGAGAGAGAGAGAGAGAGAGAGAGAGAGAGAGAACAAGAACAAGAACAAAACTTTAATCTCCAGGCCTCCGGCCCCTAGAAAGAGGTCAAAAGTACACAATATGGCGATCACTCATCCACAACAAAATGTAAAATACGTATTAACTTAACCTGTAGAACAAAAGTGCTTCTCGTGCATAGTAAATTAATTCTAACTTTCATCATTGTTGTCACAGAATTCCTGTCGTATCTTCAGGGCATTAAATATATAAATGCATAGTTTACGAATACTGTAAACAGAACCATTCTTCATCAAGTGAACATACGATTGACCTTCAGAGTTCAGATGTTTTTGCCGCAGGTTATTGTAAAGGACACAATTGTTTATAAAATGGTTTTCATCTTCGATTACATTACAACGTTTACATGCGTAATTTGAATTACATTTGAATGTTCTTCTAAAAAAATGATCCATTTATTGGGAGCAAACCAAGCCGTAATTTTACTAAACAGTCCCTAAAACACTTTTTATCCACATATTCAAAGGGAGAGAGAGAGAGAGAGAGAGAGAGAGAGAGAGAGAGAGAGAGAGAGAGAGAGAGAGAGAGAAGAGTGTTTGTTTTAATTTCTGCGGGTCAGAACTGGTTTTGATACGTGTACAAAAGTGACTACGAGGAAGAGGGTTGCTTATATAGTTCTTTATGACATTTTCAAAGACTCGTTCCTTTCGTTTGTTGCTGCTGCTGTTGTTGTTGTTGTTGTGTGTGTGTGTCTTGCTCTAAATCCAGAAGGTCTTCAGTTTTATCGAATTTCCTTGCGTTACTACTGTTTGTCGTGTGTCCTATTATGTCAGTGGCTCAATAAAAACTTTTATGAGTGGCCTTCAGCGCAGGTATGTATGTCTTTAAAAAAAAAAAAAAATCGACCAGGAATATACCTGTGAAACAAACAAACAAACAAAACAATAACAACAACATCAACATCAACAACATCAATACCAACATGAGTTCATGGAGCATAAGCTGGAATCAGATCACTCTCATCGCCAGTCTCATGTTCATCCGCATCATATTATCAGTCTGCAAGAATTGTCAGGTCTACTTTCTTTCGTGTCTACTGCAGTTTCAAATCTCAATAGAATATACGTCTCTAAGTGCGTTTTCTTTTTTTCGTAAGTACCATTTTGCTCTGCGAGAAAAAAAAGAAAAAAGAAAAAAAAAAAGAAGCAAAAGCAAAAAAAAATCAGAGACACGTCAACAAATGATGGAGGTCAGCTGTTGAGACAAAATAAACAAATAAACTAAACTACACAGAACGGGAATTACGTGAGGAGGATGGAGGGGGGGGGGGGGGGGGGGGGGGGGGGGCGGAGGATGCGAGGGAGGTGGAAGAGGTAGAAGCGGATGGGCCGAGGGGTTACAGCTGCCTCTTGGATTGTGTGTGTGCATAGACAGAGTTTGATGCGAGTAGAATAGCGTAGGCTGTTCGTTGCATACAGCTGGTTACACGTCTGTAGGTGTGATAAAGCTGGTGATTCAAGCGGTGATTCATCCAAGTCGGTCAATCGCTCCTTCGTTGTTCGTTTGTTGCAGGAAGACTTACTTACAAACCCGTTGCCGTTTCAGTAATTATTTCTACATAGGTATACTGAATACTAACCCAATACTTACAATCATAGTCCAGCTCTTGCGTCAGTAGTTCATAATACATGTGTCATGTACACGTTCACGGACTTCATCAACAGTTCACTGTCAGTGAATTTCTAGTGTCGTCGGCCGTGATTATCTCAAACACGTAATGAATGACTTTTGCGACGTCGGCCGTAACTTCTGTAAACACTTCTTTATAATCTCTTCTGATGTCAACATCGCCTCGATCACTTCTTAATGTACAGCTTCACTGAGACGGCATTAGCGTCTCAATGACATCCCAATCAACTCAACATCTTCACTGAGGTCAACGGTAACACTTAAACTTCTTAACGCAGTTTCCTTTTTTTTTGTCAGTTTGGCGCGTCCTGAACAGTTCTGTATGTACAGCTTCCCTGATAACTGAAGCGTCCAAAACAGTCCTGGATGCACAGTTTTATTGACGTCATTGGCGTCTCAAGACTTCTTAATGTACATGTCCGTTGACGTCAGTAACGTGTATGTACAGCCTTTCTGACGTCAGCAGCGTCTCCGGCGCTTCTTCTTCATAAGCAGCTTCACTGAGGTCAGTAGCGTCTCAATAAAATAATAATGCTAATAATGATAATTATACAGCCTAATTAATTAACTGACCATTTTGTAACATCCTGATTTACAGCTTCCTCCTACGTGAGAAGCCTACAGTCCCAAACATATCACGGCAAACATCCTCACTGGAAGTCAGTGCCCACCCAAACGCTCTGAAAACATGTTCATCAGAGTCACCAGTAGTATACCCATACATTTACAGACCAGTTTTCATCTGTGACACACACGTTAGCTAGTGTCTCGTGCGCGATGCAGCTTCCATGATGTCAGTAACGTGTCAAGCACTCCACGGTCAGATTCGCTGATGTTTAAGTTTAATGTATGTCTCAACACACTTCGTAAACAGCTACTGTTATGTTCAAATACGTAACAAACATTCAAAGAGCAGATTCACTGGTTTGAGCAGTCTCGAACTCCTTTGATGTTTCCAACATTTTAGCCAGTACCTTCCCAAAACACTCAAATGAACATTTTTCACTGACACTTGCAGTTTCTCAAAACGCTTATCAATATCGACAGCAAAGAAGTCCTGAGCATTTCAACACTTCATTTATTGTAATGTCCGCGACTCATGCAAAACGCATTTCTCAGAGTTCAGCCATCATGCCTAAAAAAAAAAAAAAAAAAAAAACAACCCAAAACTTAAACACAACAAAAATGTTGAAATGCCAGTCAAAAACAAGGCGATGAAGCTGACATGTTTGGAGTCGTGCAAAATCTGCAAATCTACCGTTATCCGTGTTAGCAGAGAGCAACCCGCTCTCCACCAGGTTGAAAAACAAACAAACAAACAAAAAAAAACCCCAACCAAACAGACAACAAAAAAACAAACAAATAAATAAATAGATAAATAAATGATCAAATGCAAAAAATGAATAATATATCGACGAACTGTCTGCAGCATGTTTTAAAAGTTTGTAACTTCACTGGTTCCATCAATGTTTTGGCAAACACCGTCTCTCTGGAAAAAATGCACCCTGAATGATATCATCAACATCACTATTAAACAACAGTCAATTCTTGCGTCATCACAGGTTGGCATCAGTTGCAGTGTTATTAGTTTCAGTTTCAAGTTGGTTTACATATACGCTGCACCACAATTGCTGTAAAAGAAAAGAAGAGAATAGAAAAGAAAAAAAAGAAGAAGAAAAGGCAGCAGATGCCTGACTTTCGCAATAAACCCAACGTGTTGATTATAGGCCTTGAGAGTGTCATCATCACACTGTGACGTCTTTTGCAGTGCCGTTAAAAAAGTCCCCGGCATGACGTCAGCTATCGACAACGCCGTTAAAACGCCTTCCCCCCCCCCCCCCCCCACCTCCTTTTCCGCCCCCTCACCACCCATCCACCCACCCTACATCCACATACACACCTATGAGGTGAGGGGGGGGGGCTTGGGGGGGGGGGGAAGGACGTCACCCACAACAACCCACCCGCGCGTGGTGGTGGTGGTGGTGGTGGTGTGACGCGAAGCGACGCGAGACGCGACGCGACGTGACGCGACATCTGTGACGTCAAGCCACCCTCACTTGCAGGTGTGACGCGACTTGGTCCGCGAGCACACCTTGCACTTGACCTGGCAGCACCAGTGGAAGGTGCAGCTGCAGCGCTCGCGGGCGATGTACGTCTCCGAGTGGAAGCCCCGCCCGCAGCACATGAGGTCGCAGCCGTCCACCCCGATGGAGGTGGCGTTGCACTCTCGGCCCCGCGTGCCGTGGAAGCCGATGGCCGAGTCGTTGCTGCAGAAGTTGGGCGACGGCTCGAAGTAGACCAGGTCACCACGGCCGGGCTTCTTGTGGTTGGGGTCGGCCGGGTTGAAGGCGAAGTGGCGGCGGCGCTTCTTGCTGGGGCCTCGCTTCCTCTTCCGCTTGTTCTTCCCTGGCTTGCCTGTGGGACAGAGGAGATGTGGCAGTAAATGTATTTGTATTTGTATTTCTTTTTATCACAACATATTTCTCTGTGCGAAATTCGGGCTGCTCTTCCCCAGGGAGAGCGCGTCGCTACACTACAGCGCCACCCCTTCTTTTTTTATTTTTTTATTTATTTAATTTAATTTTTTCCTGCGTGCAGTTTTATTTGCTTTTCCTATCGAAGTGGATTTTTCTACAGAATTATGCCAGGAACAACCCTTTTGTTGCCGTGGGTTCTTTTACGTGCGTTAAGTGCATGCTGCACACGGGACCTCGCTTTATCGTCTCATCCGAATGACTAGCGTCCAAGCCACCACTCAAGGTCTAGTGGAGGGGGAAAAAATATCGGTGGCTGAGCCGTGATTCGAACCAGCGCGATCAGATTCTCTCGCTTCATATGCGGACGCGTTACCTCTAGGCCATCACTCCACAAGGGTGGAGTTGTAGTGGTAGTGGTGGTAGTAGTAGTGGTGGTGTAAGTAGTAGTAGTAGTAGTAGCAGCAGTAGTAGTAGTGGTAGTAGTAGTAAAGGTTCAAATGTTCTAAGGTTAAAAAAAATCGGAGAAATCCGATTTAGGTACATGGAAACACAACAAAGAAGAAAACAAAACAAAACACAACAGGCCAACATCCTCTTGACGTGCAATCGCACGATGAAGAAGAGAAAAAAAAGGGGAAAGAGGGAGAAAAAACAACAACAAACAAACAAAAACAAGTAGTAGTAGTCGCTGTCGTCGTAGTAGTGATAACATGAACAACAACAAGAATCATCATCATCATCATCATTATGATCACCATCATGATAATTATCATAATGTACAATAACGTACAATAATGTAGTAGTAGTAGTAGTGATAACAACAACAACAACAACAACAATCATCATCATTATCTAGCTTTGTCAGTGTCTTCATTGCTTTTGATACAACCTTTTTTCTTTTTTTTTATGTCCACACCAGAAACATTACAGGATAGTATTACGTGCCCAAGTACATTAAAAATATTTTGGAAAAAAGACAACAAAAACAACAAATAAAAACAACACAGTAAACGAGAGGGGAAAACAACAACAACAACAACAACAACAAAACCCAACAAAACCCCACAAAACAACAGAGAGAGGGAGAGAGGAAGAGAAACCATCATTTAAATTCATTTTCCCTTCTTTGCCTTTTTTTTCTGTTGTGCATTTTGAATATTTGAGCGAAGTTATGGAGTGAAGAACAAAAATGGTGTGTCCTATGAATATATATCCAAACATATTAACAACACAAGAAATGTTAGAACATTCTGATAAACTGCAATCAATGATATAACTTTGACATGGATAATTATGGGATAATGTGACACTTTATCATAAAAACATACTCAGGCAGAAAAAAAAGATAACGAGAAATATCACCTACATCGTGTCAAAAAGTACACATACTTGAACTCATACAAGAGGATATCAATATCTAACTGAAAAGGTATTTGATCTTAGCCAATCGTATTGCTGTTTTTGGTGGAATCGTAAAGATAAGCATGTATTCTTCACTTTTTTTTCATGAAATTGATTCAATAAGTGCTTTGTAATGGTGCCATTTAAAGGTGAAATCTCAGTACAGCATTTTTATTTTTGCCATGTATTCTTCATTTTGGTATCTCATTTTAAAATATTTTCTAAAAATTGAAAAAAAGGGGATAAGTATTTTCAATTTTGCATTTGTACAAAAAAAACTTTGCCTGCTTCCCTGGCGTGGATTTCCTAACAATCCAGTGCCGACCCTTCTACCTCCCACGCGAAATTCCCTCAGTGACGCTGATCGCTGTGTACATCCATCCCACAGCGAACCTCACCACCGCACTTGTTCTGCTAGCAGACGATATTAGCAAGTGCAAGAACAGTTGGCCCGACTCCACCGTCATTGTTGCTGGTGATTTCAACAAAGCCAGCCTCAGGAAAGAAATGCCGAAGCTGTACCAGCAAGTGGACTGTCCAACACGTGGTGACAAGACCCTCGACCACTGCTACACTTCCATCAAGAAGGCGTACCACTCGATCCGACGTGCGTCTTTAGGACAGTCCGATCACAGCATGATTTTTCTGGTGCCGGTCTACAAACAAAAACTGAAAGCTGAAAAACCAGTCGTGAAAACTGTGAAACAATGGTCGGCCTCTGCCTTAGAGACCTTGCAGGACTGTTTCGAATGTACAGACTGGAATGTTTTTAAAGACTCTGCCGGGGACTTAAATGAATATATCGGCACAGTGTGTAATTGTATTTCATTCTGTGAAAGTGTGTGCATTCCATCAAAAAATATCAAAATATTTTCAAACGACAAAATTTGGTGTAACGGGGCTGTTAGGTAAAAACTAAAGGAAAAAGAGAGAGCTTTTCGTGAAACTGATGATAGAATAGTCCAAAATAAGGCAAAAAGAAGAGTTGAAAAATGCATTAAGAAGGCAAAGTTTTTATATCGGAAAAAATGGAAGAAAACCTGTCTGCAAACAACTCTAGGATGTATGGACCGGACTGCAGAACATCACTGATCATAAAATGACCCACCAGACTGCACTGACAGAACTCTTCCAGACAAATTCAACACATTCTGCTCCAGATTCGACAAACCATTGTCTACTTCTGACGTGGCTGCAACCAAAATTACTCCCACTCCCCCTTTCATTGTCCAAGAGAATGAAGTCAGACGCCACTCCAGTCGTCTGAAAATGAGAAAAGCCGCTGGCCCTGACAACATCTCACCAGGCCTTTTGAGGAAGTGTGCAGTCCAACTATCTAGTGTCTTCACTGACATATTTAACATGTCTTCAGTCTTGTGTGGTGCCACACTGCTTTAAGAAATCAACAATCATTCCTGCTCCAAAAAAGTACAGCCTAGCTGTCTTAATGATTATCGTCACGTAGCCTTAACATCAGTCGTAATGAAAACATTTGAACGCTTGATTCTACAATTCCTAAAAACCTGCATTCCT
>NC_134876.1:84311173-84318673 GCF_041734735.1 Babylonia areolata
CGGCACTGGTGATGGCGTAGATGAAGGCTGTTTCCCTGGAACCTGTGTTGTGACACAGCAAGGACACCTTATATATATATATATATATATATATATATATATATATATATATATATATATATATATATATATATATATATATATATATGTGTGTGTGTGTGTGTGTGTGTGTGTGTGTGTGTGTGTGATAACAAGCACTGTATAATAACAGGCACTGTGTGATAGCAAACACTGTGTGCGTGATAGCAAGCATTGTATAATAACAGGCACAGTGTGATAACAAGCACTGTGTGAGAGCAAGCATTGTGTGATAACAAGCCCTGTGTGTGATAACAAGCACTATATAATAATAGGTACTGTGTGACAGCGAGCATTGTGTGTGTGATAACAAGCACTGTGTGTGATAACAAGCACTGTGTGATAATAAGCAGTGTGTGATAACAAGCACTGTGTGTGATAACAAGCACTGTGTGTGATAACAAGCACTGTATAATAACAAGCACTGTGTAATGGCAAGCACTGTGTGAGAACAAGCACTGCATGTGATAACAAGCACTGTTTGATAACAGGCACTGTGTGACAGCAAGGACACTGTGTGTGATGACAAACACTGTGTGATAACAAACACTGTGTGATAGCAATCACTGTGTGATAACAAGCACTGTGTGATAGCAAGCACACTGATTTAATAAACAGACTATGATAACAAGCATTGTGTGTGATGACAAACACTGTGTGATAACAAGCACTGTGTGATAACAAGCACTGTGTGATAGCAAGCACCCTGTGATAACAAGCACAGTGTGATAACAAGCACTGTTTGATAACAGGCACTGTGTGACAGCAAGGACACTGTGTGTGATAACAAGCACTGTGTGATAACAAGCACTGTGTGATAGCAAGCACTGTGTGATAACAAGCACAGTGTGATAGCAAGCACTGTGTGATAACAAGCACTGTGTGATAACAAGCACTGTGTGATAACAAGCACTGTGTGATAGCAAGCACTGTGTGATAACAAGCACTGTGTGATAACAAGCACAGTGTGATAACAAGCACTATGTGATAGCAGGCACTGTGTGATAACAAGCACTGTGTGATAGCAAGCACTGTGTGATAACAAGCACTGTGTGATAACAAGCACTGTATAATATCAGGCACTGTGTGACAGCAAACATTGTGCGTGTGATAACAAGCACTGTGTGATGACAAGCGGTGTGTGATAGCAAGCATTATGTGATAACAAGCACTGTGTGTGATAACAAGCACTGTGCGATAGCAAGCACTGTGTGATAACAAGCACTGTGTGACAGCAAACATTGTGCGTGTGATAACAAGCACTGTGTGATGACAAGCGGTGTGTGATAGCAAGCATTATGTGATAACAAGCACTGTGTGTGATAACAAGCACTGCATTCTAACAGGCACTGTGTGACAGCAAGAGCACTGTGTGTGATAATAAGTACTGTGTGATAACAAGCACTGTGTGACAGCAAGCATTGTGTGATAACAAGCACTGTATGTTATAACAAGCACTGTATAATAGCAGGCATTGTGTGACAGCAAACATTGTGTGTGTGATATCAAGCATTGTGTGATAACAAGCACTGTGTGATAACAAGCACTGTGTGACAGCAAGCACTGTGTGATAACAAGCACTGTATGTTATAACAAGCACTGTATAATAGCAGGCACTGTGTGACAGCAAACATTGTGTGTGTGATATCAAGCATTGTGTGATAACAAGCACTGTGTGGTGACAAGCGGTGTGTGATAACAAATACTGCGTGATAACAAGCACTGTGTGACAGCAAGCACTGTGTGATAACAAGCATTGTATGTTATAACAAGCACTGTATAATAACAGGCATTGTGTGACAGCAAACACTGTGTGATAACCAGCACTGTGTGTGATAACAAGCACTGTATGATAACAGGCACTGTGTGAACAGCAAACACTGTGTGTGTGTGTGTGTGTGTGTGTGTGTGTGTGTGTGTGTGTGTGTGTGTGTGTGTGATGAAAAGCACTGTATGATAACAAGCACTGTGTGACAGTAACACTGTGTGTGATAACAAGCACTATATAATAACAGGCACTGTGTGAACAGCAAGCATTGTGCGTGTGTGATAACAAACACTGTATAATAACAGGTACTGTGTGAACAGCAAACACTGTGTGTGTGATAACAAGCACTGTATAATAACAGGCACTGTGTGAACAGCAAAACACTGTGTGTTTGATAACAAGCACTGTATAATAACAGGTACTGTGTGACAACAAACACTGTGTGTGTGATAACAAGCACTGTATAAAAACAGGCACTGTGCGAACAGCAAGCATTGTGCGTGTGTGATAACAAGCACTGTATAATAGCAGACACTGTGTGACAACAAACACTGTGTGTGTGATAACAAGCACTGTATAATAACAGGCACTGTGTGAACAGCAAACACTGTATATGATAAAAAGCATTGTGTGAACAGCAAACACTGTGTGAGGGAATAAACACCGTGTGACAACAACTTACACTGTCTGAAAACAAAAACTCCATGTCAATAAACACTGTATGATAATAAACAGTGTACGATAACAAACACCGTATGATGACAAACACTGTACCATCATGACAAACACTGCATGATAATAAACACTGCATGATAGCTAACATTGTTGTCATTAACATTGGGTGGACTGCATCAAATTGTTCTTCTTCACATCAAATCGACAGCTGCATTAAAAAAAAAAAAAGAATAAATGAAACACACACACACACACACACACAACCACACACACACACACACACACACACAACCACACACACACACACACACACACACACACACACACACACACACACACACACATATACACACACACACACACACACATAAACACACACACACACACACACACACACACACACAACCACATACACACACACAAACACACACACACACACGCACACAACCACATACACACACACAACACACACACACACACACACACACACCACACACACACACACACACACACACACACACACACACACACACTACATACACCGGACATCGTTTCAATCACACAACCCAAATGACGTACCCCTTCCCCCTCTCCACACTTAGACGTCTCTTTAATATTCGCATGGTGCACACTGGCCCAATCTAACACACATCATCACACTCGCATACACTGAACTTGTTTTATCTTTCTTTTACTGGTTTTTTTTTTTCCCAAATTGTTGTTTATGTATTTGTTTTTTTTTTCTTTTTATCATTATTTTTACCCTCCATGTAAATTGTTTTGTGAGAGTGATGAAGAGATGTGAGGGTTTGGTTATATTGTTTGAGGATGTGGTGTTTGACACGGTAGTGTTGGTGATCAGGCTTTGTGTCTACGTGTGCTGGATTTTGTTCTCTCTGTGTGTGTGTGTGTGTGTGTGTGTGTGTGTGTGTGTGTGTGTGTGTGTGTGTGTGTGTGTGTGTGTGTGTGTGTGTTAGCGTAAGGTAGTCTGTTTGGTGCGTGCACGAATAAACTGATTACTTCATTCAGTAAAATGTAGTATCTTGTCTCGCTGTATGGAATCTCGGTGACGGCGCCTGGTGGGTAAAGGGTGGAGATTTTTTCCGATCTCCCAGGTCAACATAATTATGTGCAGACCTGCTGGTACCTAAACCCCTCCTTCGTGTGTATACGCACGCAGAAGATCAAATACGTACGTTAAAATATCCTGTAATCCATGTAAGCGATCGGTGGGTTATGGAAACAAGAACATACCCAGCATGCACACCCAAGAAAACGGAGTATGGCTGCCTACAAGGCGGGGTAAATATTTATACAAAACGGTCATATACGTAAAATGTCATATGTCTGTCTGAGTGTGGTATGTGTGCGTGTCTGGAATCTGATTGAATAAACAGGAAACGAATGATGAGCGCCCAATGGCAGGTATCAGTCGGCCCAACCCATTGCCTGTTGTGTAAATGACCCCGTGATTATAAATCGCTTAGAGCTTGGTCTCCGACCGAGGATAGGCGCTATGTAAGTATCCGTAATTATCATCCATTCATTCTTTTGCCCAACTGTGTTTTATTACTTCACTTACACTGGGTTGTAAGCGCGCGTGAGCAAGTTCATAGAACTTAATACCGCCCTCAACAAACGCTGACGATATCAAAATTGTCACCATTTCTTATGATGATGATGATGATGATCATTATTATCATTATCGTTATCATTATCATATTCTTCTTCTTCTTCTTCTCCTCATCATCATCTTTCATTATTATTATTATTATTATTTTTATTTTTATTTTTATTATCACCATCACCATCATCATCATCATTATTATTATAATACTCTGCGTTGGTTTGAAATCCCATCCATCAACACGCCTCTTCCGTGACAATTTTCGGTGACATCACAACCTCGCTATCGGTTTGATCGCGTCCCTGACTCTGTGTTAAAAGTGTGCATGGCTGGTTAATGTTTTGCAAGGAAAGTGCCGTTTTTGAGTGGCCGCTGCCTTTTTTCTCTCTGGGTCTTCTTCTTCTTCTTCTTCTTCTGCGTTCACTCGTATGCACACGAGTGGGCTTTTACGTGTGTGACCGTTTTTACCCCGCCATGTAGGCAGCCATACTCCGTTTTCGGGGGTGTGCATGCTGGGTATGTTCTTGTTTCCATAACCCACCGAACGCTGACATGGATTACAGGATTTTTAACGTGCGTATTTGATCTTCTGCTTGCATATACACACGAAGAGGGTTCAGGCACTAGCAGGTCTGCACATATGTTGACCTGGGAGATCGTAAAAATCTCCACCCTTTACCCACCAGGCGCCGTCACCGTGATTCGAACCCGAGACCCTCAGATTGACAGTCCAACGCTTTAACCACTCGACTATTGCGCCCGTCCTCTCTGGGTCTGAAAAGCACAGAGATTACTGTGATGCCGCGAGGGTTTGGTGGTTAATGGAACGCTATATCTTTTTTGAGTTTGTTGGACTGATGCATGGGGTAGCGCGTGCTACACACACACACACACACACGCACACGCACACACACACACACACACACACGCACACACACACACACACACACACACACACACACACACACACACACACACACACACACACACACACACACACACACACACACACACACACAATGACTTCCATCTAAAAGCACATGTCTTTGAAATGTTTTTGAAATCAGCTTGGAAATCGTCCAGAAGATGATCAAGTCTGTGACTGCCTTAGTTCTCCATCAGAAGTATGTCCTTTTGTGTGACCATCATTTTCTCGGACGTCAGACTGGTCAGCAGAAGAGACGGAAAAGAGAGACGGCAGATGGAAACAGTGCAATGATACCCTGCTCCCCTCTTGATGAGTATATTGTATCGTATTGTATTGTGTTGTGCTGTATTGTGTTGTGTTGTATTATGTTGCATTATATTGTACTGTATTGTATTGTATTGCATTGTATTGTGTTGTGTTGTGCTCTATTGTATTGCATTGCATTGTATTGTGCTGTATTGCATTTCATTACATCGTTTTGCATTGTATTGTATTGACTTGTGTTGTGTTTTTTTGTGTTGTCTTGTATTATTCTTCGTAAAGAGAAATGGCAAAATGTTTATTTCTCGTGGTGTTTGTGCCCCCCTCCCCCGCCCCCCCCCCCCTCCAACCCCCCACCCGGTGACATTGAGACGTTACATATGTTCATCTTTTTACACATACCATGCAAGCAAAAAAAAAAAATGATGCCAAAAGAACCAAAACCAAAATAATAAAGCTCACTCGCGTAAACACGCAAATATACATACACATTAACAAGTCAAGACAGACTTGTCCGTGTGAAATCTAGGCTGCTCTCCTCTTCAGTTGCCGTTTTTTTTTTTTTTTTTTTTGTTTTCATATATGTGCACTTAGTGCATGCTACACACAGGACTTCGGTTGATCATCTGAATGATCTGACCAGCACCAGAACCATCACTCTGGATGTAGTGGGCTGGGAGAAAAAACTGGCGCTGCATGGCAAGTGTGGGTTTTCAATACCGTGCACTCATATTCTCTCGTTTCCAAGGCGAACGCGTTATGTTATTATTGGACCAACACACTACCCACGATGATGATGATAATGATGGTGATGATGATGATAATGATGGTGATGATCACGATGGTGATAATTTCATTGAGCTTGCTATTACTCTTGTTATAATTGGTGTCATTATATACTTGTGACTGCTGAACAAAGAACATGAAGGGTAAAAAAAAAAAAAAAAAGTCCGGACGCAAACAGGAAGAGTAATTAACAGTGAACACACCCATACCCTTTTTAACCCTTTCACTGCCAAACTCGCATTTATGCAGCAGCTACGTAGAGGACCCATGTCACTGAAGGGTGACCAGATCATGGGGTCTGTTATCCATGAACCCTACTGCTCTTTATCTTCGGTGGTTGGATAGGCCATATTATTTTCTGCACGTCACAGGGAGGATCCCCAGCTCTTCCTTAGACACCATATTTCTGTGTTAATAGCACAAGGGAATTTTTGCACTGTAAATTGACAGGGCGGTGAAAGGGGTTAAATCACACCAGACAAAAAACACTCTCACGCTCTGTAAACACCCCCCAGACCACCCATGGACAAGACACCACCAGTTTGTTTAGTACGCACGGTACACATTCCTCAACTGCCGACAAAAAAAAAAAAAAAGAAAAAAAAGAGAGTAATACTGAAAACTCCGGTCATGCAAGAGAACACTTAAATAAAAAATCTGCCTTTTTTTTTTGGGGGGGAGGGGGGGGGGGGCAGGGGGTGGGGGGGGGGACGAAAGCGATGAATGAAAAAGGGTGCATCGCTCTCTAATAATAATTATGACTCTTTTAAGTTTGGTCCCAAGCCCCTTAGCGGCGCCGGCTTGGGTCTTCCCTCCACTCGCCATTTTCAGGTGACGTCGCTGCCTCGCTATCGTTTGATCGCTTCCCATGATTCCGCGTTAAAAGTGTGCACGGCTTGTTAAATGTCGCCAAGATTAGTTTGCGAGCAGATGGCGGCGTCTTCTTGCCGCTAGTGGGGGGGCTGAAAGTACACAGGTTACTGACAAGCTCAGGGGGGTTTCGTGTTGTGGTGGTTAATGTACTCTTATTACTTCTTTTTTTTTCTTCTTCTGCGTTCGTGGGCTTCAACTCCCACGTTCACTCGTATATACGCGAGCAGGCTTTTTACGTGTATGACCGTTTTTACCCCGCCATATAGGCAGCCATACTCCGTTTTCGGGGGTGTGCATGCTGGGTATGTTCTTGTTTCCATAACCCACCGAACGCTGACATGGATTACAGGACCTTTAACGTGCGTATTTGATCGTATGCTTGCGTATACACACGAAGGGGGTTCAGGCACTGGCAGGTCTGCACATATGTTGACCTGGGAGATCGTAAAAATCTCCACCCTCCACACACACACACACAACACACGCACGCACACACACACACAC
>NC_134876.1:84323673-84333673 GCF_041734735.1 Babylonia areolata
GACAGAGACAGACAGACAGACAGACAGACAGACAGAGGAGAGACAGAGGAGAGAGAGAGAGTGACGACGTAGATCCTACACGTGGCCATACAACAGCTCATGCATGACACTATACTTGCCCAACAGGATGTCCGCTCTTTCTCTTCCCTTACCCCTAACCACCTCCCACTCGTCCCCAACACCCCCCACACCCCCACACTATCAGTCTTGATCTCTCTCTCTCTCTCTCTCTCTCTCTCTCTCTCTCTCTCTCACCGTGTCTGTGTCTTTGTGTTTGTGCCTGTGTCTGTGTCTTTGTGTCTGTGTCTGTGTGTCTCTGGTAGTCTCAAAACAACGGCAAATGTGTAATATCTCTTCACCTTCACCTTCACCTCTCCCGTAGTCTGGGTTCAGACCGTTGGGGCACCGCTGCTGACCTGGCCACCACTCCTTTCCACTCTTCACGGTTTTCTGATTTCCTCAGGGCGTCACCGAGCGTCAAGCCTGTCCACCCCCGGATGTTGTCTTCCCATCTCTTCTTCTGCCGTCCTCTCCTTCTGCCTCCTTGTACGGTGCCTTGCAGGAACGTTTTGGCAAGACCAGATGATCGGGAGATGTGTCCATACCATCTAAGTTTGCGTTTTTTCACTATGGACAGAAGGTCTTCGTAGGGTCCAATACTTTGCTGGATTCTGTTCTTCACTTCCGTGTTAGTGATGTGGTCTTTGTAGGAGATGCCAAGTAGTCTACGAAAGCATCTCATCTCGACAGCTTGGATTCTTCTCTCGATGTCTGCAGTCAGGGTCCAAGTCTCGCAGGCGTAGAGCAATATTGATATAACCAGGGAACGCATCAGTCTGATTTTTGAGCTGAGAGCGATGTTTTTGTTGTTCCAGATGGTGTTCAGCTTGTTGAGTGCCGTTGTTGTTTGGGCAATTCTCGAGAGTACTTCTGGTTTAGATCCTTCATCTGACACGATTGCTCCCAGATATTTGAAGCTGTGGACTGTTTTAAGCTTTTCGTCGTTGACTTTGATGTCAATGCTGATGCCGTTGGTGTTGTTAGTCATCAGTTTGGTTTTCTCCGCACTGATTTGCATTCCATACGATGTGGAGGCTTTGTCTAGATGTTTGACCAGGCTTGCCAGTTCTTCTTCTTTTCCAGCCAGTCCATCAATGTCGTCGGCAAAACGTAGGTTTGTGATTGTTCTGCCGCCTATGCTGACTGTTCCTACATGCTCTTCCAGTGCGTCAGTCATTATTCTTTCTAAGAAGATGTTGAAGAGTGTTGGGGAGAGTAGGCAGCCTTGTCTCACTCCGACTGTGGTTCTGAACCAGTCCCCGATGCTATTGTTGAGGTAGACGGCGCTGGTGGCTTTGTCATAGAGGTGCTGTATCAGTCTGATCAGGTTGGCGTTGATGTTGTACAGATTCATGGTAGCCCACAAAGCTGCATGCCAGACCCTGTCAAATGCCTTCTTAAAATCAATGAAGACATGGTAGAGGTCTTGTTGGTGTTGATGGTACCTCTCACATAGCAACCTCAAGTTGAAGATTTGTTCAGTTGTGCTCCTTCCTGGTCTGAAACCTGCCTGTTCTTCAGCAATGATGTTTTCTGCTTGTGGTTTCAGGAAAATAAGGACTCTCTCTCTCTCTCTCTCTCTCTCTCTCTCTCTCACCGTGTCTGTGTCTGTGTCTCTGGTGTCTGTCAGTTTTCAAGTGGGCATCGCAGCATGCGGTTTATTCCATATAAACAATCATGCTGCATATCAAATTTGACAAGTGATGGGGCCAAAGGTCACAGACGCAGACACGCATGCATGCATGCACGTACACACACACACACACACTCACTCACTTGGTCTTCAATTCCACTATCTCTCTCTCTCTCTCTCTCTCTCTCTCTCACTTTCTCTCTGTCTAATTCTCTCACACTTTCTCTCTCTCTTTGCCTGTGTGTGTGTGCGTGTGTGCGTGTGTGTGTGTGTGTGTGTGCGTGCGTGTGCGTGTGTGTGTGTGCTTTCGTTAAATTAAAGAAAGAATACACACACACACAGAGTCGTGCTCTGTATATATATATATATATATATATATATATATATATATATATATATACGTATATTTTCAAAGAGACAGACAGACAGACAGACAGAGATAAAGACAGAGAGTCAGACATACAGACAGACAACGACAGAATCGTGCAGCCAGGCAAAGACAGAGAGAGAGAGAGAGAGACAGAGAGAGAGACAGAGAGAGACAGAGACAGAGAGAGAGAGAGACAGAGAGAGAGAGAGAGACAGAGAGAGAGAGAGACAGAGAGAGAGACAGAGAGAGACAGAGACAGAGACAAAGACAGAGAGACAGACAGAGAGAGAGACAGAGAGAGAGAGACAGAGAGAGACAGAGAGAGAGACAGAGAGAGAGACAGAGAGACAGAGACAGAGAGAGACAGAGAGAGAGAGAGAGAGACAGAGAGAGAGACAGAGACAGAGAGAGAGAGAGACAGAGAGAGAGACAGAGAGAGACAGAGACAGAGACAGAGACAGAGAGACAGAGACAGAGAGAGAGACAGAGACAGAGAGACAGAGACAGAGAGAGACAGAGAGAGACAGAGAGAGAGACAGAGAGAGACAGAGACAGAGAGAGAGAGAGACAGAGAGAGAGAGACAGAGAGAGACAGAGACAGAGACACAGAGACAGAGAGAGAGAGACAGACAGAGAGACAGAGACAGAGAGACAGAGAGAGAGAGAGACAGAGAGAGAGACAGAGAGAGAGAGAGACAGAGAGAGACAGAGAGACAGAGACCTCCTACGGAATGAAGAGATCGATACAATACACAGACAACTGACAGCCACAACCCCCAATGCACTTTTGTTCAAACTTTAACTGCTTGACTGCTGGCTGGCAAGTATACTCTTCAGTGAAGGGCTGTCATCTAACTGAAATAAGACAGAACTGGCAGAGGTCAGGATAATTATTATCATTCACCGTTGTTGTTGTTGTTGTTGTTGTTGTTGTTGTGCTTTGGACTTCTTCTAGATAGGGTCTTATTACCTTTGATCAGCAACATCATCCGTTACATCATTTAAATGTACACCAAAAAAAAAGAAAGAAGGGGAGGGTAAGAGAAATAATCCACATTGATCTTATTTTACCAAGGCTCAGCAGTCAAGGAGTTAATCTCTACCCAGGAGGAAGGTATCACATTTCCAGCTGGATTATATATATATATATATTTTTTTTTTTTAAATGATCCTTTTTTTCTGTAGCCAGCGCTGGAGCGGTTTAGATGACCGTTTCATGACCTCCGACATGTACCTCGCGAACTCCGTCAACCCACGTTTCAGTGTTCACTTCAGACTTCAGTGATGGGGAATTTGTCGGCAGCTTTTTTAATGACCACGATAAAGATCAGCAAAGCAGAGGGAGTGTGGAGGAAGTGCGGAGGGAGTGAGCGACCTACACACACACACACACACACACACACACGTGCGCGCGCACACACACACACATGGACACACACACAGAGTCACACACACACACACACACACACACACACACACACGTGCGCGCGCGCGCAAACACACACACACATGGACACACACACACACACACACACACACACACACACACACACACACACACACACACACACGTGCGCGCGCGCAAACACACACACACATGGAAACACACACACACATACACGTGCGCGCGCGCAAACACACACACACATGGACACACACACACACACACACACACACACACACACACACACACACACACACACACACACACAGCGGAATCGAGGACAAGATAGGAGTGACTTGACGGGAAATCCTACAATGATTTCGGTCGCCGGAAGTTCATGAAAAATATACTCACACACACGCGCGCACACAGACACAGACACACAGACATACACACGCGAGCGCGCACGCGCGCGCACACACACACACACACACTAAAAAGAAATCTGGGATCGGCTGCACTGGGCGATATCTTTCTGTGAAATCAGAGAACTGAAACCGATAGTCAAAATTAAAGGGCAGGTGCACGGATCCTCAGCTTTCGGACATGGTATTTTGTTTTGCTTCTTCGCATTCCATCTCTTGTTCGCACATTGCAGGGAAAGAACATTTTTGCTGTTATTTGTTTCAAGGAAAAAGACTTTTTTTTGGCTGTTATTTGTTTCAAGGAAAAAGACTTCTTTTTGCTGTTTTTTTATTTGTTTCGGGGACAGAGACATTTTGCTGTTATTTGTTTCAGGAGCAGAGACATTTTGCTTTTATTTGTTATTTGTTTCCGGGACAGAGACATTGTGCTGTTATTTGGTTCCGGGACAGAGACATTTTGCTGTTATTTGTTTCAGGGACATAGACGTTGTGCTGTTATTTGTTTCAGGGACATAGACATTTTGCTGTTATTTGTTTCAGGTACAGAGACATTTTGCTGTTATTTGTTTCAGGGACAGAGACATTTTGCTGGTTTTTGTATCGGGGACAGAGACATTTTGCTGTTATTTGTTTCAGGTACATAGACATTTTGCTGTTATTTGTTTCAGGTACAGAGACATTTTGCTGTTATTTGTTTCAGGGACAGAGACATTTTGCTGGTTTTTGTATCGGGGACAGAGACATTTTGCTGTTATTTGTTTCAGGTACAGAGACATTGTGCTGTTATTTGGTTCCGGGACAGAGACATTTTGCTGTTATTTGTTTCAGGGACATAGACGTTGTGCTGTTATTTGTTTCAGGGACATAGACATTTTGCTGTTATTTGTTTCAGGTACAGAGACATTTTGCTGTTATTTGTTTCAGGGACAGAGACATTTTGCTGGTTTTTGTATCGGGGACAGAGACATTTTGCTGTTATTTGTTTCAGGGACAGAGACATTTTGCTGTTATTTGTTTCAGGCACAGAGACATTGTGCTGTTATTTGTTTCAGGGACAGAGACATTTTGCTGGTTTTTGTATCGGGGACAGAGACATTTTGCTGTTTTTAGTTTCAGGGACAGAGACATTTTGCTGTTATTTGTTTCAGGGACAGAGACATTTTGCTGTTATTTGTTTCAGGGACAGAGACATTGTGCTGTTATTTATTTCAGGGACAGAGAAATTTGCCGTTATTTGTTTCAGGGACAGAGACATTGTGCTGTTATTTGTTTCAGGGACAGAGACATTTTGCTGGTTTTTGTATCGGGGACAGAGACATTTTGCTGTTTTTTGTTATTTATTTCAGGGACAGAGAAATTTGCCGTTATTTGTTTCAGGGACAGAGACATTGTGCTGTTATTTGTTTCAGGGACAGAGACATTGTGCTGTTATTCATTTCAGGGGAAAAGACCTTTTTTTGCTGTTATTTGTTTCAGGGAAAGAATTTTGCTATTATTTTGCTGTTGATTTTTCATGGAAAGAGACTTTTTGCTGTTATTTGTTTCATGGAAAGAGACATTTTGCTAACATTTGTTTCAGGGAAAAAGACATTTTGCTAACATTTGTTTCAGGGAAAAAGACATTTTGCTATCATTTGTTTCAAGGGAAAGAGACATTTTGCTGTTTTTTTGTTTCAGGGAAAGAGACATTTTGCTGGGGTTTTTTTTGTTTCAGGGACAGAGACATTTTGCTGTTATTTGTTTCAAGGGAAAGGGACATTTTGCTGTTATTTGCTTCGGAAATAATAGTCCACCACCACATTGGTGGAGGTCATCACTGCACCATGATTCATCATTTAAAGAAGCAAAGTCCTCCTCCTCCTCCTCCTTTTCCTCGCCCTCCTCCTGCTGCTACTATTACTATTATCATAACTGCTACTCAAATCATGTTGTTCATAGCCCAGTAGAGGCCATTTTGAGGTCAGATTACACGTCAGTTTTTTTTAACCAATTGAAGAAGAGAACCTAAAAATGACATCGAAAGGTCAATTAAAACAGAACGAAAAGGAAGGCCAACTCACACATACGTCTCGCTCAATCCAGTGAAGGTTTTAAATCGAGGTAAGAATATTGAAAATACCGTAAAGAGACCAGTTCACCTACCTCTGTTTCAGTTTATGTGAAAAGAAAAATAACTGAATCAAGTTAAAAATAATTATTGTTTTCCTTCAGGAACTGAAAGAGTGGGGGAGACATTCTCGTACTGCTGCTACTACTACTACTACTACTGCTGCTGCTGCTGCTGCTACTACTACTACTACTGCTGCTGCTGCTGCTGCTACTACTACTACTACTGCTGCTGCTACTACTACTGCTGATGCTACTACTACCACTATTGCTGCTGCTGCTACTACTGCTGCTGCTTTTACTCCGGCTACTGATGCTTCTGCTACTACTATTGCTGCTGCTACTACTACTGCTGCTACGACTACTGCTGCTACTGCTACTACTACTGCTGCTGCTGCTACTACTACCACTATTGCTGCTGCTATTACTAATGCTGCTGCTTTAACTCCGGCTACTGCTGCTGCTACTTCTACTACTACGACTACTACTGCTGCTGCTGCTGCTGCTACTACTACGACTACAACTACTGCTGTTGCTACTTCTGCTGTTGCCACTACTGCTGCTGCTGCTGCTACTACCACTGCTACTATCACTTCTACTACTACTGCAACTACTAGTGAGAAAGATAACAATTTGTAATGAAAATATATCTATATATATATATATATATATATATATATATATATATATATATATATATATATATATATCTATATAGCGTACTCCTGTCGTACAGAGAAGGAAAAAGATCATGACACGGAGAGATCATTAATTTTTGACTCTCTCCATACGAACGGCGAAAGAGACGACGTTAACAGCGTTTCACCCCAATTATCATCATCAAAATGATCTTATACTGAAGAGATGAATATTGACAAAGAATACCACAATTCTGACGACGGAAGCTAAAGGTTGGGTCATTCAGACACCCACTGGACATCCGAGGGGTCTGTGTAGAGGAGAAGAGAGGACTGGCCGTACTGAGTGAGGTAAACCAGTACCACAACTGTACAATTCAAAACCTCCCAGCGATTGTAAATAAACGAATTTCTTTTTCACAAAGAAATCTGTACATAAAAGAAAATGATCATCTCAACTAGAAGCACGTTCACTAGGAGATGCGTATTGCGTTGTATCATTTCCTAAAACAAAAACAAAAAATTGGAAAAAAAAGAACAGACTGACTGAAGGCATTTGTGCCATCCGATTTCTCTTTCTTTCTTTTTTTTTTTTCTCCCCCATATATCTTATTTTAATTGTTTGGTTTTATGTTGGACATGTACCGCTGCCAAAAAGCAAATCCCTGTACCTTATGATGGACAATAAAGTATGTGTATTGTAATATTCCACTTAATAATTATCGAAAAAAACAACAACCGGTCATTCACATTGTTCTCACCGAGTAAACAATTTTTTTTCAACCCTTCCTAACCGTTGCGAGTAAAAGAACAACAACGACAACAGTAAATAAATCTAAACTAAACAAACAAATAAACAACAACAACAACAACAACAAACAACCCCACCCCCCCCCACCAAAAAATAAAATAAAATAAAATAAAATAAAATAAAATACACTACTATTGAACGAACAAACTGTTATCGTTTTAGCTGCAGAAACAATCATGGAAAACAAGCATGATTTGTCCGGATCAAAAGTAGTTTAGAAAAAAAAAACCCGTAAATCATCATGGAAAACTTAACAAAACTCATTTCTTGAAAGAATAAGCACCACCACCACCACAACCACCAACACCACCACCACCACCACCAACAACAACAACAAACACACACACACACACACGCACACACACACACACACACACACACACACACACACACACACATAGATAATTAAAAAAAAAATGATCACGTAAAAAAAAAAAAAAACCTTCGAGAAAAGGAGTATCTTCCTCTTTTACTCTCCTTCTACCTCCCTACCACCCCCCTCTCCATCTAAAGAAAGTGAGAAGAAAGACTAAGAATCTGATTAGGAAGATCTTGTGTTTAGGGGTGGCCCATAAAACGGAGGAACACGGTGTAAACTGAGGGACATGCGTGGATCGACCCGATCCCTGACCTTTAGCTCTATCTCCTGGCCCCTACAAGATCAAAGGACTTACCTGACTACCTATCTCGCTGCCTCAATGGCTCCAGGAGATAGGGTTGTAAAAAGCCAGCTTGATCATCAGAGGTGTAGTTAGTGTGTGTGTGTGTGTGTGTGTGTGTGTGTGTGTGTGTGTGTGTGTAGTTTGTGTCGTGTTGTGTGTGTGGGGGTTTGAGGGTGGGTGGGTGGGTCGGGTGGGGGGCGTACGGTGGTGGTGGAGTGGGGTGGGAAAGTGTGTGTGTGTGTGTGTGTGTGTGTGTGTGTGTGTGTGTTGTGCTTTGACTGGGGGACCGTGTGTGTGTGTGTGTGTGTGTGTGTGTGTGTGTGTGTGTGTGTGTGTGTGTGTGCGTGTGCAGTATGTGTATGTGTGTGTGTGCGTGCGTGTAGTATGTGTATTTGTGTATGTGTGCGCGTGTATATGTGTATGTGCGTGCAGTATGTATGTGTGTGTCTGTGCGTGTGTGTGTGACACCCGACCACACACACACACACACACACACACACACACACACACACCACCACCACCACCACCACCACCACCATCACCACAACAACAACACTATCAACACCACCACCACCACCATCAGCAGCTACGATAAAAGCAATGAACAACTCGAGCGCACACGCACATGCATGCATACACTCATTCACCACATAAGTGAAAAGAACTCAATCCCAAATCGTAGAAGCACCAAAACAAAAGAAAACAAAATTCACAGACCATTTTCTGATCAAACATTGGAGTCAAGGAGGCATCACTTGTGTCTTCAGCCCTTGATGAAAATATTGTCACCTCACCAAATTATCCCTTGATTTCTGTTCCTGGTTGCTGGGGTAGCCAGCGCTGCCAAAGCCACTAGTGACTCTTCTCCATCTTGTCTCTGTCCCTTGCCAAGTGATGAGCGGGGAAACTACGTCCATAGCACTTCATTTTCCGTTTCCTGACCTGACGACTTGTGAGAACTTCATCATGAGTGATGGCCTAGAGGTAACGCGTCCGCCTAGGAAGCGAGAGAATCTGAGCGCGCTGGTTCGAATCACGGCTCAGCCGCCGATGTTTTCTCCCCCTCCACTAGACCTTGAGTGGGTGGTCTGGACGCTAGTCATTCGGATGAGACGATAAACCGAGGTCCCGTGTGCAGCATGCACTTAGCGCACGTAAAAGAACCCACGGCAACAAAGGGGTTGTTTCTGGCAAAATTCTGTAGAAAAATCCACTTCGATAGGAAAAACAAATCAAACTGCACGCAGGAAAAAAAAAAAAAAAAAAAATGGGTGGCGCTCTCAGTGTAGCGACGCGCTCTCCCTGGAGAGAGCAGCCCGAATTTCACACAGAGAAATATGTTGTGATAAAAAGAAATACAAATACAAAAATATTGCTTGCTGGATCTTGCTGCGGACTTCTTCGTTTGTCGAATGATCTCTGTACTGGATGTTCAAGATCTTCCTGTGGGTTCTCATTTCAGCTGCCAACAAAACCTGTACCACGTATTTGTCGCCTTTTAGAAGCATGCTGTATAATGGTCTGCCATGCTGATGTACAAAATCACCAAGACAAAGCGGTCTCTACGTTTGGTATGGAAATCAGCGCCGAAAAGACTGAACACAACCAACGGCGCCATATGTGTAACTTCAGACATCAAAGTCAACGGCATAAGTATAGTATGTAAATCTATGAACCCTCCCCCGCAACCCCAATCATCATCTCTCACTATCATCATCGTTGTGTCGTCATTGTCGACTTCTTCTTTTCCTCCTCCTCTTCCTTCATCTTCTTTCGTTTGTTCCCTCCTTTATCCTTTCTCTTCCCATTTTCCTTCTCTCTTTATTCTTCCTCTCTTCTTTTTTAAAACCCTCCTTCTCTTCCCCTTGTTCTTTTTACTGGCATTGTTTCTGACTTCGCATAACCTCCACT
>NC_134876.1:84343673-84353673 GCF_041734735.1 Babylonia areolata
TGTGTGTGTGTGTGTGTGTGTGTGTGTGTGTGTGTGTGTGTGTGTGTGTGTGTGTGTGTGTGTGTGTGTGTGTGCGTATGCGTGTGTGTAAGTGTGTGTGTGTGTTCATGTTTGTGCGTGCGTGTGTTTGTGCGTGATAAAGACACTCTTTCGATATTGATATACCAAAGAAATGATGTTAAGCTATACATTATTGTTTTATACATCTATGACTCGAATGTATAATCAGAATCGATAACAGGCTGCTAAATGCTTTGTATGAATATTGTTGTCATTGCTGTCATTGTTGTCACTACAAAATAACGACAGTCGATGTGAACAATATATGAAGGATGGAATATGAAACCATGAAAAGTATTGAGAAATGATAATTGCAATTTTTCTACTTTCTTCTTCTTATTCTTTTATATACATTTTTGTTGTTCAGTAATGGGTGAAATTGTATACCACGAAGTGTATCTTCTGCAGTAAAATCGGAATATATCCATTTATAATTTCAATTTCAATCAAATCAACATTCCATTAATTTTTTACGCTGGTTTGTCATTGTCTATTCGGGTTATACACAAACGAAAGACAGAAGAGAATTGATTGGATAATGATGATGAGAATGTCATTACCTCCGCCAATCAGGTCTTCGGTTACTTTGGTAGTTCCTTGGAGTGTTTATTTTTTCAGTCGGAAAATTAAATAAAACAAAGTACATATAATTTGATTTGTCAGCTATGGTATAGAAACTAATCAATTGAAATCTAGTTTTGGGGTGAGTGACGAACCTGTGAATGTTCACTTAAATTCCAAAACGGATGAATAAAGATGCATTGTATTGTATTGTATTGTATTGTGTTGTGTTGTGTTGTGTTGTATTGTATTGTGTTGTATTGTATTGTATTGTGTTGTGTTGTGTTGTGTTGTTGTATTGTATTGTGTTGTATTGTATTGTGTTGTATTGTATTGTATTGTGTTGTGTTGTGTTGTGTTGTGTTGTATTGTATTGTATTGTGTTGTGTTGTATTGTATTGTATTGTGTTGTGTTGTGTTGTATTGTATTGTGTTGTGTTGTGTTGTATTGTATTGTGTTGTGTTGTATTGCGTTGTGTTGTGTTGTATTGTATTGTGTTGTGCACATGTGTTGTGTTGCATTGTATTGTGTTATATTGCATTGTGTTGTGTTGTATTGTATTGTGTTGTGTTGTGTTGTATTGTGTTGTGTTGTGTTGTATTGTGTTGTTTTGTGTTGTATTGTATTATATTGTGTTGTATTGTATTGTTTTGTATTGTGTTATGTTGTATTGTATTGTATTGTGTTGTGTTGTGTTGTGTTGTATTGTATCGTGTTGTGTTGTGTTGTGTTGTGTTGTATTGTATTGTGTTGTTTTGTGTTGTATTGTGTTGTATTGTATTGTATTGTGTTGTGTTGTGTTGTATTGTGTTGTTTTGTGTTGTATTGTATTATATTGTGTTGTATTGTATTGTATTGTATTGTGTTGTGTTGTATTGTATTGTGTTGTGTTGTGTTGTGTTGTGTTGTGTTGTGTTGTATTGTGTTGTGTTGTGTTGTGTTGTGTTGTGTTGTGTTGTATTGTGTTGTGTTGTATTGTATTGTGTTGTGTTGTATTGTGTTGTGTTGTGTTGTGTTGTATTGTATTGTGTTGTTTTGTATTGTGTTGTGTTGTATTGCATTGTATTGTATTGTATTGTATTGTATTGTGTTGTATTGTATTGTGTTGTATTGTATTGTATTGTGTTGTGTTGTATTGTATTGTGTTGTGTTGTGTTGTGTTGTGTTGTATTGTATTGTATTGTGTTGTATTGTATTGTGTTGTATTGTATTGTATTGTGTTGTATTGTGTTGTATTGTATTGTGTTGTATTGTATTGTATTGTGTTGTGTTGTATTGTATTGTATTGTGTTGTATTGTATTGTGTTGTGTTGTGTTGTGTTGTGTTGTGTTGTATTGTATTGTGTTGTTTTGTGTTGTATTGTGTTGTGTTGTATTGTATTGTATTGTGTTTTATTGTATTGTGTTGTGTTGTGTTGTATTGTATTGTGTTGTTTTGTGTTGTATTGTGTTGTATTGTGTTGTATTGTATTGTATTGTGTTGTGTTGTGTTGTATTGTATTGTGTTGTATTGTGTTGTATTGTATTGTGTTGTGTTGTGTTGTATTGTATTGTGTTGTATTGTATTGTATTGTGTTGTGTTGTATTGTATTGTATTGTGTTGTATTGTATTGTGTTGTGTTGTGTTGTGTTGTATTGTATTGTGTTGTATTGTATTGCGTTGTGTTGTGTTGTATTGTATTGTGTTGTGCACATGTGTTGTGTTGTATTGTATTGTGTTGTATTGCGTTGTGTTGTATTGTTTTGTGTTGTGTTGCGTTGTGTTGTATTGCGTTGTGTTGTGTTGTGTTGCGTTGTATTGGGTTGTATTGTATTGTGTTGCGTTGCGTTGTTTTGTGTTGTATTGTATTACGTTGTGTTGTATTGTATTGCGTTGTGTTGTATTGTATTGTTTTGTGTTGTATTGTGTTGTATTGTATTGTGTTGTGTTGTATTGTATTGTGTTGTGTTGTGTTGTGTTGTGTTGTATTGTATTGTATTGTGTTGTGTTGTGTTGTGTTGTGTTGTATTGTATTGTGTTGTGTTGTGTTGTATTGTATTGTGTTGTGTTGTGTTGTATTGTGTTGTATTGTATTGTGTTGTGTTGTATTGTATTGTGTTGTGTTGTGTTGTGTTGTGTTGTATTGTATTGTGTTGTGTTGTATTGTGTTGTGTTGTGTTGTATTGTATTGTGTTGTATTGTATTGTGTTGTGTTGTATTGCATTGTATTGTATTGTATTGTATTGTATTGTATTGTGTTGTATTGTGTTGTGTTGTATTGTATTGTATTGTGTTGTGTTGTATTGTATTGTGTTGTGTTGTGTTGTGTTGTGTTGTATTGTATTGTATTGTGTTGTATTGTATTGTGTTGTATTGTATTGTATTGTGTTGTATTGTGTTGTATTGTATTGTGTTGTATTGTATTGTATTGTGTTGTGTTGTATTGTATTGTGTTGTGTTGTATTGTATTGTGTTGTGTTGTGTTGTGTTGTGTTGTATTGTATTGTGTTGTTTTGTGTTGTATTGTGTTGTGTTGTATTGTATTGTATTGTGTTTTATTGTATTGTGTTGTGTTGTGTTGTATTGTATTGTGTTGTTTTGTGTTGTATTGTGTTGTATTGTGTTGTATTGTATTGTATTGTGTTGTGTTGTATTGTATTGTGTTGTATTGTGTTGTATTGTATTGTGTTGTGTTGTGTTGTATTGTATTGTGTTGTATTGTATTGTATTGTGTTGTGTTGTATTGTATTGTATTGTGTTGTATTGTATTGTGTTGTGTTGTGTTGTGTTGTATTGTATTGTGTTGTATTGTATTGCGTTGTGTTGTGTTGTATTGTATTGTGTTGTGCACATGTGTTGTGTTGTATTGTATTGTGTTATATTGCATTGTGTTGTGTTGTATTGTATTGTGTTGTGTTGTGTTGTATTGTGTTGTATTGTATTGTATTGTGTTGTATTGTATTGTATTGTATTGTGTTGTGTTGTATTGTATTGTATTGTGTTGTATTGTATTGTGTTGTGTTGTATTGTATTGTGTTGTTTTGTGTTGTATTGTGTTGTATTGTATTGTGTTGTGTTGTATTGTATTGTGTTGTGTTGTGTTGTGTTGTATTGTATTGTATTGTGTTGTGTTGTGTTGTGTTGTGTTGTATTGTATTGTGTTGTGTTGTGTTGTATTGTATTGTGTTGTTTTGTGTTGTATTGTGTTGTATTGTATTGTGTTGTGTTGTATTGTATTGTGTTGTGTTGTGTTGTGTTGTGTTGTATTGTATTGTGTTGTGTTGTATTGTATTGTGTTGTATTGTATTGTGTTGTGTTGTGTTGTATTGTATTGTGTTGTGTTGTATTGTATTGTGTTGTGTTGTGTTGTATTGTATTGTGTTGTATTGTATTGTATTGTGTTGTGTTGTGTTGTGTTGTGTTGTATTGTATTGTGTTGTATTGTATTGTATTGTGTTGTGTTGTGTTGTGTTGTGTTGTATTGTATCCGGATCGTTATCCCACACCAGGGCATTTTTTAAATATATATTTTTTACCACTGAGAGTCAGGGGAGGGGGGGGGGATAATCCGATACCTTTTTGGCGTTGAGGGAGACATGTGATATGATAGTCAGTCGTGTCCGACTATGACCATCAGAACAGCAGAGGAGGCAACTGCTGTTCCGACTACTTGGGCTAGAATTTGATTATAGTGGAGAGTGTCTTGCCCAAGTTACATCCTCACTCTCTCGGCCAAGAGGGTTTTAGGACAGTCGGCGTTGGGATGGTTCCCAAAGGCCAACTAGTCCACAAGGCTGCAGCACTAAGAGCCAGTGCAATTTTGCCTCCTAGTTTGAGAGTCATAGTCCTTCACAAAAGACTAAGCTGTAAATGATTTCCCATTGACTGGAGAAACCATTGATAATACAGCTCTCACTTTGCTGTTGGCCCAAATGTAAAACTTATGTCAATCTGTGATATAAGTCGAGTGTTGGGAGGCATGTACAATACAACTGAAATGATAGTCAGCTTGAAACATAGGTTAACTGTTTCTGGGCATCGCAAAACTATTTTTGTAGATTATTTATTTTGGAATATTACTGGTTCCTTCGATTTTGCGAATGTATTGGATGCTTTGCATTTAAATAATAAATCATGTGTTAACTCTTTCCATACGAACGGCGAAAGAGACGACGTTAACAGCGTTTCACCCCAATTACCATCATCAAAATATTGCAAGCGGAAGGCTCTTATACTGAAGACGTGAATGTGGACAAAGAATACCACAGTTCTGACGACGGAAGCTAAAGGTTGGGTCATTCAGACACCCACTGGACATCCGAGGGGTCTGTGTAGAGGAGAAGAGAGGACTGGCCGTAGTGAGTTAAAGATTCTTCATGAAATGGGAAGGAAGAAGCATGTTGACATTGCTGGATCATGGATTAAGATGAACATATTAATGAAAATATTATATATAAAACAACAACAATATCTCCCCCCCCCTCCCCGCCCCCGCCCTGCCCCAGAAAAACAACAACCGGGTATTGTTCATAGTTTACTAGAAAGATACGTATTGGTATTTGAACGGACTGTCGAAGAAGTCCACTTTATAAGAGAATGTACCCAGTTCCTAGATGATTGGTTGAAAGTACTGAAAAAGGAACACGTATCTCCAAAATGACTATTAACTTGGGTCAGCTCAGACGCTGGAGCTTTATACAGTTGGATTTTTTTCTCTCGTTATTTCATTGAAATATGACCAGTGTACTATACGAACATACAAAACGCGCAATATACATGATAATTTATTGCCTAATCATTTATTCATTTCTGTGTCGATGAATTCATTGATTTACATCTATTGATTTTTTTTTCTTATGTGCTTGCTTACGAACGTACGTATTACTACTGGCTTTGTATACTTATTAGGTTGTTATTATTATTATTATTATTATTATTGCCATTGTCATTATCACTACTATTATTAGATTATGCCAGTGGGTGCACATTCAAAATTGGATTCTGTCGCTGAAACGTCCTCTCTTTAACCCACATGCTTCAGTGTTCCATCATCTCAAAACTGAGTGTATTTGTAGGTTTGTGGTTGCGACGCGGGTAAGGCGGGGGGTGGGGGGGGGGGGAGAATGTCAGAATGGTACGTAAAGTGGGCTTTTAAAACTGTTTCTATGCAGTTTTTTTTTTAATGTGATACATTCCTTACCGGTTGTTTAGCTGTTGGTTTATCATCAGGGGTGGAGCATGCCATAATGTGTATAGTCTTATGTATGTTCTTTTCCACGACTTTGATAGTTTCTCTCCACACACACACACACACACACACACACACACACACACACACACACACACACACACACACACATTTGACCTGCCAATTCATGACAATATTGCACTTCTCCAGATTACTGATCACAGTGAAAATGACACCGGTAAAGAGTAACACACACCACACACACACACACACACACACACACACACACACACATTGTTATAAGAAGATCACACTCTCTTGGTGTGTTGGGCTCCGCTCTCTGTAGAAAGAACTGAGGTAATTACCGAGACCGGTAAAAAAAAAAAAAAGAAAGAAAGAAAAAAAAAGCAGTAGTTGTAGCCTGAAGCTGTTATACAGCAAAAATTTGCTGCATTTTAATTACAAGTTTTATAGACATGCCAAGACTACTGTCGTTCATATATATATATATATATATATATATATATATATATATAGAGAGAGAGAGAGAGAGAGAGGAGAGAGATCTATTTCTATATGTAACAGATGATTCTAACATGTTTGAATGAAATGCTATTTGAGCCTTCTAGTTGTTAGGGAAAAGGGCAATATCGATAAGTATGTTATTATTATTATTGTTGTTGTTGTTAGTAGTAGTAGTAGTATCATCATTGTTGTTTGTGATTGTGGTAGTGATGGTATTGTTGATTATATTTTTTTTGGTTATGATTAGAACCCGATTTATTTAAAGAAAAGGGGAGGAAGATAACTTTCTCTTGGATAAACAAAGAAGAAGAAATGGATTACGTGTCACTCGAGACTCCTTCTATTCTGTTTTGATGATGATGATGATGATGATGATGATGATGTTGGTGATTCTTCTTCTTATTATTACTATTATTGTTGTTATCATCGCCATCACCATTATTATCTTCATTATGACTATTATTGTTATTATTGTTATTGTTGTTGTTGTTGTTGTTATTATTATTATTACTATTATTATTATTATTATTATTATTATTATTATTATTATTATTATTATTATTATTATTATTATTATTTATTGATGTTGTTGTTGTTTCTCTTGCTATCACTATTATGAAGACCACAAACACACAATGCACCAGTTTCAGTTTCAGTTTCAGTTTCAGTAGCTCAAGGAGGCGTCACTGCGTTCGGACAAAACCATATACGCTACACCACATCTGCCAAGCAGATGCCTGACCAGCAGCGTAACCCAACGCGCTTAGTCAGGCCTTGAGAAAAAAAAAGAAAAAAAAAGGGGAATAAATAATAGATAAGCTTACATAAATAAATAAATAATAATTATAATATAGAAAAAGGTAATAATAATAATAATAATAATAATAATAATAATAATAATAATAATAATAATAATTTTTTTAAAGACAAAAAAGACAACAATGATGATAAATAAGCAAATAAATGTAAAACATGAAGACACACATTCACACATACACAAATGCACCAGTGTTGCTGCAGTCCCCATAGGAACAGCAGAAAGAAAACTACAGCAATGACAATAACAACATAACAACTACCAACAAATAGCAAAAAAAAAACAACAAAAAAAACAAAACAAAAAAATCTCAGTAAAACAACGCCAGTTAATATTTCGACACCAAACACTGACCAACACTACCCTTCAATCTGACAAAGGAAAGCAAAACAGTTTTACGTAAGACATTCTTCAACACATTGAAAGCGAAGTGGACGAAGAAAAAAAAAAGCCCCCCAAAACCACACACACACACACACACACACACACACACACACACACACACACACACACACACACACACACACACACACACACACACACACACACACACACACACACACACACACACGCAACAGTTAACTTAAACAAAAGGCCAAACCCCACAAATACCCCACACCAGTAAACTTGGCGAGAGAGAAAAGGGCCACAAAAGATCGACCACTCACCCTCACAGCCGTTAGTATTAATCTCCCCTGATGTCATTCCTTCCCTCCCTTTATCTTTCCTTCCTTCCCTTCCTTCCTTCCTTCCTTCCTTGCCCTGCCAAACCTGTTATGTCCCTTTATCGGCACTCTTCAATTAAGGGACAGTATATCTGTCCGAGGGGGGAAAGAAGTCGCGAAGGGCTGCCATATTTCTCACGAGGCAGTCAATGGCTGAGCACATAGATAGATGGTCAGCGGACTTGGTATACTTATATACAGGACCCCCCCCCCCCCGCCCCCCCACCAACCCCTTCCCACCTGCCCCTCCCACCCCCAGTCTCTCCCATGAATTCTCTTCGGTGTCTATGACGTGGCCCTGTGGTCACTGGAGGGGTTCCGGATTCGGGAGGGAGGAAGGAGAGAGGGAGGGAGGGAGGGAGGGAGGGAGGAAGGAGAGAGGGAGGGAGGGAGGAAGGAGAGAGGGAGGGAGGGAGGAAGGAGAGGGAGGGAGGGAGGGAGGGAGGAAGGAGAGAGGGAGGGAGGGAGGGAGGAAGGAGAGAGGGAGGGAGGGAGGAAGGAGAGAGGGAGGGAGGGAGGGAGGAAGGAGAGAGGGAGGGAGGGAGGAATGAAACGGACAGCGTGGATGATTCACGGAATTCTGGGGGTTGGCTTTAGTTGTGTGTGTGTGTGTGTGTGTGTGTGTGTGTGTGTGTGTGTGTGTGTGTGTGTGAATTATGGAAGTTTAATAGGAGTTATGGACATTTAAATGTCGTAAAACCCATCATAGGAAATATGGACACTATAAACTAAACACAACTAGCAAACAAAAAGTAAAAGCAATAAGTTGTGAGTACATGCAGGATATATCACAAGATATTGTTATGGATTGCGAACTTTAAAGCATTCATATATATATATATATATATATATATATATATATATATATATATATATATATATACATATATATATACATATGAATGCTTTAAAGTTCGCAAACCATAACTATATCTTGTGATATATCCTGCATGTACTCACAACTATATATATATATATATATATATATATATATATATATATATATATATATATATATATATATATACATATGAATGCTTTAAAGTTCGCAAACCATAACTATATCTTGTGATATATCCTGCATGTACTCACAACTTATTGCTTTTACTTTTTGTTTGCTAGTTGTGTTTATATATATATATACTTTTTGTTTGCCATTTCTGGTTGGAAATAAGTTAGTGGCAACAGAGAACTCGGCCTTTGATTTTTGTGTTGCCAGTGCCATCTGGCCAATGATTCGAAGACTGGGAATTAACTGTCACAGTTAAGAAGAAGAAATGGATTACGTGTTACTCGAGACTCCTTCTATTCTATTTTGATAATGATGATGATGATAATGATAATGATTAGTATATATATATATATATATATATATATATATATATATATATATATATATATATGCGTGCGTGCGCGCGCTCGCGCGCGCGTGTGTGTATGTGTGTGTGTGTGTGTGTGTGTGTGTGTGTGTGTGTGTGTGTGTGTGTGTGTAAGTGTGGTTAGGAGGATGTGAGGCGAGAGTAGAGGGGCGGGACTAAAATAAAAGGACAACGGATATAATCCAAAATAAAGTTACGTTATCAAATAACACATTCTCAGAGCAGAACTGACCTTGCATTGTTAGACAAACTTGACAAAAGATCAGTCAAATATATGACAGTTTTTTTTCATTTTATTCTATTTTATTTGTTTGATATAAGATTTTCAAGATGATCATCGTTCACCAATTTCGTGTGTATTTTTCATGCATTTCAATAGACAAAACTAAATTCAAGTAAGCAGTGCAAGTCGTTATAGAAGAGGTTTTGTACAAGTACCCACGTGTCTGTCTATCTATCTATCTGTGTGTGTGTGTGTGTGTGTGTGTGTGTGTGTGTGTGTGTGTGTGTGTGTGTGTGTGTGTGTGTGTGTGTGTGTGTTGATTTAACGTCTCCATATTAATATTATGAATCTACAATTTATTTCTGTAGTAATTCATTTTCATTCAGACAAATATGTATAGCTTGAAGAAGGAAATTGTTCACGATTATGATCTGACATTTTTTCGAATTCCTGTCTCTGATTCGTTGCTTCTGTTTGTCTATTAATGCATTTGTGTTTTCCTATTATGAAACGGATGCGACCAAACAATTCAGGTGGATCT
>NC_134876.1:84361173-84401173 GCF_041734735.1 Babylonia areolata
ACCTGATCGGGAAACAAGAGAAACAAGAGAGGCAGAGCCTTCAAGACTCACTTGTGATACACTTTTTTAAAAAAATCCAAGCTTTTTATGTATTGAGTATAATGCATTTACTGTTATATTTATATTTTTTATATTCTCTAAACTTGGCACTTTGATCTGATATTCGACTCAACAAAAGATCTGTCATTATTTTCATTTTTTGTTCAAACAGGAACTTCTTTTGCTAAGCATGAAAGTTTTGTTTATTGCAAACGTTTTGCTGCAGGCAGTAAAACAAAGGAAATTACTCTGCTGGGGGACTTAGTTTGCTTTAAACTGATCTTTCTCATCTTAAACATTACATTTTGAAATTATACTCAATACATAAAAAGCTTGGATTTTTTTAAAAAGTGCATCATAAGTGAGTCTTGAAGGCCTTGCCTCTCTTGTTTCAAAATGTAATGTTTAAGATGAGAAAGATCAGTTTAAAGCAAATTAACTCCCCCTAGCATTACAGAGTAATTTCCCTTTTTTACTATCTGTACCAAAACGTTTGCAAAATAAATAAAACTTCCATGCTTAGCAAAAGAAGTTCCTGTTTGAACAAAAAATGATAATAATGACTGCTCTAGCTGTTGGGTCAGAATATCAGATCAAAGTGCCAAGTTTAGCGAATACAAAAAATATAAATATAACAGTAAATGCAGTTTGCATATAATTAGGCTTCATTCTTTATTTTTTTGTGCCCATCCCAGAGGCGCAATATTGTTTTAAACAAGATGACTGGAAAGAACTGAATTTTTCCTATTTTTATGCCAAATTTGGTGTCAACTGACAAAGTAGTTGCAGAGAAAATGTCAATGTTAAAGTTTACCACGGACACACAGACACACAGACACACAGCCACACACACACACACACACACACACAGACAACCGAACACCGGGTTAAAACATAGACTCACTTGTTTACACAAGTGAGTCAACAAGAAGAAAAGTACTACTGGACGTTATGATACAACGGTTCAAATAACAAACCTTTTTTTTTTCCTTTGTTTTTCCTTTCTTTTTTTTTTGTGTGTGTGTTTGAAATGTACAAAGATGCATCTCACAATCAGGGCAATATTCCAAGCGTCTTTACTCTGGTTTACTTTCCATAAAAGACTGCTTTTTCGAATATTTTTCTTTTTTTTTTTAATCCATGCATAGAAGAGAGAAACAACAATAACAACAACCACACACACACACACACACACACACACACACACACATACACACACCTCCCTACACGACGCGACCCGAAGTTATCCGCTCCATCCTCCTCAACATACATCATACATAATGATATAAATAAGATAACTATATTACATTAACATTTAGGAAAAGTTCACAATGTTGCTGAAAAAAAAAAGGGTTACAAATGATATCAACAACACTGTCGAAACAGACAATAATTGTAGTTTTTGAAAAGGCTGGTTTTTTGTTGTATTTTTGTTGTTGTTGTTTTGTTTTTTGGTGTGTTTTTATTTATTTATTTATATTCAAGGAGGAATGCAGTGCATCTTATTTGCTCTATAACATGTTCGCTGTCTTTTACACTCTCCTTCATCTCTTAAGTTCTTTCCCACTTCTCAATATGATTCCTGTCAAACCGCTGTAATCGTAATGAAATTGTTATATTTCTATCAATCAATCGATCAATCAATCAATCAATCAATCAATCAATCAATCAATCTATCTATCTATCTATCTATCTATCGTGGTCGTGGTCAGTCAGTCAGTCAGTCTGTTTCTCTGTCTCTTGTTGAGGCACCGAAAAATGCCTTCAGTTTTCCCCCCTAAAAGACCGCAAATAATGGGAAACGGAATATTCTTTTGTCGTTGTATAATCGCGTGTACTTGTATGTATGTATGTATGTATGTATGTACAGAGAGAGAGACAGAGACAGAGACAGAGAGAATAAAAGACCAAAGCCTTGATGTGGTTGTTTGTTTTTTCATTAGAAAGAAAATAAGAAATGTTGTTGTTTCCTCTTTTTCTTCTTCTTCTTCTTCTTCTCTTTCTTCTTCTTCTTCGTTCGTGGGCTGCAAACTCCCACGTTCACTCGTATGTATACGAGTGGGCTTTTACGTGTATGACCGTTTTTTTTGTTTTGGTTTTTTTGTTTTGTTTTTTGTTCTTGTTTTTTTTTTTTTTTTACCCCGCCATGTAGGCAGCCATACTCCGTTTTCGGTTTTTTTTTTTTTTTTTTTTTTTTGGTTTTTTTTTGTTTGTTTGTTTTTGAGGGGGGGGGGGGTAATTTTTTTTTTATATGATACATTTCTGTTTAACTTTTAACCTAAACAAAAACTGAATCACCGTAGGGAAGGGACAGGGGTGGGCGTGGAGGGGCGTGTGTTGCAAAATAACAAACACCCCCCCAAAAAAAACAAAAAAAAAAACAACAAACAACAACAACAAAAAAACCCCAAAACAACCCCCCCAAAAAAACCTGATTCCTCATGAAATGTTCATGCTAGGCATTCTGCTCATCCGACGAGGGAGGAGGAGGAGGAGGTTTAGCATGGAACAGCGAGAGACACAGCTGCTGTTTCGCACAGTGGAGTGCTCATCAGGCAACCACTTGATACCCCGGCTGGGGCCTCCAACGGAAGGGAAGCAATCTCATTTAAATTAAAGCAAAGAGGGAGCAAACTCCTCATAATTCGGT
This sequence comes from Babylonia areolata, assembly GCF_041734735.1. Lineage (NCBI taxonomy): Eukaryota > Metazoa > Mollusca > Gastropoda > Neogastropoda > Buccinidae > Babylonia > Babylonia areolata. The sequence goes on from NC_134876.1 coordinate 84,363,863, forward strand.
AGGGAAGTTGTTGTTTGGTGCCTGTTTTTTGTTGTTGTTTTTTGTTGTTGTTGTTGTTGTTGTTGTTTTTTGTTTTTTTAAGAATATGCCTCTTAAAACAACACCAAAAACAAACAAATTGACAACAAAGCACACACACACACACACACACACACACACACACACACACACACACATAGACAGACAGACACACACACACACACACACACACACACACACAACACACACACACACACACACAACACACACACATACACAGACACACAGACATACATACACACACACACACACACACACACACACACACATAAATGCGAGCATCAACTGAATGGAAATAAATTGAGAATTTTTGAATGAATCAAAGGTATGACATTTCTCATCAATCTATAATTATGTGGATAAACACCAGAGAAGGTCTATGTGATGCAGTTATAAAACATGCTCATGCTTAACCACATGATTAACATATTGAGCAACATGATTGAAATACAAGTCACTCGGAGGGGAATCTCTCTCTCTCTCTCTCTCTCTCTCTCTCTCTCTCTCTCTCTCTCTCTCTCTCTCTCTCTATATATATATATATATACATGTATACATATGTATATATATTATATATATAAACAGGATTGTACCTATCTGTCTATATATCTATATGTGTGTATCTGCCTATATAATCATCCATATGTGTACACACACACACACACACACACACACACACACACACACACACATATATATATATATTATACATATATATATATATATATATATATATATATATATATATATATGCACAGAGAGAGAGAGAGAGAGAGAGAGAGAGAGAGAGAGAGAGAGGAATACCAGAAATACAAAAATGAAAACAGGAGCTCTCTCTCTCTCCCTCTCTCTCTCTCTCTCTCTGAACCCTTCTCTCTCTCTCTCGCCCTAATTCATTCATCCACCATCATGTTGCTAAAATAAATATGTTTACATACATTGGAATAAATCGAACACTTCAATTTCTATATATACATGTATGTACGTGTGTGCGTATGTACTTGAGAGACAGAGACAGAGAGAGAGAGAGAGACAGACAGACAGACAGACAGACAGACAGACAGACAGACAGACAGATACTGGTACGGATAATTGATTCAATTATAGGTCATTGCCCTAGACAGACAGACAGACAGACAGAGACAGACAGACAGACAGACAGACAGACAGACAGAGGCAGTGAGACAGAGACAGAGACAAACAGACACAACACATACAACACCCCCTCCCCCCACCCACCCCCACACACACTCTCTCTCTCTCACTAAGAGAGGGAAAGAGAGAGAGAAAGAGAGAGAGAGAGAGAGAGAGAGAGAGAGAGAGAGAAAGAGAGAGAGAGAGAGAGAGAGAGAGAGAGAGAGAGAGAGAGAGAGAGAGAGAAGGAAAGACACAGACAGACAGATACACACACGGAGGCAGAATAGAGGCAGAGAAAGGTGATGGAGGACAAAGAAGACATGCAACAAACAGGTAGAGACAGAGTACAAAGGCAGAGGTAGAGAAAATGATTATCATGCACGGACTGATAATATAGCTATACATGTTCAGACAAACCTCACACAAACACAGCCATACATCACACATAGACATCACACACATAAAGGGACATACTGAATTAGCAAAACAGAGAAACACGGAGACAGAGAGAGAGAGAGACAGACAGGGAGACAGAGACAGATATGATAATGATATGATAATGGATACTTATATAGCACACTATCCAGAAATCTGCTCTAGGTGCTTTACAAAAACACTTTTGATAACATAAAACATTATATCTATGTTACATACACACACCAAAATGTGACCACACACACACACACACACGCACGCACGCACGCACGCGCACACACACACGCACGCACGCACACACACACACACACTGCATACATACATTTTAACATACATGTGTATCTAACAGCTACCCTAACAAATACGCACACATAGGCAGGCACAAACTTACATAAACACACGCACACACAATACACATTCATATACATGCATGTAGTTGTGGACCTGCCACAATTGAACTTATTGCTGAGGGAAAAGGTGAGTTTTGAGACGAGATTTAAAAGATGCGAGGGAATCAGAATGACGGAGGTTATCAGGGAGCTTGTTCCACGTCTTTGGCGATTGAAAAGAAAACGATCTGTGTCCATAGGTCTTACTTCTGACGTGAGGTATCCTGAGAAGTCGAGTATCAGAGGAAGAACGGAGCTGGCGAGACGGGGTATAGATATGGATGAGTTCAGAAAGATACTTGGGGCCAGATCCGTTGACTGCAGAAAAGGTCAGAGTGGATAGCTTATAGTCTATTCGATCAGAAACAGGCAACCAGTGGAGAGACTGAAGGAGAGGAGAAACATGGTCAAATTTAGAAGCTCTGCAAATGAGTCTGGCAGCGTTATTCTGAATTCGTTGGAGTCTGTCTAACAGGTATTTGGGAAGGCCGGCCAAAAGAGAGTTGCAGTAATCCAATCTTGAGAGAACCAGAGAGCATACAAGTGTCTTGGTTGCATCGGTTGAGAGATAGTGGCGGATAGAGCTGATTCTACGCAGTTCCAAATAGGCAACTTTACAGATATTCGAAATGTGCTGTTGGAAGGAAAGAGACTGGTCCAGGATTACACCAAGACTGCGAACAGAGGGAGAAAGTGAAACAGGTGTGCTATTGATCAGAACAGAGTCAGGAAAGGAAGGATGTTGACGAAACTTCTTTGGACAGGTTATCATCAATTCAGTCTTATCATCATTTAATTGCAGCTTGTTGAGAGTCATCCAGTCCTTTAGGCCAGCAATGCCCTCCTGTGTTTGAGTCACCAGTGCATCAAATTCAGCTATGGAAGCCGACTGATAAAGTTGTGTGTCATCAGCAAAGCTCTCATGCGACATCGCATGATGACTGATGACATCCGACACAGGAGCCGCATACAGCACGAAAAGAACAGGACCTAGGACGGACCCTTGTGGGACACCATATTTCAAGGCAGATACTCTAGAGTATGTACCATTTACACACACTTTCTGTGTACGATCTGACAGGTAACACGTGATCCATGCTAGTGCAGTGTCACGAATACCAAAGGAAGTTTTAAGTCTGTTCAAGAGGATAGAGTGGTCGATAGTGTCAAAAGCTGCTGACAAATCTAACAGAGCGAGAACAGATATCTTATCCTCATCAAATCCCGAAAGCAAATCATTCACTATTCTAAGAAGGGCTGTTTCGCAACTATGACCACGTCTATAAGCTGACTGGTGGGAATTAAGTAAGCCATTCTGCTCCAGATGAGCTAAGAGCTGAGACAATATGATCTTTTCTAGCAGTTTTGATAAAAATGACAGATTAGAGACAGGTCGATAATTTTTCAAGCAATTATGATCCAAAGATGGTTTCTTGATGAGTGGACGTACAATAGCAGACTTGAAGCTTTCAGGGAAACAACCAGACACCAAGGAAGAATTGATGACATGAGTAATATGTGGCAGTAGAACATCAATACATTCAACCAACAAAGAAGACGGGACAGGGTCAAGCTCACAGGATTTCGGACAAGCGCTCAGACACACTTTCTTCACAAAATCTTCAGTAACCGGTTGGAAACAATGTAAAACAGGACCACTGTACACGCGTTCTTGAACGGGTGAAGAAGGAGACACAACAGAGTCAAGCTTCTCACGAATGCATGATATTTTGCCGGTGAAGAAGTCAGAAAATTTTTGAGGGAGACAGAGAGTCAGAATGACAGATAGAGACAACACGAATAAGACAGAGAGACAGAGACAGAGACATACAGCTAGACAACAACCAGCCAGTCAGACAGACAGACATAGAGACAGACGGACAGACACTGAGACAGACAGACAGACAGACAGACATAGAGACAGACACACACACACAGACAGAGAGACAGACCAAGACAGAGCCAGAGGTACACACACACACAGACACACACACACACACACACACACACACACACACACACACACACACACACACACACACACACACACACACACAGAGGTCCCCAATCCCAAAACAAAGAGGACTCACCACCACTGAGTTCCTTTCAGCACCCCTTTGTTCCTCCCGCGTTTGCCCTTGCCGGCACTGTTGACCGCCCCGTCTGCCTCCTCCTTCTCCTTCCTCTCCTCTCCCCCCTCCTCCTCCTCCTGCACGTCCCCCCTCTCCCTCCTCCTCCCCGCCGCCGTCACCGTCACCGTCAGGGTCACCACCAGCAACAGCAGCAGCAGCGGCCACCACCACCACCAACCCCTCGTCACCATCTTCCGATCCCCACCACCCCCTCACACACCGCACACACTGCCACGGCTCCTCTTCTCTAAAGGATGGTGATGATGGTGACAGTGATGATGATGATGATGATGATGACGACGGTGGTGGTGGTGGTGGTGATGATGTTGGCGACGAAGTGACAGAGGCATCATCAGTCAGATGTAGACAGATGGACAGATGGATGGATGGATGGATAGATGGACGGACGGAAAAGTCACACGCAAACCTTTCGTGTCTGAGCAGATTCACTTTTTCTGTCGTCTCTACACCACTACTGTCGCCAGGTTTTGTGCTTGTTTTTTCCTTCCTTTTTTTTTTGTTTTGTAGTTTTGACTCCAGCCTACTCAGAGCGACGTGTTCAGTCAAATACCCTCATCCACAAAATTTGAACGAAGGTGTTTTTGTTTACTTCCTGGAGACTTATTTATGCTGTTCTCTGAAAGTAAACTGATTGCTTTACACATACAATCGATGGAGTGACAGCATTGTCCATTTCGTCTCTGTCTTTAGTGAGGAAAGAGTCACATTTTGGACACGTTGATCGTGTATGCTATTTTCCCAATTTGCAGGCATGAAGATCTTGAAGTCCATCGTAAAAAATGATCTGAAATATTCATTTCTATACTAGACACCCAGAAGTGATCCTTTTTTTTTTTTTTTATCTCTTCACAATTACTTATCAGCGACGTCGTTTGGATTCTGAATACTGGATAGAATTATTTGTTGCTGTTTTTTTTCTCCCTCAAAAGAAGTGTTGTTGTTTTTTTAAATTGTGATTATGCCTCACTTGGGGTTCATTCTGGATGCATAACATCTAACAAAATTTGTTTCAACAGAAAACATTCAATTACTGACTACAGAATGCAGACCTCAACACCTTGATAGATATATCAGTCCGACGAATTCTGTACAAAAGATTGCCGTTTATTAAAAACAAAATCAAAAATAATTTTAAAAAAAACATCCAATTTTAAAAGCACAACGTGGTATGACTATATTTAAACTGATGTTGTTGTTTCTTTTTAGCCGGTAAAAGTTAATGAACAAGGTTTAAAAGAAAAGGAAAAGAAGCATATACGGCGGAACGAACAACGACGGCTGCTAATCAGTTAGCAAGTTTCTTCCAGACTGTCAAACCCAGCTCAGAAAAACCAAAACAAATGAAGCGTTACACAGGCTGTATGTTGGCGGAGAAAGCAGTGAGCAAAGGCAGTTATCTGCTGTCTATCAGATGCGCCCTGTGATTGGAGAGGGGTGGAAGAAAACTCCGCCAACCCCCCCCTCAACCCCCCCGCCCCGGGAGACGGGGTGGCGGTGGTGGTAGAGGAGATTGGGGATGTTTAAGGGGGTGGGGGGGGTGGCGTGTGGGGCAAGACAAGCTGAATGGTGGAGAAGGGGGTGAGGAGAAGGGTCGGGGTGGGGGTGGGGGTGGAGGCGGGGAGGTGGGTGTCTTGGGTGTGTATGGGGGTTGGGGGGGGGAGGAGTGGGGGCAGGGTTGGGGGGGGGGTAGAGGGGAAGGGTTGACGATGTTTGGCCTGAGGGTCTGGCCTGGTCTGTCGTTGTTTGTAGGTCACTGACTCCTAGCGGCGTGCCTTTGTGTCGGGCAGGGCCCTGTCCTCTCCGTGTCCCTTGTGTCCCTTGTCCCTTCTCCTTGTCTGGTCTCCTCTGGCAAGTCGTGGGTCCTCAGCTCCCTCCTCCCCCCCTTGGCCGGCAAGCGGCGTTGTTTAAGGAGAGATGGAGCCGGCGCCGGATGTTGAGCCCTCCCTGCTTTGTGGGTCCCGGGCCGCCGTGCGGAGCTACACTTTTGCTGTGTGGATTACCTTCGTCAACACGCCCCGTCTTTGCTGCGGTGTATCGGAGTTTAATTGAGAAGCATGCGCTGGCATAACTGCTCCTACCGCTGCCTGAGCCACTTTAACCGTTTCGACCCAGACTTGGGACTTCGTCGTGGGGGGAAGTCCGCAGTGGAGACCACAAATAGTGAGGAGGGGAGGGGGGTGTGGGGGGTGTGGGGAGGGAAGAGAGCAAGATCTCACTCTGTCGCAAGAATGTTGATACAAAAAGATGCTGCGGCAGCCACCGTGGTTAAACTAACACACACACACACACATGATGAACACACACACACACACACATAAAAAAAAACCCACCCAGCAGACTGTAGGAAATCCATAAAAGACACAGTGAGGTGAAGCTGTTGGAGCTTCTCCAGTAGTCGTGACAGCATCTGCTGATGTACTCACTCGCCCGTCTTCATCATACATAACCTCCCATCAAAAACTCCTCTCTCCCCATCCCCTCCCTCTCTCTCCTTCTTCTCCTTCTCTTCTTACTCTGGCAGCGGCCCCATTCCTTCCCTTTCCACGAGGGGCTGAGGCCGAAGCTATCAGTGTGGAGGGGCGGCCCACGCCCTTTTCAGGCTCTTCAGGTCGCCGACGTGCTGTGGTGGGGAGTGGAGGATACCCCAGACTGATTATCAAAAAAAAGGGGTGGCGGAGTAAGTGGGGTATGTATGTACCCCTAGACGGTCATTGGGGAGGGATGGGGAACTTCAGGGAGTGTGTGTCTGAGTGAGAGTGAGAGAGAGAGAGAAACAGAGAGAAAGAAATGGGGGTGGGGGGTGTGAAGGGAAGAGGATTTAAAAAAAAAAAAAAAGAAAGAAAGAAAGACTGGCGCAATTGCCAACGCCACCGCCACTCGTTCGACGACGTAGGCGCTTGGAATCTCGTAAAATTCTTTACTCTCACCCCCCCCCCTCCCCTCTCCTCCCCTCCCCTCCCCTCCTCTCCCCTTCCCCACCCTTACACCTACCACACCACACCCACCTGTGTGGCAGAGATTTCAGGCCGGGTCGCCTCACGACACCCACCTCGCCCACCTCCACCACGCTACCCCCCGACCTTCTCCTTCTCCTCCTCTGCCCTCCACACCCACACCTCCACCACCACCTCCACCACCCCCACACACCCTGTAGTCTTTAATTGGGCCCTGACGTCAGGCGCGAAAGGAAAGACACACCGCGCCTTTCTGTCGGTGCGTTTGTCCGCCTGTCTGCCTCGTCTTCGTCGTTTTCCGGTCCGTTGGCATGTCTGTCCGCCCGTCTGGTTGGCTCTGAGCGTTCTTGGCGAGGGTCATTCTGTCGTAATGATAATCAAAATAGCAAAATCATTATTTGTATCACTACGGCTTAAATGTTAAACTTAAACAGATCAATCTCTACATTGAACATTTTGAATCCCTTAATCGTTTTTATGGATTAAAAAAAAAAAAGAAGATAATCCCTATACATATATCTAAACATTTACACATATTTCTTTCCAAGTTACAAAACTTTCAGTCACTTAGATCTGTCAAATACACAGACAGACACATACACGCGCGCGCGCGCGCGAACAATGAATACATTGAACATAAAGCGTTTCATAGTGTGAAAATATACGAAGTAAACTGCATTCTTGTTGATTATTTCTAGCTGACCCTGAAGACAGTCACAGAGTAGAGTGAAACAAAGTGAAACGAAATAAAAAAACAAAACAAAAGAAAATAGAAACCGAAATCTGTTTGGAAAAAAAAAAGGTATAATAAGAAACAATATGAGGAAGGGAGAGAACAAACGGACGAAAACGTACCAAAAGCAAACACACACACACACACACACACACACACACACACACACACACACACACACACACACACACACACACACACACACACACACACACACACACAAGTTTTCCTATTGATCTTTGGATAACACGTTCTCTTATTGATCAGGGAAATTTTTGTTATTGATCTACTACAGCCTAACCTGATCAAAAGCCCTGGTTGCAGAGTTATCTTTACACTAGGAAAAGAAAAAAAAATGGTGAGATATCCTTACTAACATACAATCTTTAAAAAAAAAAAAAAAAAAAAAAAAAAAATCCGTTACCAAAAATTCCGAACATTAATATAAGGAAACACAGAACTCTCTCAAACAAAGCAACACGGTTGGTCAGACAGTCACCATTCCCCCTCTATTCTTCCATGTCCTGTGTGCTCTGGAAATCAAACTGTTACAAGTCAAACGGTCAAGGCTCCTAGGAGGACCGAATGACCGGCCACTCCCTAGGCTAAGCCAGCGTGTCTGGACATAACTTTTACTGGCCAAGGGAGGGAGGGACAGTGAGATTGAGGAAGGGTAAGAGAGAGAGAGAGGGGGGGGGGGGGAGAGACAGACAGAGAGACAGAAAGAGACACAGGCAGAGAGAGAGAGGAGTAAGCGAGGTAGAGACGGAGTGGAGAGAGAGAGAGAGAGAGAGAGATGGTGATAGGGAGAGAGGAGGAGGGAGAGAGAGACAGAGACAGAGAGACAGACAGAGAGAGAGCAATGAGGTAGAAAGGGAGTGGAGAGAAAGAGAGAAAGAGAGAGAGATGGAGATAGGGAGAGAGGAGGAGGGAGAGAGAGAGACAGGGAGAGAGACATAGAGAGAGGAGTGAGGTAGAAAGGGAGTGGAGAGAAAGAGAGAAAGAGAGAGAGAGAGATGGTGATAGGGAGAGAGGAGGAGGGAGAGACAGAGACAGAGAGACAGACAGAGAGAGAGGAGTGAGGTAGAAAGGGAGTGGAGAGAAAGAGAGAAAGAGAGAGAGATGGTGATAGGGAGAGAGGAGTGTGGTAGAGAGACAGACAGAGAGACAGAGACAGAGAAAGAGGAGTAAGTGAGGTAGAGAGGGAGTGGAGAGAAAGAGAGAGAGAGAGAGAGAAAGGAGGGAGAGAGAGAGAGAGAGAAAGAGAGAGATGGTGATAGGGAGAGACAAAGAGAGAGAGAGAGGTGTTACACACACACACACACACACACACACACACACACACACATATATATATATATATATATATATATATATATATATATATATATATATATATATATATATATACATATCAGAGAGAGAGAAAAAGAGAGAGAGAGGATTGGGAGAGGGAGAGAGGAGGGGAGATAAAGAGTAGGTGTAATACCAGACACACACACACACACACACACACACACACACACACAGATAGAGGGTGTAGCTGTCCATCGATATCCAAGTTCTGGACGTGGGCCGAGGAGAAGAGAATTAATGGTCAGTCCCTCACACCCCCCCCCACACCTCCACCCACCCCACCCCCCCACCCCCACCCCCGTCCCCAAATCAAGTTTCCCCGCCCTCCCACCCCTGTCCTTCCTCCTCCTCTCAGCTCCCTCCCCCACCATCCCCCACCCTCCCCCTCCCTCCCACTTCCCTCCCCACCAAAAGTAATGGTCAGTTGTCATGACTGTGTCACGAAAGCTGTCAGGGCAATCTCGAGCTCTGTCTGTGTCGTGAACCGTGATGGATCAGTGTCGATCTGTCTGTCAGCCTGTCCGTCTATCTGTCTGTCAGCTTGTCCGGAAAGGATAACATATTATCATGATGTTCAATAATAACACTCATCAGCTACAATAGGTTTTGTAACACACGCCGGTTACACCGTTTAGTTTTGTGCGTCTAATTTGTTATTATGCCTGCATGCGAGAGAAAATAAAAATGTTTTCGTTTTAAGGAGAAACTATGATATTAAAAAAAAAAATCTATTTTAACATCCTGATGCGATCATTTTAAACATAAATAAATAAAGCTGTATTTTTTGTCAGTTTTATTTAGTTGGATTCGGTTTATTCTTATAGTCCCTTTGTTTGTTTGTTTTTTTTATTTAGGTTTAATAGGTTTCGTTTTGAATGGTTTACATTGTGGTCTGGTTTAATTTTCACATTTGTCCTCTATTTTCTGATGTGTTATTATGATTAGTATCATTTCTCTTTATTTCAGTTGGGTTCATTTGAAAATGCACACACACACACACACACACACACACACAGAGAGAGAGAGAGAGAGAGAGAGAGAGAGAGAGAGAGAGAGAGAGAGAGAGGCGCGCGCGCGCGCGATCATGCGTATATACATGCATTTGCTAATGTTAAGCTTTAAAAAGAAATGGAATCGCAACTTTCGCTTTCATTGTGTTCGTCATTATTATTCGTCGCTGCTATCGTTACGCATATTCTACATGGATATCAATCACCTATTTATTTGTTTATGTATTCATTTATTAATTATTTACTTTTTGTCTATGTTCATCTATTTATATATCTTGTTTATCCAAAAGTACATTCCCTCAAACGTTCATTTATGAATTCACGTTTTTACTATAATATTACGTAACGCAAAACGACAAATGCGATACGATACGACACGATGGGATACAATACGAGGCAATGCAATGCGATGCGATGCGATGCGATACGATTCGATACAATACAATACAATACGATACGATACAATACAATGCAATGCAATACAATACAATACAATACAAAATATTCCTCTCTTTTTCTACTACCGATCGGTTTCATGGTTACCTGATTATCTATCTATCTATCTATCTATCTATCTATCTATCTATCTATCTATCTATCTATCTATCTATCATTCTTCTTCGTTGTCTTTATCTTTTCTGCTTCCACTTTTTTTCCAATTCCCCTTTCCCATCATGCAAGTATTTGTAAACTTTTGGTACTGGATGCAAAACTTGCAAGGCCAGATTGGAAAAAAAAAGGCCGTGCCTTAGAGATTAATCTTTGAGAATTACCAAAAGCTCAGAGTTCTAATTCCTTCAAATACAGACGTCGAACGCAGAAAGCGATTGTGCATAAAGGCTAAACTCTGTCCTCAGTCCTTATCATGTCTACCTTTATAATCATCATCATCATCATCATCATCATCATCATCATCATCACCATCATCATCATCATCATTATCATCATCATCATCAACGTCGTCGTCGTCGTCGTTGTTTTCAGTTTTGCGAAATCGGAAAGGAAAGGAGAATTATACTCAAAGCCCCCCTTTAAAAAAAAAAAGAAAAAGAAATTTTAAAAAAAGTTACTGCCGTTTGAAAATGGACAGAAAAGCTATATTTTGCTATTTCCTAGGGTTTGTCTTCTTAATTTATGAGACAAAAATTAATAAGACGAAACGGTTACAGATGAAAATACTATATATGATTATTGCTTGCAACACATGCGCTTTCTGGTTAAGGAGAAGTCTAAATGGCTTAACTACGAAGTGTTCGATTTAAGATGATGCAAGAAATAACATCAAACACCTATTACGGGATTGTAAATATTGATCAATGCTTCTGGATATTCGTGTGAAAAAAAGTATGGAAAGTGTGAAAATAATTGTAAAGTCAAGCTTTCGTGTCATACTGATTTGGATGAATAAACGTCTAAAAAAAAAAAAAACCCAAAAAAACAAACGAACAGTACATCTGATCTAATTACAATGATCGCCAAACTCTCTATCTATCTGTCTACCTCCAGGTGAATAAATAGATAGGTAGGTAGGTGGATATGATAGACGGATAGACAGACATATTATTGAACTGGAAACGTGTTTGCCAGCGTTTCATTTAGTTATTTATTTATTTATTTTAAAGATTGACGGACTTAAGATACAAAATTGAACAGCACAATGCAAAACATGAACAGTAAAAAGTATCTCCAAAATTGATATGGAATAGAATAGTGTAGTATCAGCTACTGATTCTCAACACATAAGATACAACAACAACAAAATAACAAAATTCATTGTGCCTTTAGAATGTTTACAGACTTGAGTCATGTTCCACACCCCCACAACAAATTAAAAAAACAAAAAAACAAAAAACAAACAACAAAAAAACAAGAGAGGCAAGGCCTTCAAGACTCACTTGTGACTGAGAGTAAAACACACAAGCTTTTTATGTATTGATTATAATTTCAGAATGTAATGTTTAAGATGAGAAAGATAAGTTTAAAGCAAATTAAGTCTCCTAGCATTAATTACAGAGTAATTTCCCTTTTCTACTATCTGCACCAAAACGTTTGCAAAATAAATAAAAATTCCATGCTTAGCAAAAGAAGTTCCTGTTTGAACAAAAAAATGATAATAATGACTGCTCTTGTTGTTGGGTCAGAATATCAGATCAAAGTGCCAAGTTTAGAGAATACAAAAAATATAAATATAACAGTAAATGCAGTTTGCATATAATTAGGCTTCGTTTTTTATTTTTTTGTGCCCATCCCAGAGGTGCAATATTGTTTTAAACAAGATGACTGGAAAGAACTGAATTTTTCCTATTTTTATGCCTAATTTGGTGTCAGCTGACAAAGTATTTGCAGAGAAAATGGCAATGTTAAAGTTTACCACGGACACACAGACACACAGACACAGACACACACACACACACACACACACACACACACACACACACACACACACACACAACCGAACACCGGGTTAAAACATAGACTCACTTTGTTTACACAAGTGAGTCAAAAAGCACAACCCCCCAAAAAAACAAACAAAACAACAACAACAACAACAAAAAAACAAAAACAAAACAAAAAAAACAAACAAAAACAAACAAGAACAACAGCAAAGATTTACAAATAAAAGGGAAAAGGACAGTCATTCATTCACCCTGCAGGCATTCCATTCATAGCTGAGAAAATAGTATTAATCATCTCTGGAAGCGCGCGCCCTCCCACGAGGAGGTCTGTGTCAGTTGATGTGATGTGTGGTGTGGTGTGTTGTTGTACAGACGTGGTCAATTATCATGTCATAGACTACCAACGCACAGCGTTATCGCCCCGTTCCATCGCCGACCTTTTAAGTCGCTCAGCTGTGGCGGACGAGGAGGAGGAGGAGGAAGAGGAGGAGGAAGAGGAGGAGGCGGAGTATAAGAATAATTGACTTTTCTCGCTCTGTCTGTCTGTCTGTCTGTCTGCTACTCTGAACACTCATAAAAAAATAAAAAAAATAAAAAATAAACGCGCGGACAACGAGATAGACAATGAAATAATGAACGAGTGGATGAATGAATGAATGAATGAATGAATGAATGAACATCCACTTTCACAACATTAATGTCTTGCCATATGAATATTGCTGCTGTACTTTCTCTGTTTCTGTCTGTCTCTCGGTCGCCTTGTTTCTCTGTCTCTGTCTCTCTGTTTCTTTCTCTCTCTGTCTCTGTTTCTGTCTGTCTGTCTGTCTGTCTGTCTGTCTGTCTGTCTCTCTTACCTGTTGCATTTGTGAATGTGTGTGCATGCATGCGTGCGTGCGTGCGTACGTGTGTGTGTGTGTGTGTGTGTGTGTGTGTGTGTGTGTGTGTGTGCATGCGAGTGTGTGTATGTGTGTGTGTGGGGGTGGGTGGGGGTGAGAGCATGCATGCGCGTATGCATGCACTTGTATGTGTGTGCTTGCGCGCGTGCGTGCGTGCGTGCGTGGTGTGTGTGTGTGTGTGTGTGTGTGTGTGTGTATGCGTGTGTGTGTATGCGCGCGCGCGCGCGCGCGCGCGCGTGTGTGTGTGTGTGTGTGTATGGGTGTGCTGTGTGTGTTCGCTGTTCCTGATTCTGTCTGTACATGTGTTTTTGCCTCTCTTCTGTCACTTTGTCTTTATATGTGTGTGTGTGTGTGTGTGTGTGTGTGTTTGTGTGTGTGTGTGTGTGTGTGTGTGTGTATGTGTGTGTGTGTGTCCATGTATAAGTAGATAAATAAATACGTATATATATATATATATATATATATATATATATATATATATATATATATATATATATATATATATATACCAGTGTATGTGAGTGTACGTGCGTGCGTGCATGTATGTTTGTATGCCTGCAGTGCGTTCGTGGGTGTCTCTGAGCGCAAATCCGTTTTCATTTCAGGACACAAAGGCTGTTACTCAGACTTTTTTCTCACTCGGGTAGAAAGAGAGGGAGAGGTAAAAAAAAAAAAAAAAAAAAAAAAAAAAAAAAAAGAAAACAAAACAAGAACAGAGACCTACCCCGATTTTTTTTTTTAGTCACATCCCTACATAGGTTCCGCTTGGCTGAACTAAGTGCCTGTGCCAGTTTCTCCTGTTTTAGTGGCCCCAGACCCATTTCACTCTTTTGTTAACCCCTATCCTACACCACCTAACTGCTCTGTACCTTCTAACTACCTTTTTCTCTTGTCCCTTTTCTTCCCCTCTCCCTCCCCCCCCCCCCGACCCCCTCCCCCTCCCCCCTTCCCCATTTCGTACTCACTGTATGTTAACTGTTCGTCGATTGCTCTTTTATTCTCAAGATGTGAGTGTTTCTTCGTTGGAGAAAGAAGAAAGAAAAACGAAAGGAAAGAAAGAAAGAAAGAAAAAGAAAGAAAGGGACGATGACTGAGACCACGAACTGACGTGGAGGTTGTGTGTCAAGGTGAAGTTTCTTTTTGTTTGTTTGTTTGTGTGTGTGTGTGTGTGTGTGTGTGTGTGTGTGTGTGTGTGTGTGTGTGTGTGTGTGTGTGTGTGTGTGTGTGTGTGTGTGTGTGTTGAAGAACAGTTAGTAATCTTGGCTTTCATCGTGATTCATCTCTACCGATTGAGAAGTATGCGAACCGTCTGTGCAAAGTTTATTTATTTTCAGCTTCAGAAGACCAGTGAAATTTGTCAGTTCCTGTCTAATGATATTGCCAAAAAAAAACAACAACTGGTTGTTGGACTCATTCTATGTCTCGTTAAAATTATTGCAAAAAGAGAGTGCTACAGCTCTCCTGCCAACACTTCACTGGCTGCCTGTTCAAGCCAGAATGGAATACAAAATTGCCACTCACTGCTTTCAGCGCCTCAGTCGCGACATTATGCTCTCATGCCGCTCCAAACGTTTCAACCCGTAGTTGCCTGACAGAACATTATGACTGTTTGACTCCTCTCAGGTAATTGTTCCCAAGTTTGTTTGTTTTTTTCTGACCCCCACTGGAAACAGGTCACCCTCTGTCTGCGGCCCGACAATTTGGAACTCTCTGCCTGTTACTCTCAGACAAACGACTCATCTGGCTATCAACCTTCAAAGCAGTTTTCAAAAAGGAATATCTTCAAAAAAACAAGCAAACAAACAACTCCCCCCTAACCCCCCCCCCACCCCCACCCCTCCCCCCAAAAAAAAACAACCCACCCCCCAAAAACAAAACCAAAGTAACTAACTGTCGCAACGCAAATGCCGCTGCTGTCTCTGGTTTTGTTGCAATGTAAAGTGTGTATGACGAGCGAACAGAGAGAAAGAGGGCGATGGGAAGCAGACAGCTTGCTGGTGTTTCCCCGTATCCACCTCATACAGTTTACTTCAGTCAGCATTTATTTATTTTTTTATTTGTTGTGTGTAAATCCTGTGTTTCTGAATTATTGCTCTACTTCTTTATGCGTGTACAATTTTAACAGTGATTGCATTTTTTCCCCTCCCCCTTCACTTACTTTGTGTGCATGTCGGCTGGTAGGTAGGACTAAACAAAATACAACACAATACAATACAATATGATACTACACAGTGCAATACAGTGCGATGGGATATAATAATAATAATAATATAATAATAATAATAATAATAATAATAATGGATACTTATATAGCACACTATCCAGAAATCTGTTCTAGGCGCTTTACAAAAACGCTTTGTTAATATAAAACATTACATCTATGTTACATACACACACACCAAAATATGACTACACACACACACACACACACACACACACACACACACACACACACACACACACACACACACACACACACTGCGTACATACATTTTAACAATACATGTGTATCTAACAGCTACCCTAACACATACGCACACATAGGCAGGCACAGACTTACATAAACGCACGCGCACACAATACACATTCATATGCCCTACGATACGATACCAAACGATAGGATTCAATACGATACAACAGAATACACTGCAACGCGGTACAATGTAATACGATACAATACGACACGACAGGATACGGCAGGTAATCAATACAATATGCACGACACAATACTATACAATGCGATCCGATACGATGCAGTGCAATGCGATGGGACACAATGCGATACAACACAATACAACACAAAGCAACGCAATGCAATATGATATGTGTTGGCATTACTTTTCTCTGAGTAGTATTGTCATTTTGGTAGATTTCTTTGTGTGATATTTCGGCTGTTCTCTCCGGGAAAAGTGTAGCGCAACCGATTTTTATTTTTATTTATTTATTTATTTTTTTTTTTTTATTTTTTTTTGCTCCCCATCATCTGCACCGTTTCAGTGGCATTGCTCCCACGCCGCTCAGTCCGAGTCCCCCCCCCTCCCCACCCCTTCGCACCCCCACCCCCCACACACCCTTCTCCCCCGGGTTCATCTGTCGCAGTCCAAGTGTCGGCAGTACACAAGGAACGATTGATGTTAGGTCGCCAGGAGGTCACACGCCTGAGGAGGCCCTGCACTGCTGCTGAGTCACTTCAGTGGTGATTTTTTTTTTTCTGTCTGCACGTGTATTTGGTTTACCACCAATGTAACTAACTATCAAAACACTGTAGTTAGCCATCATTACCTCTTTCGCTTCTTTCTACAAACTTCCCGTTGTTTTTCTTTTTCTTCTTCTTCTTCTTCTTCTTCTTCTTCTTCTTAAGCTTTTCTTAAGTGCATACCACTTGAATTTTACAAGAGATATCGCCAGTCGTCGGGCGACACTTACTACTAGTCCCCACAGTTCATGAGGTGCCAATTTATTTCTTTTTTACTGAGGAAAATAGCTAAAAAACAGAGACTGAACAACGCAATACACAGAGGGCATTAACTAATGGATGCACGGTGCGATGGACAAGTGGCATTAACAAGTGTCACGGGTGATTTAAAAGGGCGTCAGTTTCTCCTTTGAAGCGCACGCAGTTTTGGGGGCTGGTGAGTATTCTGTCTGTAGCCTACTTTTGTTTTTTTTGTACTTGTTATTATATTATTATGTGAATGGTGAGAAAAAAACCCCGAAACAAACAACAAATTTAGGGTATGGGGTTAAAGTGTGTGTGTGTGTGTGTGTGTGTGTGTGTGTGTGTGTGTGTGTGTGTGTGTGTGTGTGTGTGTGTGAGAGAGAGAGAGAGAGAGAGAGAGAATGACAATGGTGAAGTTTTTAATATCCAACATTTCAACGCCCTTCAGACAAAGAGAGAGAGAGAAACACACACACACACACACACACACACACACACACACACACACACACACAGAGAGAGAGAGAGAGAGAGAGAGAGAGAGAGAGAGAGAGAGAGAGAGGAGAGAGAGAGATGACTATAGTAAAATCTATTGGCGATGACTCACAATCGTCACGACAAGGGGAAATAAGCTAGCTACCAAAAACATCAGTGGCAACAGAAAGAGAGAGAGAGAGAGGGGAGAGAAAAAAAAGAGACAGACAGACAGACGGACAGAGAGTCAGCCAGCTAGACAGACAGACAGACAGAGAGGAGAGAGATGGAGAGACAGACAAAAAGAGAGAGAGACGGAGAGAGAGACAGGCAGAGACAGAGAGAGGCAGCCAGACAGAAAGAGAGAGAGAGAAGGGAGAGAGAGGGGAGAGAGAGACAGATAGACAGACAGACCGTGACACAGAGAGAGAGAGAGAGACGGAGAGACAGACAGACAGACAGACAGTCAGAGAGAGAGATACGGAGAGACAGACAGACAGACAGAAACAAAAAGAGAAACATCTGTTCACCTCACGCCCCCCCCCCCCCCCCCCCCACCCCCCCCCCCCCCAAAAAAAAAAATCAGCTTCACGGTTTAGTCATGCAAATCTTCCTGCAGCATAGTTATTTCTACACAATTTCAACATTTTTGCGCAGGCTATCAAAATATGCCAAAAAACAAACAAACAAAAAACAAAACAAACAAAACAACAAAAAACAAAAAACAAACAAACAAAGGTTCTTAAGAATCAAGGAACATGAAGAAAACATTTCAAAGATAGAGAAGATCATACTTATTGGAACTGAATATATCTATCTATCTATCTATCTATATATCTATCTATCTCCTTGTCTCTTCCTTTTCCTTCTTCTCTTGTTTCTCTTCTAAGTATTAATTGTGCATTTACTTATGTTGTTCGTATTTTTCGTGGGACAGAATTGAAGTTTATTCATGCAATGTCACGCTTTTGAATTGAGTATTTGTTATGTTTTCCCTTTTCATGAGGGCACGATGAAAACAAGCCATTTGAGCTTATTCCTTATTTTCCCTCAATAAAATAAAGATTCGTTCGTTCGTTCGTTCTATCGATATGTCTGTCTCTCTCCATATAATATATCTCTCTCTCTCTCTCTCTCTCTCTCTCTCTCTCTCTCTCTCTCTCTATATATATATATATATATATATATATATATATATACATATAATTTCACACACACACACACACACACACACACACACACACACACACAATCTCACACACACACACACACACACACACACACACACACACACACACATATATATATATATATATATATATATATATAATATTTTGTTTGATTGCTATATTGTATTCTATATATATATATATATATGTGTGTGTGTGTGTGTGTGTGTGTGTGTGTGTTACACATAATTATTAATTTATTTGATTGTTTGTTTGTTTAAATGTAAACCCTGTAAAAACTGAAAGCTAACTGCATAGTTAGACTCTTTTCTGTGATTTTTTTTTCATGTTAGTCTGGATATTTCGGACATTCCATGATTCGGAAAAAAAAGTTTCGTTTGCAGTAGCCGTTTGCTGTCTTGTGCAAAGTTCATAATTCACGCAGTGTCATTTGGCTTTTGCACTAATTAGTAACCCCGTGGTTACTGCATCTAAACTGAAAGAAACTAATACCATGCACGCTTAAGTAAAATGCGATATATTCATGTTTTCTGTCTGAGGATGTTGTGTTTGAGATTCTGTACTATCTACACTCGTTTTAGTCAGCTCAAACGCTTCTGTTCGTCAACGCTGAGAAATGTCTTTGAAAAAACCTCGTTACGGTTTTTACAGAATGTGTCTTTCCATTCTCTTCATTAGTGACCCTTAAGCCCAAATATAATTGCAATATTATATTCTTCCTTCCTTCCTTCTCTTCCTTACTTCCTTTCTTTTTTACTTGGTCTGCAACATTTGAGGAATAAGTATGACAATATGTATGTACATTCATAAAATGACGTATAACAGACAGACAGACAGACAGAGGGAGAGAGAGAGAGACAGAGAGAGATGCATCGTTGAGAACACACACACACACACACACACACACACACACACACACACACACACACACACACACACACAGATTGACATATAAATAACAGAGTGAGAGAGAGAGAGTGAGAAACTCAGAGAGAAACACACACACACACACACACACACACACACACACACACACACACACACACACACACACACACAGATTGACATATAAATAACAGAGTGAGAGAGAGTGAGAATCTGAGAGAAACGCACACACACACACACACACACACACACACACACACACACACACACACATGCACACACACACACACACACACACACACACACACACACACACACACACACACAGAGAGAGAGAGAGAGAGAGAGAGAGAGAGAAAGGTGGGAGAGAGAAGTCATCAGTGTATAACTACTAAATAAAGGCAAACAATCACACGACTGCAGTCATACGTTCGCTGATGTCGGTCATTTCCCCGTACAACAAATGCAAATATCATCATCATGAATACTATTAATAATTGTGAGCATTTACGCCTAATCTTGAGAATAAGCTCTAGGCCTAGGAAAAAATGAACACAAGATACCAAACATCATTAAAAATTATTCATATCCCCCCCACACCCACAATACACACAAGCACACGCGCACGCACACACACGTCATAGCACACAGTCTAATAGTACACAATCAAAAATACTACCAACAAATTCTGAAAATAACAAAACTCGCTCACTCACTCACAAATAGTCATTTTAGTGCATACTGGAAAGGGACGAGCTGTTGAGATGAGAATTGATCAGGAGGGGGAAAGGTGGGTCTTCAGACTGGATTTGAAAGATTGCAACGAAGATGAGTGACGGAGAGTTGATTTCAAAAAAAGGGGGCTTGGAATGAAAAACTGATTTGGTCATCATACATTTTGGTTTGAGCAAGGGGTATCCTAAGCATGCGGGTGTTGGAAGAAGAGCTGAGTTAGCGTGAGGGTATGTAAGAATGAATGAGATCAGAAAGATATTGTGGACCAAAAGCGTCAATGAACGTGAAACAAACAGAGACTACTCTGTAGATAATTCGTTCTACTACTACTACTACTACTACTACTACTACTGCTACTACCACTGTGACTACCACCACTGACGGCTCACATCATATCTCACAAATGAACAAAAGCGAATGTATTTCTGCATGAGTACAAAAACAAAATGATAAAAAAGAAGAAAACAAAAGCACACAAAAACCCCAATAGAATAAGAAAACAAAGAAATGAAGAGAGAGAAAAAATGAGAGAGAGAGAGAGAGACAGAGAGAGAGAGAGAGAGAGAGAGGGGGGGGGATAGGGAGGATAGGGAGAGAGAGAAAAAGCCTGGAAGCACAGATGTTGCGATACACTGAAGGATAGCAATTAACAGTGAGAGTATGACGTTGAAGATGTCTGTACAGGTCAGAAGGTTATCATCATCATCATCATCATCATCATTATTATCATCATCATCATCATCACCAAGACATGTGCTACTGATTTCATCGATCCGTGGGCGACTGATACAAACTGACATGATACCAAGACGTGTAGAAGGTAAATATCAAGCACACATAGCTTTAGATCCGACACGGTGGTATTAAACTTTATACGAGTGTGCAAGAACATTCGCGAGACATTTCTTCATACACAGATATTTTTTTTTAATATATATTAAAACTAGTGCGTTGCTTTCCGTTGTATTGCAATGTATTGTATTGTATTGTAATGTATTGTATTGTATTGTATTGGATTGGATTGCGTTGCACTGTTTCTCATCAACACACACTATCAAATTCACCACAGATCTCCTTTCTGATTTACCTCCCCTTCTCCAGTTTATAATTATGACAGATGTTCCCCCATCATATATTATCTAGGTCAGTTTAGTGGAAGCCTCCTTTCATCATATACACCACTGGCAGCTGAAGACCGTGTTAAATGCTTGCTTTCACTATATCTTCTTCTTCTTCTTCATTATCATCATCATCACCATCATCACCATCACCATCATCATCATCATCATCTTCTTCTTCTTCATCATCATCATCATCATTACCATCATCATCATCTTCTTCTTCATCATCATCATCACCATCATCATCATCATCATCATCATCTTCTTCTTCATCATCATTATCGTCATCATCACCATCATCATCATCATCATCATCTTCTTCTTCTTCTTCTTCTTCATCATCATCATCACCATCATCATCATCATCATCACCACCATCATCATCATCATCTTCACCATCATCATCATCTTCTTCTTCTTCTTCTTTGTAAAGAGTCACTGAGGCACCACACAGAACTATTCACCAGATTCATTCAGTTCTATCGGTTGTGTGTCAAAGCTGGCGTTCTCTGGGACCCAGATCCAGGTAACTTTACCTTACTCTTTCACAAAAGAAGAAGGAAAGAAGCTATCGAGACATTGTCATTATCATGATATTGGGGGAAGGGGGGGAGGGGGTGGTGGTGTAAGAAATACTCATTATGTATTTCCCAGGTTTTACATCAAAGGAAGCTGAAGTGGGGGAATAGTTGTTCAGCACCTTTTATTGTCCTCTTCGCGAATGTATTGATCTGTTCGCATAAAAAAAGTGGATTTATCTTCATTATTTTGTTCCGGGGACAACTCTTGGTTCCGATCGTTCTTTAACGTCAAGGATCCATGTGCGCTCATTTAAAAAAACCTTCTTTTTAACAGGTCCAAGGTATTGACCATAACTGACATTGTTTGCTGTGGGACGAAGAAAGTGTAGAAGAAGAGGCGGAGGAAAGAGAAAAAAGAAAAGAAAAGAAAGAAGACGACGACGACGACGAACAAGAAGAAGAAGAAGAGAAGGAGAATTAGAAGAAGAAGACACAGAAAGATAGGTATATTAGCCACGTTTATGCTTAAGAGAAGCAACATGTTTTAAAACCCTTTGAAAGCTTTGATGAAATCAATCAACCAACAATCAATCAATCAATCAGTCAGTGTCAAAGCCAACAAACCTTTGGTTTTAGCCTTCACTCAGCTGAATTTTCTGCAACTCCAGAAGTCCACATTTCACATTCTAGATATCAAAAACGACATCCTAGACATTCTATTCTTGAAGTTTCATATACGCACAACTTAAAACAAAAGCACCAAAAAAAAACCTCTAGTTCCCACACACAGACAACACTTACACTACTTGAATCAGCCAGTCATCAGAACTCCTTTAGTGACGGAATGGACTTTGCCAGTGCATTATTCAAATATCAGACGTACACGGATCAGGTGATGACTGAGTCCTTCGTTTCATTGGAGGAAAGAAAATGGTGGAAAGCCAAAGGGGGGGGGGGGGGTGGGGGGTGAAGATGTGATGATGCTGAATCAATGGGCTTTCATCAGAACACAGACGGTTTGATCGTGGCTTTCGAACCTTAAAAAGACTGGTCATGAGGATTCCCCCAGAGTTTTGCATGTGTGATCCACAGGCTTCAAACAACACGCCACCGCTCTTCATTATGTATCTTCGTTGGGTGCAAAATCTGGCACTTAATGTTTCGCCTCAATCTGCACGCCACTAAACTGGGGGTGAATGAGTTTGATTTAGACATGTCTGACAGATTAAAGTGAAGTGTTTCGTGTAATGTGTGTTTAATGTACTGTGTGCATGCTCTTGTGTGTGTGTGTGTGTGTGTGTGTGTGTGTGTGTGTGTGTGTGTGTGTGTGTGTTTCTCTTTCTCTCTCTCTCTCTCTTCCTCTGTGTGTGTGTGTGTGTGTGTGTGTGTGTTTCTCTTTCTCTCTCTCTCTCTCTCTCTCTCTGTGTGTGTGTGTGTGTGTGTGTGTGTGTGTGTGTGTGTGTGTGTGTGTGTGTGTGTGTGTGTGCTTTGAAATATCGTAAAACGTGCTCTTTTCAAACTTCACATACGTTTATGATTCTGACGTTCTTTTGCAAAGGCTCGACTATGCTTTTTTTTCGAATCCCTCAGGGAAAAACTAAACCTGTTGCCGATGCTCCGCTTCAGATCCGAACGTTTGAGGATTCTGCTGCCATGTACCTATGTGTTCTGAACGTCCCATGCATATATTCTAGAATCATATCACGTTTTAGGGGTAAGGGTTGATATGAATAATGTTACAAAGAAGATCCAAAAGTATTAACAACTGCAGCACCAACTACAGCAACAATAATTAATCCCCACATCCACCACCACCACCACCACCAAAACCAGGAACGACCTAAAGACGTTTGTTTGAACGACATATACAAACGTATTTTCCTGTTTCATGTCATACGTTTCACAAGAAGCTGGGTTTGTCAATATTGGTAGAATGTCAGGTGGTGTCATTGTTGTGGTTTAGAAAACTGTTTTGCAAATTTATGTTGAACGAATTGATTTCAACGGCATACACAATAGCAAGGTTATTTCGAAATTGCCATATATATATTTTTGTTGTTGTTGTTGTTGTTGTTGTTGTTTTGGCATAAACCATAACAGTTTCTTGCTTGCAAAATATGTTTGCCGCCTACTAAAGGTAAAATTCCATATACCACAAAACAAAGCGGAATTTGCATGCGAAAAAAATCATGCAAAATTTGCATGGAAGGAAAAAAAGAACTGCCCATATACTGACGGGAAATGAACCCGCCAGTTTTTTTTTTTTTTTGTTTTTTTTTTGCGCCAGTACAATCAAAACAAGCAATCTATGCAGAAACTTGGAGAATTTGGAATACCTGTTGCGGTGGAAGAAGAGATGTGAAGCAATGAGGAAGCATCGAATTTGGGTGAACAATACATTGAAGCTAAGAGGTTTGCAACGACCCGATCTAAGGTGCTTGCTCTTTGCTTCGCATTTATTCTTCCATGGCTACAGGACTGCATTCTAAACTATTTTGTTTTTGACACAGCTTGCTTTCCAAGCCATGGTTTCCATCAAAACTGGCAGCTAAATTTCCTTTCTATGGATAGACGGTTCTTCTTACTTCGTATGCAAATTTCACATAAATTCTTGGCATAGGAAATCGCATCATTTTTTTCGGAGGTACGGAATTTCACCTCAAGTCTTTTTCTCATGGAAGTTTGGATTTTTTTAGCGGTACATAAACCTGAAGTCAGTTGGAACATGCCATTTGTAACATGTCATTACATGTGCCCTAGAACTAGAACTAGTAACAGCTTCTTTTTTTTCCAGACAACTTGTCGAGTGTAACTCTGTGTCGTGAAAATATCTTCGACGAAGAAAAATAAAAAGCTGAAGATCAGGGAGAACATGACGACAAAAATCAAACAGAAACGTCAAAAGCCAAGTTCTCTCTCTCTCTCTCTCTCTCTCTCTCTCTCTCTCTCTCTCTCTCTCTCTCTCTTCTTGTATCTGTTGTTATTTATTGGTAAGTGAACTGGTGATACTATGGGATGTAGATATCATTTCTGGTGCAGGCAACAATAAAAGAGATCCTCTGTCATGTCACCTATCATTTCACAACTTTCACTCAAAGGAACATTGGTTACTCTCAATACAAGCCAAACACATGTAAACTGATTTGAGCAAGCGACCTAACAAGTAAAAAGCTGGTTGTTACAGTAAACAATTAAAACACATGTAAAACTAACCGTTTGAAGATGTACGGAAGGGAATATAGAAAGATTTATAGAAGATTTAAACAAGCAGCATATCTGATGAACTCTCTTATATTTAACTTTGTAAATGTGTTCTTTTTTTTTAATGAACGTTAAAACATAGAAAGGCGATCCTGGACTGTTAGCCCACGGTTTCTCTCCCTTTGAGAGAAATCGTGCGAATGCGAGAAATCGTGGGCTAACATGGGCGTTCGTTTATTTATTTATAGTCCTTTCATCTAAGACGATGATACTAGGCTAAAAATAAATGATAGTGTTATTATCATTTGGATTATTATCATTTCTATTATAATGATGATTGTTATCATTAATTAGAAATCGACATTTCTGTATATTCGAATGAAAAGGGGGGCGGTTGAGGTGGAGGGGAAGGGGGGGGGCGGTGGGGGCAAGAGGGAGGGGGCTAAGAAAGGAAGAGACAGACAGAGAGAGAGAGAGAGAGAGAGAGAGAGAGAGAGAGAGAGAGAGAGAGAGAGAGAGAGAACAGAATGTGGAAAAGATAGAGTACAAAATCTAAAATGGAGAGGGTGAGTGTCAGTGATTGGAGAAAGAAAAAACATAATATTGGAAGGGTGTGTGTGAGAGGCGGGACGGGGGAAGCGGGATTAGGACAAAATAATAAAAATTATCAATAATCAAATATTGCATGCACTACTTCTGTAGATTATTATTTGAAAAGAGGTTCATGTGGGGACCTACAATAAACAACCAACTGGACTATTTAACACATAGCTAGCTAACTTTAATAACATGGGCGCTTGCTCTCAAAGGCCAGATGGTGCAAATCTGGAACCAGTCCCCCAAATTGTGCCTGTTCGTGCACGTAAAGGAACCCTTACAATACAAGGCACGATCAACGGCGAAGGTACAAGGAATCTGAAGGGATTATGTTCACTCAGAGTTGATAGAAAATGGGCAGTTTGGATGATAACAGAGGTTGCCTTTCAAAGAGAAAAGTTTACACAAGAAAAAAGAACAAAATCTGATATCTTTAAAACCGATATGAAAAAAAAAAGCCCCAGCAGTTATGACCACTCCTCCAGGCGGCTCTGAAGCCAGTATCATGGAAGGGAAAAGGCATCACTCGGGATATTTCAAAGGAACTTTGTCTAAATTACATTGTAACTGTGTTTGATGCGACGACTTCCGTGCATCAGAACATAGAAAAAATCATACGTGATAGGTGTGCTAATGATGACGATTATAATCTAAGATTGATTTATTCGCATTCAAATTGAGAATTATTTTTGATGTCATACATCATTAATTAGAGCACAAGAAAGCCGGCACGCTTAGCACTTAAACTGATGAAGTATTTATCAATCTTAGAACGGTCCGCACCATTTTCGCTATGTTGAGTAAAATCACACGTTATCAAAGGACCAGGGCTTGAATCTTGATAGGCACAATATCGTTCATCCCTGAATCAACAAGAAACGGAAAAAAAAAATATATATATTACCGCGAATAATTTCTGTAGAAATTTCTCTTTTAATATGTATAGCATGACACTGATATACTGAGCAATCTGTGTTACAAGGATCAAGAAAAAAAAAAAATCACAGATGATCAATTTTCCAGCAAGAATGACTGTACAATCATATATTTACAGCTTTCGCTTTTAGAAATATATTGTGCAAAATGTGTGTGTGTGTATATATATCTATATATCTATATATATATAGATAGATAGATAGATAGATAGATAGATAGATAATTCTGTGTGTTTGTGTGTGTGCGCGCGTGTGTGTGTGTATGTGTGTGTGTGTGATGTGTGTGTGCGTGTGTGTGTGTGTGTGTGTGTGTGTGTGTGTGTGTGTGTGTGTGTGTGTGTGTGTGTGTGTGTGTGTGTGTGTGCGTGCGTGCGTTGGAGTGAATTTCCTGGCGTGATAGGGGGTAAAAGGTATAAGCTTTTATGTTCTTTCATGTTATGAGCTTGTAGCTTGTCAATTGAGTCTTGAGTGTCCTCTCTCTGTGTCTTTCTGTGTGTGTGTGTGTGTGTGTGTGTGTGTGTGTGTGTGTGTGTGTGTGTGTGTGTGTGCGCGCGCGCGCGCGCGTGCTTACGTGCTTGTTTCTGTCTGTTTATCTCCCTTTTATCTCCCCTCTCACTCTTTTTCTCTTTTACTCTGGTCTAAAATACGAGCTTTAGAAGATTAAAAGAAAATCTCGCATATCATTTTGCCACTTTGCAGGAATAATGTTTCATCAACGCTTAATGGAAAATACCAGCCTCGGGGTACCTTCAAACGATTATGTAATGCCTATCAAATGTCATAAATAGCCTTCACAGACTCATGCCATTATTTTGATTATACAGTCGCTCGTCCTTCTGTCTGTATGCCTGTCTGTCTATCTCTCTGTCTGTTGTCTGTCTCTGTCTCTGTCTGTCTGTCTGTTTGTCTCTGTCTCTGTCTGTCTCTCTCTCTCCATCTCTCTCTCTTTATCTATCTATCCTATCTCTCTCTCGAAATAAAATCTTATGCTCTGCCTCTCCATCTTTATATATTCTGATGCACTAACTGATTTGTTCATTTTGTCTAATGTTGGTTGGTTTCATTCTCTGCTCATGTTTTACCCAAACCAAGGGAAGCCCGTCCAGTCCTGATCACCGCTTTGGGTTGATGCCAAGGCTAGGCAACAGTCCCTTTTCTTTTCTGTTTTTTTTTTCTTGACATCAGAAGTGACATCCACTTGACACCGAAACTGAAACTAAATCTCTGTCTCTGTCTGTCTGTCTGTTTCTCTGTCTCTGTCTCTGCCTCTGCCTGTCTGTCTGTCTATCTGTCTCTCTCTCTCTCTCTCTCTCTCTCTCTCTCTCTCTCTGTGACTCTTTGCGTTTTTTCTCATCCACCATCTCTTTTTTCTCCCTTACTCATTCTTTCTTGCCATATCCCCCCCGCCTCTCTCTCTCTCTCTGTTATACATATTTCGTTTTCAGTTTAGTATGATCATGCTAGTGCCGATCGTTGTGATATTGTTGCGTGTGCGGAAATAATATATATCAAGAACCCTTAAAATTTGCATTTTGTCATAATCTGGTTTTTACATTGATCATACTCAGGCTGATGCATTCACTTGATTATTTCTTGTTTTAAATTCATATGTTTTCGATTCTTTATGGCCAGGGCATATGTTTCTTCCTTCAATTATTTTAAATCTCTCTCTCTCTCTCTCTCTCTCTCTCTCTCTCTCAATATAGACTTTTTAAGACTACGTGTGTGACTGAGCCATATCTTATGATTAGAATGAGTAGTATGTTAAATGTGCTTTGACTAAATTTAGATTTGGTATTTCTGATATTGCTAGCCATCGTTTATGATACGGGTCCAATGGTGAACGTGAACAGATGTTTGTCGCTTGTGTCAAAAGGGAAAAAGAAGATGAGATCCATTTTTTGTTTTGTTGTCCTGCCCTATTAGACCTTCGACTACAGTTAATTGAACCCAAATATTATAACAGCCCTTGTAGTTTTAGATTGAACTTGTTATTATCATCCAGAAAGGAAACTACCCTTGGTGGGCTTGCAATCTATATTTACAAATCTTTGAAAAGGTTGAAGGCTATACTATCGTAGTTGTTTGTTTGTTTTGTGGTTGTTGTCGTTGTTTTTGTTTGTTTGTTTATTTTGTAAGTGTACTATATGACATGTGTGGTATATTCCTGTTGTAGTAGTTAGACTTTGATTGTGTGCAATTTATGGTATACAAAGTATGTTACTGTTGTATTCAGTATGACTGTTATGATTCCTATATTTCAATGTAAATGTGTCACACCTCTTCAGTAAGGGGCTATGGCCTTTATTTGAATAAAACATTTCGTTCGTTCGTTCGTTCTCTCTCTCTCTCTCTCTCTCTCTCTCCATTTAGTGTATTTGGTAGGTTGTTTGATTCTCAAGTTCAGCCAGCATTGCAGTATGGAGCAGAAATTTGGGGACTGGAAAATAATGTAGCAACAGAAAAAAACGCATTTATTTGCAAAGAAACGGTTTCTCAATGTAGACAGTCGAACTCCAAATGATCTTGTTTATGGTGAGCTGGGGAGATATTCGATTTATTTGAATTCATATATGTATCAAATATTGGCTGAAATTGGCAAGAATGGATGAAATCATAGTTGCCCTGCCTTGCGTGACCTCAGACAAAAACTAATCAAACCAAAGTATTATAAAGATCATCTAACTTTAGATTTAATTTGCTCATGTCGTCAAGACATGAGTCTACTCTGTGTAACTTGGACATTTATATATATATATATATATATATACATATATATACATATATATATATATATATATACATACATATATATACATATATATATATATATATATATATATATATATATATATATATATATATATATATATATGAGGCATTGAAGAGATTGAGAATTGTTACGACGTGAATGTTGTTGAACATCTGTGTTAGATATTTTTTGGTTGGTTTGTGTTGAAGATGCATAGTGTGTCATGTAAAATCTTATTTATCTTTCTTTAATGTCACCCCCTTCAGAAAGGGGCTTTGGTCTTTATCTGAATAAAAAATATCGTTATCGTTATCGTTATCGTTATCGCTCTCTCTCTCTCTCTCTCTCTCTCTCTCTCTCTCTCTCTCTCTCTCTCTCTCTCTCTCTCTCTCTCTCTCTCTCAGGCGCTCGCACACACAGGCGCGCACGGACACACAACACAAATACAAATAAACATACAAACAAACAAACATACACACACTTGTGCACGCACACACGCACACGCACATTCATCACAAACGCGCACACACACACACACGCGCGCGCAAATCACCTGTTAACTAACTTTTGTTGAAACAGCTCAGGTACTTTTCAAAACACATTTTAAACATTTCTCGACCATGTTCATATGCAAGAACGTGTTTGTGTTATCATATTGTCATCAGTACTGCCGCTGATGTTGTTGCTAAATTTGTCTCTGAAATTTGAAGTAATTCGGAACACGGTTAATATGAAGCAGCATCCATTTTCACCCACTTTGAAATGTTATTTTCATCCCTTTGAAAACATATTATAAAAGAAAATCATCAGTGCAGAGGGTGAAATGTTGTGATGTGACGCGATGTGATGTTATGTGATGTGTGTGATGTGATGTCGTGTGCGTGCGTGCGTGCATGCGTGCGTGCGTCGCGTGTGTGTGTGTGTGTGTGTGGGAGTGTGTGTGTGTGGGTGGGTGTGTGGGTGAGAGAGAGAGAGAGAGAGAAAGAGAGAGAGAGACAGACAGAGAGACAGAGAGAGAGAGAGAGAGAGTGAGTGAGCCTGTTTACAAGCCCGTGAGTATTTATTATAATACGCAAGAATATTTTTATGTGATTCTCGAATTCCCTCAAAACGTAATTTCAATAACCTACTGATATATATATATATATATATATTTTTAGCTTACAAGTTCTCAATAACAAACAAACAACAACAAAAGAAAGAAAGAAAAGAAAAACTGGATAGCTAAGAACGTATTTCTGATTAAGGATGTTTTGAACGGAGACTTTTTTTTTTTTTTTTCTTTTTTTTTTCAACCATGAAGATTTCTGTGTTTAGCATGGAATACAAGCGTGACGACATTGACACTACTTTAGCAGTTG
This sequence comes from Babylonia areolata, assembly GCF_041734735.1. Lineage (NCBI taxonomy): Eukaryota > Metazoa > Mollusca > Gastropoda > Neogastropoda > Buccinidae > Babylonia > Babylonia areolata. The sequence goes on from NC_134876.1 coordinate 84,394,572, forward strand.
AATTCAGACAGTAAAGACATTAACTCACTCAGTACGGCCAGTCCTCTCTTCTCCTCTACACAGACCCATCGGATGTCCAGTGGGTGTCTGAATGACCCAACCTTTAGCTTCTGTCGTCAGAACTGTGGTATTCTTTGTCAACATTCACCTCTTCAGTATAAGAGCCTTCCGCTTGCAATATTTTGATGATGGTAATTGGGGTGAAACGCTGTTAACGTCGTCTCTTTCGCCGTTCGTATGGAGAGAGTTAATGTCTTTGCTGTTTGGCCCTGTTGTTTGCCTCCTGTCAGTTTGATATATGTTTGATCAATTGTTGGAATTTTACAATAGTAGTAGTAGTAGTGGTAGATTTTTACCCCCTTTGCCTTTTCTATCCAAGATTTTATTTTACTTTTTTTTTTTTTTTTTTTTTTTTTTTTTTTTTACAAAATCTAAGGCATGCAGATTACAAATTATGTTCCTTTTTACATGTATGTATTCTACGTGAAAATTGCTGTTATCTCAGCCGATTAATCATGTGTGTGTGTGTGTGTGTGTGTGTGTGTGTGTGTGTGTGTGTGTGTGTGTGTGTCTGTGTGTGTGTGTGTGTGTGTGTGTGTGTGTGTGTGTGTGTGTGTGTGTGTGTGTGTGTGTGTGTGAGTGTTGGAGTGTAACAGTTGTAGTACTGAGAGTATGTTACTTTGTGAGTTTTATGCATTGTGTTTTTTTTATTTTTTATAATATTAATGATTCTGTTTTACGTTGCTACTACATTTTATATGCTTTCTTGTTTCACTTTAGGTACTGGATTGTAAAGCGCTCAGAGCTTGCTTATGCTTTTATTATAGGTTTATATAAAAATAAATTATTATTATTATTATTATTATTATTATTATTATTATTATTATTATTATCATCATCATCATCATCATCATCGTTATTGTTGTTGTTGTTGTTGCTGCTGTTGTTGCTGTAACGATGATGATGATGATGACGATTGATTAAACCTCATAAGAAAGGACAAAAAAAAAAAAAATTGTCATAGCATGTGCATCCCGTTGATTGCTTTAAGATTCAAGATTAAAAAAAACTTTATTACTCAAGGTTAAAGATTTTAGGCATTGCCCTAGTCTTCCAATCTGTCCTCAAGGGGTAGACAAGTGCACACGTTATAGCAGAAGTCGAGGGAGATTTTTTTCATGTCTTAAATTCAATCGCTTTCTTCACCAGAACCATGTGTGTGTGTGTGTGTGTGTGTGTGTGTGTGTGTGTGTGTGTTTCATTTTCTTGTTTATTTGTTCGTTCCCTAATTATCGGCATGAACGAGCAGGTTTTTCTTTTTTTTTTTTTCCGAAAATGTTCCGCCTCCTTTGTTCTCATGCTAGAAATGAGCACATAGTTTCATTTTTGCTTCACTTCAAGTGTGCTGGCCTGAAAGAACTGCATGAAGTTCTAATGCAAATTTTCATCACCCAGTCGAGAAAAAAGATAAAATAAAATAAAAATCACGCTTCGACAGCGTTTATAGATAATCATATTATTAAGATAAAGAGGTGGAGGAGGAAGAGGACGAGGAAAAGAAAAGGAAGAAGCAGAAGAAGATTTCTTCCATTATTATGTATGTAACAACACGATTTGATTTAATTTGATTTGATTTGATGAGTGTGTGTGTGTGTGTGATTTGATTTGATGTGTGTGTGTGTGTGTGTGTGTGTGTGTGTGTGTGTGTGTGTGTGTGTGTGCGCGCGCACACACACACATACAGGCATCATACACATGCACTCGAACACATAAGCACTTAGACATGCACACGCATGAGAGAGAGAGAGAGAGAGAGAGAGAGAGAGAGAGAGAGAGACAGACAGACAGACAGCAGAGACAGAGAGAGAGCGAGAGACCCAGTCTTCCTGCAAGTGTAGGCGCTGCATCTTCCAGTTCAGGCAGAGCCAGACACATGGTTGATAATAACAAAAAAAAAAAAAAAAAAGAAAAAAAAGAAAAAAAAGAAACAAGGCTTGCCAGTCATCTCACGTGTTTAATCACTCCAAAGTTTCGCCTGGTCTGGCTATGGCAACAACCCATCACTACTGAAACACTTTGCGGAGAAATGAGGGGGCGGGGGGAGTGAGTGAGGCAGCGAGGGCTCCTTCCTCCCCTCCCTTCCTTCTCTATCGCGTCCCCTGCAAATTCCGCCGCCGTCACATCACTAGCGCTTCAACTAGATATAAAAGCATATTCTGTCGAGACACAACTGTTTCCCACACAACTGTTTCCCACAAAAAAAAAAACCCAACATATTCTGCTGACACAAACTACTAACATATGACGAAAGAGCAGGCCGCTTAACTAAGCATGTGAGCCAGTATTTTAGGATCTACGTACTAATATAGAGAAACAGCGACACATCGAGTAACATAGTGGGGACGAAAAACAACAACAACAAAAAACAAAAACAGCTGCGCATGGCAAAGTGGTTGGCATCGCGAACTAGCAGCTGGGAGGACGCGGGTTGATTCCCAGCTGAGATCGTGTTTTTGCCCGGCCCACGGCTGGCTCTTACCCAGAGTTAAGTGTGCTATGGGCTTGAATAGGAAGACTGTAGGACCACACAGTCGAGTATCACCCCTTCACGGATGAGTCTTTGGGTATGATGCTCACATTTTCTGACCAACACTGCAAGTGTCTGTATCTCTCGGGCCTGGTAAACGCCGCGACATCATCATGGAAGGAAGCGTAGAGTACAGCCTTGTCACCTAGGTCCAAGCTTAAAATGACCCCCATGGCAGCATCGTCCTCATCGTCATCCTCCAGTTTTATCACCAACACGGAAACAAATATCCTAAATTCAATGTCCTTTCATGTCCTGTTCTCATGGTAACCTCATTTTCGATCCCCCCCCTCCCCTCCCCCAACCCCGTCTTTGGGGTGAGGGTCTTCGGTATCGGCAGATTCATGGGGGACTCTCCATGGAGGGACGCGCTGACAGTCTCAACTCTATGGGGGACGCTTACTCAGTCTTGCTCCGCGATTAAGGAAGTATTGTCTTCAGGGGGCTAAGAAGATGATATCCAAGGTACGGTAAATCAGAGCAGGCGCTAATGTTCACTGCCAAAGTGACTCGGCAGCAGTGCAGGGTCTCCTCTGGTGTGTGGCCTCCTGGCGACCTAACATCGATGGTTCCCTGTGGACTGCCGACGCTGGGACTGCGACAGACGAACCAGGTGTGGCTGTCTATGAGTGATGCCACTAAAACGACGAGATGACGGGACAGCAAAAAAAAGAAAAGAAAAAAAAAGTGTAATAATATATATATATATATATATATATATATATATATATATATATACAAGGGGTGATGAATCGTAAGGAAGAGAGTGACAGACAGACAGAAAAGAGCGAGAAGAGAGGGTGAAGACAGAAGATAGAGGGAGAGATGAGAGAGAGACAGAGACAGAAGAGAGTGAGAAGAGAGGGCGAGAGAGAAATAGAGAGAGACAGAGCAGAGAAATAGAGACAGAGAGAGATAGTGATAGAGAGAGACAGAAGAGAGAGAGAGAAAAGAAAGAGAAAGAAGTAGTGGTAGAGAGAGAGAGAGAGAGAGAGAGAGAGAGAGAGAGAGAGAGATTTGGTGGGTAGTGGGGGAGAGACAGACACAGAGAGTGATACAGAGCGTTCATACACACACGCACACATACACGCGCACGCGCGCGCGCGATGGCTTAGGCAGAGATAGACAGACAGGGCCAAGTGCAAAGGCACAGAGAGAGAGAGAGAGAGAGAGAGAGAGAGAGAGAGAGAGAGAGAGAGAGAGAGAGAGAGAGAGAGAAAGGGTTAACATCAACAAAGAACTATTTCAGGTCATATTTGATTTTTTTTGTCTCATTTTCTTAACGAACGTTCATCACTTCCTGGAGGTGTGTGGGGGGGGGGCGGGGGGGGGGGCTGAGGTGAGGGTATGGGGGGAAGGGGGGTGGGGGGAGAGGGGGAGGGGAGAAGGGGCGTCGTCGATATATGAGGCACAACATGGAAGTTCTTTAATCACACTCTTTAAATTCTACAATCAAAGTTCGTCATTAACGGTTGAGGATTCTCTATCACCCATAATTATAATTACGTTGCTAACTTATCAGTACTATAACAAATTATATTTTCTTTCATATAGATTTGATACACTGCTGATTTGCTGTCAAAGACTCCTAGACAGTTATTTTTTTATTGGCTCTTGAACAGTTTATGACTTTTCTGGCTTCTCTGTGATAGTCTTGATCACTTTCAGTTTCAAGGAGGCCGCAAAGTGTGCGGACTGATCCATATACGCTACACCACATCTGCAGTAAAACCAAAGATGGCTGACCTACGCACATACTCCCCAAATATATGTTCTGTGTGTTCTTGTAAGAATTCTATCATAAAATTACAAGAAGTTATGTCATGCACTTTTCAGGATATCCGTCTCTTTCACAACAGCTTTCTTATGTCCCTTTAATAGCGTTTGTTTCATATAAAAAATGTTTATGATATTATTTGTATTATGAGATTGTTTTGAAATATGGTTTATGGTCTTGTGTGTCCTGTTACCCACCATACTGTAACCCATGTCCTGTAAGGATGCTGTTCCATGTGCCTCTGTAACACTTACTGCTACACGTTCTGTAGAAACGTCTATCCTGCAGCGTTCGTATCCCTCTTAAGTCCCCGTTGTGCCTGTTCTGTGACCCCCCTCCCACCCCACCCCCGCAACCCCCCTTCCCCCTGTTTGGCCCAACATATAACGAAGACATTTCCATCCTTCATTCATGTCTCTTGCAGTGCACACCCCTCTTTTCCTCTGAGGATTTGTTATATACACATCTTAGTCTGCTTTGTGGCTCCCGGTTCTATATCCATCTCAGTCCTCAGTGATTGCTATACATCTATATTAGTCTGGTTTGTGGCCCCTGAGTTCTATATCCATCTTAGTCCTCTGTGATTGTTATACGTTTATATTAGTCTGCTTTGTGGCCCCTATATTCTGTATCCATCTCAATCTACTCTTTGGCTCCTGTAGCCGACTTTCCTACGGCCTTCCCTGAATGTGTCTGCTCAATTGCTCTCTTCTGATGCATGCTCCATGCCCTGCAAGAACGCTTGTGCTCCTGCGAAAGAGTTTATTTTCTTGGATTGTAGATCCTACCTTCGTGCCATCATGTCTACTCCTTTCTGTTGTGTCTGTTGTCCCTGTAATATTTGACTGGTCATCGTATGTCCCTGTTACACAATAATCATTCATCACGGGTCCCTGTTGGCGCGTTTGTTCTGAACCTCCTTCCATTCTTTCCCCCGTTACATCTAAGTTCCAGATGAAACGTCTGTGACCTGGTAAGGTTACCCTTTTTTATAGATCTATCTGTATCTGTGATACCAGAAAAACATAGAAAAATGGAATTCACTTACTGAACAATCCTGGCGGACCTTCTGCTCCTTTCCCCTAAAGTATCCGTGGCAGGATGCTTTCTGGATCCATCTCAAAAAGAGACTGGCTTGCTTTAGAACTCTTGCACTGTTCTCGCTGCCCTCAGTCGACCACGCCTTTATTTCCCATCTGTCACTGTACACCATAAAGATGGCGGTGATCAACTGATATCCGCTTTAATCGTTCCACAGATCTGACTGCAGTCAGTCAAGAGGGTGTTTCTTTAGGTCGTGGCTCTGTCTTGCCCACCCGGCGAGCTGGCCCCAGATACCCGTTGTTGTCCCAGTACCCTCTCTGGCGGGCTTCCAGGCTAGCTCCCACCCCCACCCCACCACCACCACCACCACCACCACAGTCCCCGGAGAGGGTAGCAGCGACCGTCACTGGGGTTCATCTTTGGGGTTCCCGTCCTCCAACACAGCACCATGATCTGATCAGGACACAACAACAGCCCGGCCATTCTTCTTCTCTCGTGGCGGCACCAGCCCTGCTTGTCGGGCCTGCTGCTGCCTATTGACAGCGATTTCTATGAGCTGGGAGCCCTGGACACGGCCAATGCTGGTAATAGAGTCCAATGAGGCAGGGCTGTATGGGCCCCCGAGCTTTACACAAGTGTTTGCCTTTAAACGTCAGACTATTCTTTGAAGTCAGGCCGCTGGGCCCAGCAAGCTGGGAGGGGGTCCTTTGATGTGCCTTGGGGAGTTATTTTTCAGGGTGTGCCAAGTGAAAAACAGCGCTTATACTTTTTGCTACATCTTGTCTTTCATCCCAGCCTCTTTTCATGGGAGTCAAAGCACGAATATGACTCAAGTTTTTTTTTCTGTTTTTTGTTTTTTTTCTTTCTTTCTCTCTCTGCTCTCTCTCTCTCTCTCCTCTTTCTCGCTCCTTCGTTTTTGTGGCGAGATGAAACGCTGGTAGCGTAACCTTTTCCCAGTTTCATTTAACCTCGACTTGTCGCTCTTTGGTGGTATAATCGATTTTGCCATGCTTTGCCCCCACACGGACCCATCTGCACTTCTCCCGAGGAGCTGGCCTAGCTTCGTAACCTCCCCTCTCGGAGAATCTTTTAATCCTCAGCAACCGGCTCTTTATCGACTGAGGCCGCTTAATTGCCCGCCAAGCAATTATCACCATCATCAACGGCGGCTTTGATGTGGGCCAAGATGAAACA